>NC_061511.1:207815954-207981541 GCF_022539505.1 Lolium rigidum | reverse complement strand
CCCGACCTGCCCTTCCGCCTACTTAAAGCCTCCGTCGCGAAACCCCCGCATCGAGAGCCACGATACGTAAAACCTTCCGCAGACGCCGCCGCCGCCAATCCCATCTCGGGGATTCAGAGATCGCCTCCGGCACCCTCGCCGGAGAGGGGAATCATCTCCCGGAGGACTCTACGCCGCCATGGTCGCCTCCGGAGTGATGAGTGAGTAGTCTACCCCTGGACTATGGGTCCATAGCAGTAGCTAGATGGTTGTCTTCTCCCCATTGTGCTTAATTGTTGGGTCTTGTGAGCTACCGAACATGATCAAGATCATCTATCTGTAATTCTATATGTTGCGTTTGTTGGGATCCGATGAATAGAGAATACTTGTTATGTTGATTATCAAAGTTATGTCTATGTGTTGTTTATGATCTTGCATGCTCTCCGTTACTAGTAGATGCTCCGGCCAAGTAGATGCTTGTAACTCCAAGAGGGAGTATTTATGCTCGATAGTGGGTTCATGTCTCCGTGAATCTGGGGGAGTGACAGAAACCTCTAAGATTATGGATGCGCTATTGCCACTAGGGATAAAACATTGGTGCTATGTTCAAGGATGTAGTTACTGATTACATTACGCGCAATACTTAATGCAATTGTCTGGTTGTTAGCAACTTAATACCGGAGGGGTTCGGATGATAACCTCGAAGGTGGACTTTTAGGCATAGATGCATGCTGGATAGCGGTCTATGTACTTTGTCGTAATGCCCAATTAAATCTCACAATACTCATCATAATATGTATGTGCATGGTCATGCCCTCTTTATTTGTCAATTGCCCAACTGTAATTTGTTCACCCAACATGCTGTTTATCTTATGGGAGAGACACCTCTAGTGAACCGTGGACCCCGGTCCAATTCTCTATACTGAAATACAATCTACTGCAATACTGTTTTACTGTTTTCTGCAAACAATCATCTTCCACACAATACGGTTAATCCTTTGTTACAGCAAGCCGGTGAGATTGACATCCTCACTGTTTCGTTGGGGCAAAGTACTTGGTTTGTGTTGTGCAGGTTCCACGTTGGCGCCGGAATCTCTGGTGTTGCGCCGCACTACATCCCGCCGCCATCAACCTTCAACGTGCTTCTTGACTCCTACTGGTTTGATTAAACCTTGGTTTCTTACTGAGGGAAACTTGCCGCTGTGCGCATCACACCTTCCTCTTGGGGATCCCAACGGACGTGTCAACTACACGCATCAAGCAAATTTCTGGCGCCGTTGTCGGGGACCTGAAGAAAAGTTACACCACAAAGATTTCTATCTCCCACGTCAACTGCACGCCAGCAGCAAATTTCTGGCGCCGTTGCCGGGGAGATCAAGACACGCTGCAAGGGGAGTCTCCACATCCCAATCTCTTTACTTTGTTTTTGTCTAGCTTTATTTTATTTACTACTTTGTTTGCTGCACTAAATCAAAATACAAAAAAAATTAGTTGCTAGTTTTACTTTATTTGCTATCTTGGTTGCTATATCAAAAACCCAAAAAAATTAGTTACTTGTAGTTACTTTACTTATTTCATTATGTTTCCTCTTAATTTTACCGTAAAAAACATGCCGGTAGGGCGCGGGTCTATAATTGAGAGAAATAATATAGAAGAATTTTTCAATCATGTCAGTACCGTTGAAGATTTTGAAGATAGACACTTGGTAGAACTTGCTCCTACTTATGAAATTGCCGCTGCTGCTTTAGTTCGTATGATGGAAACTAAATTTGTTAATCTCAATCCTATAATCCAACACATGTTTCTTACACTCGGTGATATGGAAGAAGGGGAAAAGAAAGACTTTGTTTTAGAAACCCTTCTTAGAGAATTTGGTGGTATAGCAAGAGAGGCTAGAAAGGTCTTTGCTAAATATAATATGCTTGGTTCTTATACCAATTTTATTAGTCTCCTTGAAAAGATGGATATGGATAGAATAAAGTACACTAATAATATTAATGATGGTGGGGAGATCAAAGCACCAATACCATGTAAGCTCCTAGCAATGAATGAAGCGTTAGAAAATAACTATGTTTGGCTTGTTCCTGAAAATTTGTTTGATGAGAGTAGCAAGCCCAAGACTAATGAAAAGGGGGACGCTAAAACGTATGTATCTAATATACTATGCCTGGTTGAGAAAACTCCGCATCCCGCTGTAGATGCACCATCTCTTGATAATACTTGATACACACTTTCTGCGCCTAGCTGAAAGGCGTTAAAGAAAAAGCGCTTATGGGAGACAACCCATGTTTTTACTACAGTACTTTGTTTTTATTTTGTGTCGTGGAAGTTGTTTACTACTGTAGCAACCTCTCCTTATCTTAGTTTAGTGTTTTGTTGTGCCAAGTAAAGTCGTTGATAGTAAAGTTCATACTAGATTTGGATTACTGCACGAAAACAGATTTATTTGCTGTCACGAATCTGGGCTGTTTTCTCTGTAGGTAACTCAGAAAATTATGCCAATTTACGTGAGTGATCCTCAGATATGTACGCAACTTTCATTCAATTTGAGCATTTTCATTTGAGCAAGTCTGGTGCCTCGATAAAATTCGTCAATATGAACTGTTCTGTTTTGACAGATTCTGCCTTTTATTTCGCATTGCCTCTTTTGCTATGTTGGATGAATTTATTTGATCCATTAATGTCCAGTAGCTTTATGCAATGTCCACAAGTGTTACGAATGATTGTGTCACCTCTGAACATGTTAATTTTTATTGTCCACTAACCCTCTAATGAGTTGTTCTAAGTTTGGTGTGGAGGAAGTTTTCAAGGATCAAGAGAGGAGTATGATGTAATATGATCAAGAAGAGTGAAAGCTCTAAGCTTGGGGATGCCCCGGTGGTTCACCCCTGCATATTCTAAGAATACTCAATCGTCTAAGCTTGGGGATGCCCAAGGCATCCCCTTCTTCATCGACAACATTATCAGGTTCCTCCCCTGAAACTATATTTTTATTCCATCACATCTTATGTGCTTTTCTTGGAGCGTCGGTTTGTTTTTGTTTTTGTTTTGTTTGAATAAAATGGATCCTAGCATTCATTGTATGGGAGAGAGACACGCTCCGCTGTTGCATATGGACAAGTATGTCCTTAGGCTTTACTCATAGTATTCATGGCGAAGTTTCTTCTTCGTTAAATTGTTATATGGTTGGAATTGGAAAATGATACATGTAGTAAATTGCTAAAATGTCTTGGATAATGTGATACTTGGCAATTGTTGTGCTCATGTTTAAGCTCTTGCATCATATACTTTGCACCCATTAATGAAGAAATACATAGAGCATGCTAAAATTTGGTTTGCATATTTGGTCTCTCTAAGGTCTAGATAATTTCTAGTATTGAGTTTGAACAACAAGGAAGACGGTGTAGAGTCTTATAATGTTTTCAATATGTCTTTTATGTGAGTTTAGCTGCACCGCTTCATCCTTGTGTTTGTTTCAAATAGCCTTGCTAGCCTAAACCTTGTATCGAGAGGGAATACTTCTCATGCATCCAAAATCCTTGAGCCAACCACTATGCCATTTGTGTCCACCATACCTACCTACTACATGGTATTTCTCCGCCATTCCAAAGTAAATTGCTTGAGTGCTACCTTTAAAATTCCATCATTCACCTTTGCAATATATAGCTCATGGGACAAATAGCTTAAAAACTATTGTTGTATTGAATATGTACTTATGCACTTTATCTCTTATTAAGTTGCTCGTTGTGCGATAACCAT
This sequence comes from Lolium rigidum, assembly GCF_022539505.1. Classification (NCBI taxonomy): domain Eukaryota; kingdom Viridiplantae; phylum Streptophyta; class Magnoliopsida; order Poales; family Poaceae; genus Lolium; species Lolium rigidum. Next base: position 207,977,803 of record NC_061511.1, on the reverse strand, counting down.
GTTCATCGGGGACGCCATCAACTATTCGTTGTTGAATATCATGTGAGTTGCTATGCATGTCCGTCTTGTCCGAAGTAAGAGAGATCTACCACCTTAATGGTTGGAGCATACATATTGTTAGAGAAGAACATTGGGCCGCTAACTAAAGCCATGATTCATGGTGGAAGTTTCAGTTTTGGACATATATCCTCAATCTCATATGAGAATAATAATTGTTGCCACATGCTTATGCATTAAAGAGGAGTCCATTATCTGTTGTCCATGTTGTCCCGGTATGGATGTCTAAGTTGAGAATAATCAAAAGCGAGAAATCCAAAATGCGAGCTTTCTCCTTAGACCTTTGTACAAGCGGCATGGAGGTACCCCATTGTGACACTTGGTTAAAACATGTGTATTGCGATGATCCGGTAGTCCAAGCTAATTAGGACAAGGTGCGGGCACTATTAGTATACTATGCATGAGGCTTGCAACTTGTAAGATATAATTTACATAACTCATATGCTTTATTACTACCGTTGACAAAATTGTTTCATGTTTTCAAAATCAAAGCTCTAGCACAAATATAGCAATCGATGCTTTTCCTCTATGGAGGACCATTCTTTTACTTTTATTGTTGAGTCAGTTCACCTATTCCTCTCCACCTCAAGAAGCAAACACTTGTGTGAACTGTGCATTGATTCCTACATACTTGCATATTGCACTTATTATATTACTCTATGTTGACAATATCCATGAGATATACATGTTACAAGTTGAAAGCAACCGCTGAAACTTAATCTTCCTTTGTGTTGCTTCAATGCTTTTACTTTGAATTATTGCTTCATGAGTTAATTCTTATGAAAGACTTATTGATGCTTGTCTTGAAGCACTATTCATGAAAAGTCTTTGCTATATGATTCACTTGTTTACTCATGTCATATACATTGTTTTGATCGCTGCATTCACTACATATGCTTTACAAATAGTATGATCAAGGTTATGATGGCATGTCACTCCGTAAATTATCTTTGTTATCGTTTTACCTCGCTCGGGACGAGCAGAACTAAGCTTGGGGATGCTGATACGTCTCCGACGTATCGATAATTTCTTGTGTTCCATGCCACATTATTGATGATATCTACATGTTTTATGCACACTTTATGTCATATTCGTGCATTTTCCGGAACTAACCTATTAACAAGATGCCGAAGTGCCGCTTGTCGTTTTCTGCTGTTTTTGGTTTCAGAAATCCTAGTAAGGAAATATTCTCGGAATTGGACGAAATCAACGCCCAGGGTCCTATTTTTCCACGAAGCTTCCAGAAGACCGAAGAGGAGACGAAGTGGGGCCACGAGGTGGCCAGACTATAGGGCGGCGCGGCCCAAGCCCTGGCCGCGCTGACCTATAGTGTGGGCCCCTCGTGTGGGCCCCTGACCTGCCCTTCCGCCTACTTAAAGCCTCCGTCGCGAAACCCCCAGTACCGAGAGCCACGATACGGAAAACCTTCCAGAGACGCCGCCGCCGCCAATCCCATCTCGGGGGATTCAGGAGATCGCCTCCGGCACCCCGCCGAGAGGGGAATCATCTCCCGGAGGACTCTACGCCGCCATGGTCGCCTCCGGAGTGATGAGTGAGTAGTCTACCCCTGGACTATGGGTCCATAGCAGTAGCTAGATGGTTGTCTTCTCCCCATTGTGCTTAATTGTCGGGTCTTGTGAGCTGCCGAACATGATCAAGATCATCTATCCGTAATTCTATATGTTGCGTTTGTTGGGATCCGATGAATAGAGAATACTTGTTATGTTGATTATCAAAGTTATGTCTATGTGTTGTTTATGATCTTGCATGCTCTCCGTTACTAGTAGATGCTCTGGCCAAGTAGATGCTTGTAACTCCAAGAGGGAGTATTTATGCTCGATAGTGGGTTCATGTCTCCGTGAATCTGGGGGAGTGACAGAAACCTCTAAGATTATAGATGTGCTGTTGCCACTAGGGATAAAACATTGATGCTATGTTCAAGGATGTAGTTACTGATTACATTACGTGCAATACTTAATGCAATTGTCTGTTGTTAGCAACTTAATACTGGAGGGGGTTCGGATGATAACCCGAAGGTGGACTTTTTAGGCATAGATGCATGCTGGATAGCGGTCTATGTACTTTGTCGTAATGCCCAATTAAATCTCACAATACTCATCATAATATGTATGTGCATGGTCATGCCCTCTTTATTTGTCAATTGCCCAACTGTAATTTGTTCACCCAACATGATGTTTATCTTATGGGAGAGACACCTCTAGTGAACCGTGGACCCCGGTCCAATTCTCTATACTCGAAATACAATCTACTGCAATACTCGTTTTACTCGTTTTCTCGCAAACAATCATCTTCCACACAATACGGTTAATCCTTTGTTACAGGCAAGCCGGTGAGATTGACAACCTCACTGTTTCGTTGGGGCAAAGTACTTGGTTTGTGTTGTGCAGGTTCCACGTTGGCGCCGGAATCTCTGGTGTTGCGCCGCACTACATCCCGCCGCCATCAACCTTCAACGTGCTTCTTGACTCCTACTGGTTCGATTAAACCTTGGTTTCTTACTGAGGGAAACTTGCCGCTGTGCGCATCACACCTTCCTCTTGGGGTTCCCAACGGACGTGTCAACTACACGCATCAGCCCTCGGGCCTCCACCTGGCTTGCCCTTCTGGCTCCGCCAATATTCTGTGAAAATAGGGCCTTCTGCATAAATTCCGAGGATTTTCCTGAAAGTTGGATTTCTGGACAAAAACGAGACACCAGAGCAGTTCTGCTGAAAACAGCGTTAGTCCGTGTTAGTTGCATCCAAAATACACAAATTAGAGGCAAAACAATAGCAAAAGTGTTCGGGAAAGTAGATACGTTTTGGACGTATCAATTTTCAATGCCGACATGGACTGAGCGGTAGCCCTCGCGGTGACCGACTCCAGCGAGCCTCCCGAGGTGCGTCCTGGGGGGTAGACCAACATGATCCTCGTCGTCCTCGGTGCTTAGATAATTATGGCAGAAGGAGATGCACTCGTAGGTTAGAAACCCCTTGGCCATGCTTGCGTCTGGACGGGCCCTATTGCGAAGGTATCCTTTCATGACACCGTTCTGCCTTTCGAAAGGCATCATGTTGTGGAGGAACGTTGGGCCGAGCTGCTTGATGTCTTCAACGACATGGAGAAGGAGATGGACGCATATATCACGGAATGCAGGCGGGAAGTAAATCTCGAGCTCACATAGTATCACCACGATCTCATCCTGTAGCATCTTGAGCTGCCTCACGCCGATCGACTTCCTGGTGATAACGTCAAAAAAGTTGCAAAGGCCAAACAGCGCATCACGGATGTGCTCGTCCATTATGCCTCGGATCGCAACAGGAAGTATCTGCGTCATTAGCACGTGGCAATCGTGAGACTTCATCCCGGTGAACCTCTTCTTCGCTACGTCCAGATATCTGCTTATATTCCCCGAGTAACCGTGAGGAACTTTCACTCCTAGGAGGCACCTGAAAAACTGCTCGAGCTCCTCCGGACTCATTGTGAAGCAGGCAGCGGGAAGCTGCACCGCGTTCTTCTTAGCCCTTTTGCGGAGACGTTGAGTCCCTTCCGTCTGATCATCATCATCATCATCGTCGTCGTCATCAGTATCGGGGCTTGAAGATCTTTCCTGATGCCAAAATGTTTAAGATCGTATCTTGCTTTCGGTCCATCCTTGGACTTTTCTGAGTTGCAAAGAGTGCCAAGCAGACTCTCGGTAACGTTCTTCGTAATGTGCATGACATCGAGGCTGTGGGGCGTGTGAAGGACCTTCCAAGTACTCCAAGTCGTGGAAAACAGACCTCGCTTTCCATACACCGAGCAGCGGCTCGGCTTCGGTCGCTTCTTTCCCGGCGCCGGGCACTCCTTCCAATTTTTCGGAAGATCATCGATTTCGCGCCGCTCCTCGGGCGTGGGGGTCCATCGGGCTCATCTTTACCATTGAACATATCACCGCGTTTTCTCCACGGGTGATCCAAGCGAAGCCACCTTCGAGCACCTGGGTAGACGGTTTTCGAGGACCCGGGATCCCTTGGTAGTTGTAGATGCGGGGTATCGTCCATGCACTTCACACAGCCGTTGAATCCGTGGCCGACCTGGGCAGATACATATGCGTAACCAGGATAGTCCGTGACCGTCGTGATCAACGCGGCTCTCATATCGAAATAAGTTCTAGTGTAGGCGTCCCACGTATGGGGTGGCGTCTTCCACAATGTGTCTAACTCCTCTTTCAGCAGCCCGAGATACAAATGCATGTCGACACCTGGTTGTTTCGGCCCCTGAATGAGAATACTCAGGTGTATGTACCTTTGCTTGGTGCACAGACCACGGGGGTAGGTTGTAAGGCCATACAAACACGGGCCAGGTGCTATGCGTGCTACTCCGGTTGCCGAACGGATTGAGTCCATCGGTGCTCATACCCAGCTCGATGTTCCTTGCGTCACCCCCGAACCTAGGGAAGGCAATGTCCAATGCTTGCCACTCGTCCAGCGTACGAAGGGTGTGTCGAGCATATAGCCCATCTCCGGATCTTCTTCGGGCTTCCGCCTTTCCGCGTGCCATTGCATGAGCTTTGCTTCCTTAGGGTCCACGAAATACCGCTGCGGACGGGGAGTGATAGGAAAGTACCATACCACTTTTCAAGGTACCTTCTTGTTCCCAACCTTGTACCGTCCGTGGCCACACACCGGACATGTGGTTCTCGTCCTTGTACTCGCACCTATAAATCACATAATCATTAATGCGAGCGTGGTATTTTTCGTGCGGTAGGTCAAGGGGACACACGACTTTCTTGGCCTCCTCGGTACTACTTGGCAATGTGTTCCCCTCCGGGAGACGATCGTGCCGGAATTTTAAGTTCTTGCTGAAGCTGGAATCGGTCCACTTGTTCTGCGTCTTCATCCGCGAGTAATCAAGTGTTACATGCAAGCGCGTATCCCGCGGACGACCGATGCGCGTGGTTGACGTATTGTCTTTCCGTTCGACACGCGTCCGTTGGGAACCCCAAGAGGAAGGTGTGATGCGCACGGCGAGCAAGTTTCCCTCGGTAAGAAACCAAGGTTTATCGAACCAGTAGGAGTCAAGAAGCACGTGAAGGTTGATGGCGGCGAGATGTAGTGCGGCGCAACACCAGGGATTCCGGCACCAACGTGGAACCTGCACAACACAAACCAAGTACTTTGCCCCAACGAAACAACGAGGTTGTCAATCTCACCGGCTTGCTGTAACAAAGGATTAGATGTATAGTGTGGATGATGATTGTTTGCGAGAAAACGGTAGAACAATTGCAGTAGATTGTATTTCGAGTATAGAGAATTGGACCGGGGTCCACAGTTCACTAGAGGTGTCTCTCCCATAAGATAAATAGCATGTTGGGTGAACAAATTACAGTTGGGCAATTGACAAATAGAGAGGGCATGACCATGCACATACATATTATGATGAGTATTGTGAGATTTAATTTGGCATTACGACAAAGTACATAGACCGCTATCCAGCATGCATCTATGCCTAAAAAGTCCACCTTAAGGTTATCATCCGAACCCCTTCCAGTATTAAGTTGCTAACAACAGACAATTGCATTAAGTATTGCGCGTAATGTAATCAATAACTACATCCTCGGACATAGCATCAATGTTTTATCCCTAGTGGCAACAATACATCCATAACCTTAGAGGTTTCCGTCACTCCCCCAGATTCACGGAGACATGAACCCACTATCGAGCATAAATACTCCCTCTTGGAGTTACTAGCAAAAACATGGCCAGAGCCTCTACTAATAACGGAGAGAATGCAAGATCGTAAACAACACATAGACATGAATTGATAATCAACATAACATAGTATTCTCTATCCATCGGATCCCAACAAACACAACATATAGCATTACAGATAGATGATCTTGATCATGTTCGGCAGCTCACAAGATCCAACAATGAAGCATAATGAGGAGAAGACAACCATCTAGCTACTGCTATGGACCCATAGTCCAGGGGTGAACTACTCACACATCACTCCGGAGGCGACCATGGCGGTGTAGCGTCCTCCGGGAGATGATTCCCCTCTCCGGCAGAGTGCCGGAGGCGATCTCCTGAATCCCCCGAGATGGGATTGGCGGCGGCGGCGTCTCTGGAAGGTTTTCCGTATCGTGGCTCTCGGTGCGGGGGTTTCGCGACGAAGGCTATTTGTAGGCGGAAGGGCAGGTCAGGGGGCCACACGAGGGGCCCAGGAGACAGGCCGGCGCGGCCAAGACCTGGGCCGTGCCGCCCTACCTCCTGGCCACCTCGTGGCCCCACTTCGTTGACTCTTCGGTCTTCTGGAAGCTTCGTGTGAAAATAGACCCCTGGGCGTTGATTTCGTCCAATTCCGAAAATATTTCCTTACTAGGATTTCTGAAACCAAAAACATCAGAAAACAGCAACTGGCTCTTCGGCATCTTGTTAATAGGTTAGTTCCATAAAATGCATAAATATGATGTAAAGTATGCATAAAACATGTAGATATCATCAATAATGTGGCATGGAACATAAGAAATTATCGATACGTTTGAGACGTATCAGCATCCCCAAGCTTAGTTCCTGCTCGTCCCGGCAGTGTAAACGATAACAAAGATAATTTCCGGAGTGACATGCCATCATAACCTTGATCATACTATTGTAAAGCATATGAGCTGAGATCAAATCATTCAAAGCAAGTATCTATATTGATATAAGAGATGATAATGCAAGAGTTAGACAAGCTAGAAGTTTTCATGAACTATTGCTTTAAAGACATGCAACCGTACAAAGTTCATTAAAGATGTATTGAGTATTCAGCATAGAAGTTCTATCCTTCATTCCAAGCATCAAGTAAATTTTCACAACATAAGAAGGATTCGAGTCAAGTAAACATAAACATGAACGTCATGAATCAACTCATTTCGAAGTCTACTCAACCGGTGAGCGCAAGCATTTGGTATTAGCACCAGGATGTTATGGCATAAAGAACGTTAATGGGGGTTTGGAAGGCCAAATGGAAGAAAGGCTTGCAAAGCTGTAAATGACCATTAGACAAGAGGAAGCCTTATGATCGATGCTATGCAAGGAGTAGTGATTGCCATGCAACGGATGCACATAGAGCTATATGTGTATGAAAGCTCTCCAATGGAACTAGTGGGGGTGCATCCAACTTGGTTGCTCACGAAGACCTAGAGCACTTTTGAGGAGGCTCATCATTGGAATATACAACCCAAGTTCTATAGTGTAAATTCCCCACATAGTTATACTAGTAAAACATAAAAACTCTCTCATATGAATGTAGGTGCTAAGCATGAGCACAAATGATGACTATGAATAATGCGGGTGCTAAAACATGAGCACAAGTGTGGATAAAAGATAGTAATGCTGCCCCCTTTTTCTTTATTCTCTTTTTTCCTTTTTCCTTTTTTTTCTTTTTTTCTTTTCTTTCTTTTCATTTTTTTTCTTTCTCTTTTTCTTTTTTTTTCTTTTTGATGGCCTCCACGGCTCTTTTCATTTTTAGGGGCAACATCCTAATATGACAACACACTTTTTGGTACAAATAACTCATAATGAATGAAACATGATGTATGAAACTATATGCCTCTGCCAGTGTAGCAGGATGTGCAATGATCTAGCGCAACATGGGTAAACCACACATCAGCTGTATATGATCATGCAAAGCAATATATAAATAATAAATGACAACATGGCATGTAATGTAAAAATGGATGTTGCATGGCAATATATCTCGGAACAACTATGGAAATGATGTGGTAGGTAGGTATGGTGGCTGTTTTGAGGAGATGTATGGGCTTATGTGTAGGAGAACAAGAGAAAGTTCTCCCACGGGTTTGGATGTACCAGCGAAGTATGCACAATTCTCAATGTGAGCAAAAGGCAATGCACAGTACCAAAGAGGCTAGCAAATTTGGATGGTGGAAGTGCCAAAAACCGTAGCTTAACATTAGTCAAAAAGAACTCACAAGCTTATTGCAAACAACTAGCAGGTTCATCATTAAGAGCATGATTAAAATTTACTCCAAGGAGGGCCATTCATGGTGGCACAAGTACCCCGCTAGCTCCCTCGACCTTCAGCACAACTTAGTTATTATGATGAACTCTCAGACATGGAAAGCTATCAAGTCCAACTACGCCTTCAACTATTTAAATAGAGTTTGTAGTACGGCACAAGCTTAAAGACAACAATCCACTACTAATTTTAACTTATTTATCCAGCAAGCCTTACCATCTAAATACCTCAAAACATTTGCAAAGAATCAAGTTATCAAATCTCAATGTTCTACAAGTATTTTATTATACACTACCACATGCAACATTTCCCGTTTCCAACCATACAACAATTTAACGAAGAAGAAACTTTGCCATGAATATTATGAGTAAAGCCTAAGGACATACTTGTCCATATGCTACAACAGAGCGTGTCTCTCTCCCACACAAAGAATGCTAGGATCCATTTTATTCAAACAAAACAAAAACAAAAACAAACCGATGCTCCAAGCAAAGCACATAAGATGTGATGGAATAAAAATATAGTTTCAGGGGAGGAACCTGATAATGTTGTCGATGAAGAAGGGGATGCCTTGGGCATCCCCAAGCTTAGACGCTTGAGTCTTCTTGATATATGCAGGGGTGAACCACCGGGGCATCCCCAAGCTTAGAGTTTTCACTCTCCTTGATCATGTTGTATCATCTCCCTCTCTTGATCCTTGAAAACTTCCTCCACACCAAACTCAAAACAACTCATTAGAGAGTTAGTGCACAATCAAAATATACATGTTCAGAGGTGACATAATTATTCTTAATACTTCTGGACATTGCACAAAGCTACTGAAAGTCAATGGAATCGAAATATCCATCGAACATAACAAAACAGGCAATGCGAAATAAAAGGCAGAATCTGTCAAAACAGAATAGTTCGTAATGATGAATTTTATTGAGGCACCAGACTTGCTCAAATTAAAATGCTCAAATTGAATGAAAGTTGCGTACATATCTGAGGATCACTCACGTAAATTGGCATAATTTTCTGAGTTACCTACAGAGAATTTGGCCCAGATTCGTGACAGCAAAGAAATCTGTTTCGCGCAGTAATCCAAATCTAGTATGAACCTTACTATCAACGACTTTACTTGGCACAACAAAACACTAAACTAAGATAAGGAGAGGTTGCTACAGTAGTAAACAACTTCCAAGACTCAAATATAAAACAAAATTACTGTAGTAAAAACATGGGTTGTCTCCCATAAGCGCTTTTCTTTAACGCCTTTCAGCTAGGCGCAGAAAGTGTGTGTCAAGTATTATCGAAGGATGGTGCATCTACAGCGGAGTGTGGAGTTTTCTCAACCATGCATAGTATGTTGGATACATAAGTTTTAGCGGCTCCCTTTTCATTAGTCTTGGGCTTGCTACTCTCATCAAACAAATTTTCAGGAACAAGCCAAGCATAGTTATTTTCTAGTGCGTCATTCATCGCTAGGAGCTTACATGGTATTGGTGCTTTGATCTCCCCACCATCATTAATATTATTAGTGTACCTTATTCTCTCCATGTCCATCTTTTCAAGGAGACTAACAAAATTGGTATAATAACCAAGCATCTTATATTTAATAAAGACTTTTCTAGCCTCTCTTGCTATACCACCAAATTCTCTAAGAAGGGTTTCTAAAACAAAATCTTTCTTTCCCCTTCTTCCATATCACCGAGTGTAAGAAACATGTGTTGGATTATAGGATTGAGATTAACAAATTTAGTTTCCAACATGCGAACTAAAGCAGCAGCGGCAATTTCATAAGTAGGAGCAAGTTCTACCATGTGTCTATCTTCAAAATCTTCAACGGTACTAACATGATTGAAAAATTCTTCTATATTGTTTCTCCCAATAATAGACCCACGTCCTACCGGCATGTCTTTTACGGTAAAATTAAAAGGAAACATGTTGAAACAAGTAAAGCAAATATAAGTAACTAATTTTTTGTGTTTTTGATATAGCAAACAAGATAGTAAGTAAAGTAAAACTAGCAACTAATTTTTTTTGTATTTTGATTTAGTGCAGCAAACAAAGTGGTAAATAAAATAAAGCAAGACAAAAACAAAGTAAAGATATTGCGATGTGGAGACTCCCCTTGCAGCGTGTCTTGATCTCCCCGGCAACGGCGCCAGAAATTTTGCTTGATGCGCGTGGTTGACGTATTGTCTTTCCGTTCGACACGCGTCCGTTGGGAACCCCAAGAGGAAGGTGTGATGCGCACAGCGGAAAGTTTCCCTCAGTAGGAAACCAAGGTTTATCGAACCAGTAGGAGTCAAGAAGCACGTGAAGGTTGATGGCGGCGAGATGTAGTGCGGCGCAACACCAGGGATTCCAGCGCCAACGTGGAACCTGCACAAAACAAACCAAGTACTTTGCCCCAACGAAACAGTGAGGTTGTCAATCTCACCGGCTTGCTATAACAAAGGATTAGATGTATAGTGTGGATGATGATTGTTTCCAGAAAAAAGTAGAACAATTGCAGTAGATTGTATTTCAGTATAGAGAATTGGACCGGGGTCCACAGTTCACTAGAGGTGTCTCTCCCATAAGATAAATAGCATGTTGGGTGAACAAATTACGGTTGGGCAATTGACAAATAGAGAGGGCATGACCATGCACATACATATTATGATGAGTATTGTGAGATTTAATTGGGCATTACGACAAAGTACATAGACCGCTATCCAGCATGCATCTATGCCTAAAAAGTCCACCTTAAGGTTATCATCCGAACCCTTTCCAGTATTAAGTTGCTAACAATAGACAATTGCATTAAGTATTGCGTGTAATGTAATCAATAACTACATCCTCAGACATAGCATCAATGTTTTATCCCTAGTGGCAACAGCACATCCATAACCTTAGAGGTTTCTGTCACTCCCAGATTCACGGAGACATGAACCCACTATCGAGCATAAATACTCCCTCTTGGAGTTACTAGCAAAAACTTGGCCGAGCCTCTACTAATAACGGAGAGCATGCAAGATCATAAACAACACATAGACATGAATTGATAATCAACATAACATAGTATTCTCTATCCATCGGATCCCAACAAACACAACATATAGCATTACAGATAGATGATCTTGATCATGTTCGGCAGCTCACAAGATCCGACAATGAAGCATAATGAGGAGAAGACAACCATCTAGCTACTGCTATGGACCCATAGTCCAGGGGTGAACTACTCACACATCACTCCGGAGGCGATCATGGCGGCGTAGAGTCCTCCGGGAGATGATTCCCCTCTCCGGCAGGGTGTCGGAGGCGATCTCATGAATCCCCCGAGATGGGATTGGCGGCGGCGGCGTCTCTGGAAGGTTTTCCGTATCGTGGCTCTCGGTGCGGGGGTTTCGCGACGAAGGCTATTTGTAGGCGGAAGGGTAGGTCGTGGGGCCACATGAGGGCCCGGGAGACGGGCCGGCGCGGCCAAGACCCGGGCCGCGCCGCCCTACCTCCCGGCCACCTCGTGGCCCCACTTCCTTCCCTCTTCGGTCTTCTTGAAGCTTCGTGTGAAAATAGGCCCACGGGCGTTGATTTCGTCCAATTCCGAGAATATTTCCTTACTAGGATTTCTGAAACCAAAAACAGCAGAAAACAAGCAATCGGCTCTTCGGCATCTTGTTAATAGGTTAGTTCCAGAAAATGCATAAATATGATGTAAAGTATGCATAAAACATGTAGATATCATCAATAATGTGGCATGGAACATAAGAAATTATCGATACGTTTGAGATGTATCAGCATCCCCAAGCTTAGTTCCTGCTCGTCCCGAGCAGGTAAACGATAACAAAGATAATTTCTGGAGTGACATGCCATCATAACCTTGATCATACTATTGTAAAGCATATGAGCTGAGATCAAATCATTCAAAGCAAGTATCTATATTGATATAAGAGATGATAATGCAAGAGTTAGACAAGCTAGAAGTTTTCATGAACTATTGCTTTAAAGACATGCAACCGTACAAAGTTCATTAAAGATGTATTAAGTATTCAGCATAGAAGTTCTATCCTTCATTCCAAGCATCAAGTAAATTTTCACAACATAAGAAGGATTCGGTCAAGTAAACATAAACATGAACGTCATGAATCAAGCTGTTTCGAAGTCTACTCAACCGGTGAGCGCAAGCATTTGGTATTAGCACCAGGATGTTATGGCATAAAGAACGTTAATGGGGGTTTGGAAGGCCAAATGGAAGAAAGGCTTGCAAAGCTGTAAATGACCATTAGACAAGAGTAAGCCTTATGATCGATGCTATGCAAGGAGTAGTGATTGCCATGCAACGGATGCACATAGAGCTATATGTGTATGAAAGCTCTCCAATGGAACTAGTGGGGGTGCATCCAACTTGGTTGCTCACGAAGACCTAGAGCACTTTTGAGGAGGCTCATCATTGGAATATACAACCCAAGTTCTATAGTGTAAATTTCCCACATAGTTATACTAGTAAAACATAAAAACTCTCTCATATGAATGTAGGTGCTAAACATGAGCACAAATGATGACTATGAATAATGCGGGTGCTAAAACATGAGCACAAGTGTGGATAAAAGATAGTAATGCTGCCCCTTTTTCTTTATTCTCTTTTTTCCTTTTTCCTTTTTTTTTCTTTTTTTCTTTTCTTTCTTTTCATTTTTTTTTCTTTCTCTTTTTTCTTTTTTTTTTCTTTTTGATGGCCTCCACGGCTCTTTTCATTTTTAGGGGCAACATCCTAATATGACAACACACTTTTTGGTACAAATAACTCATAATGAATGAAACATGATGTATGAAACTGTATGCCTCTGCCAGTGTAGCAGGATGTGCAATGATCTAGCGTAACATGGGTAAACCACACATCAGCTGTATATGATCATGCAAAGCAATATATAAATAATAAATGACAACATGGCATGTAATGTAAAAATGGATGTTGCATGGCAATATATCTCGGAACAGCTATGGGTTGATCCAGCGCTCGAGTTTGCATGATCGACACGGACATCTTATCTGCGCCTATTGTTCCGAATCATGTCCTCCTTCGCGTCTATCTTGTATCTAGAGATTCGAGCGGAACTAATCGAGAGGACCATGCTTGCCTACAAATGGTATACATAGAACAGGAAATTAGAACCGCACCAAATGCACACACATGCATGGGCCGTACCTCTCCTCAAGGTATTACATGGAGCGGAAAAATTCGGCATGACCACTCCTCAAAGTAGGACATATGGGTAGTGCAAAATTTGCCGAAACGGAAATGAATCAACATTTCGGAAAACATCCATGCACCACACCGGCACACACACAAGCGCTTCACCTGCAACAAGCATCCATACACACGACGGCCACACAAGATCTACAAGCATATGCATGTCTCCTCCAAGCATATGTATGTCTCCTCCAACTACTCACCTTCTAGATTTGATACCGAGACGAGACCGCGATCGATGAGTTCGAGAGGAGGAGAGAGTATGGAGAGCCTTCTCCTCAACTCCAATTAAGTATCAACCAAAGTAAGTGCAATAAATACCCAAGCAAGTGAAAAGTAGAGCCAAAATGGTATGAGAGAGAAGGGGGGACGAGCTAGATGGAGGAAGAAGAATGGCTTGTGTAGTGTGGTAGGTGGGAGGTTGGTTCACTTTTGTATATCTGGTTCGCTAATTCTGTGGCGCACGGAACACAATGCGCCACAGAATACCTTATTTCTGTGGCGCACCAGGCAAACTGCGCCACAGAATAGCTTATTTTTGTGGCGCACTGTTGCCGTGCGCCACAGAATAGCTTATTTTTGTGGCGCACTGTCGCTGTGCGCCACAGAATAGCTTATTTTTGTGGCGCACTGTGGTACGTGCGCCATAGAAATAGTAAAACCAATGATTGGGTGTGACAGCTTGTGGGGCCCACCAAGTTTTTGTGGCGCACGGTTCGCTGGTGCGCCACAAAATTAAGCTATTTCTGTGGCGCACCTTGCCTGGTGCGCCACAAAATAAATTTCTGTGGCGTATTTTTCGAGGTGCGCCACAGAACTAAGCTCCGCCTATAAGGGTTTTCCTACTAGTGTGTGATCAATGTTGAGAGTGTCCACTAGTGAAAGTATGATCCCTAGGCCTTGTTTCCAAATACTGCAATCACCGCTTGTTTACTATTTTACTGCATCTCTACTTCCTGCAATATCTCCCACGTCAACTGCACGCTAGCAAGTATTTTCTGGCGCCGTTACTAATGCTCATATTCATTCATACCACCTGTATTTCACTATCTCTTCACCGAACTAGTGCACCTATACATCTGACAAGTGTATTAGGTGTGTTGGGGACACAAGAGACTTCTTGCATTGTGATCGCAGGGTTGCTTGAGAGGGATATCTTTGACCTCTTCCTCCACGAGTTCGATAAACCTTGGGTGATCCACTTAAGGGAAAACTTGCTGCTTGTTCTACAAACCTCTGCTCTTGGAGGCCCAACACTGTCTACAGGAAAAGAAGCGTGAGTAGACATCAAGCTATTTTCTGGCGCCGTTGCTGGGGAACGAAGGAAAGCTACACCATTTCCTCCCTCGTCAACCACGCGGCAATTGTGGACAACAAGCTATTTTCTGGCACCGTTGCCGGGGAGGAAAGGTAAAAGGCATTCACACTCTGGTCCCAGGTAACTAAGTTATTTTCTGGTACCGTTGTAAGTGCTCGAAGCTATTTCCTTTAGATCCTGCAATTGCATCTTTTTGTTTCTTGTTTTTATTTCACTAGTTAGGCATAATGGAAAGCAACTATGAGCTTTTTAATCTATTTCCTGAGTTAAGACATAAATGGTGTGTTGCAAAAATTAAAAAACCTATGGAACCTTATTTGCATGCTAGTAGCAATGATATTAGTATGAACACTTTGAACACCATTGTTGTTAATACTATGGAAAATTCTAAGCTTGGGGAAGCTGGTTTTGATGAGCATGATATTTTTAGTCCCCCAAGCATGGAGGAGAAAATTTTCTTTGATGATACTTTGCCTCCTATTTATGATGATTATAATGATAGTGGTATTTTGGTGCCACCTACTATGGAGGATAAATTTAATTATGATTACAATATGCCTCCTATATTTGATGATGAGAATAATAATGATAGCTACTTTATTGAATTTGCTCCCACTACAATTAATAAGAATGACTATGCTTATGGTGGGAGTAGTAATAATTTTATGCATGTAGCTCATGATAAGAATGTTTCATGTGATAGTTATATTGTTGAGTTTGCTCATGATGCTACTGGATATTATTATGAGAGAGGAAAATATGGTTGTAGAAATTTTCATGTTACTAAAACACTTCTCTATATGCTGAAATTTTTGAAGTTACACTTGTTTTGTCTTCCTATGCTTGTAACTTTGCTCCTCATGAATTTGTTTATTTACAAGATTCCTATGCATAGGAAGCGGGTTAGACTTAAATGTGTTTTGAATTTGCTTTTTGATGCTCTCTTTTGCTTCAACTACTATTTCTTGCGAGTGCATCATTAAAATCACTGAGCCCATCTTAATGGCTATAAAGAAAGCACTTCTTGGGAGATAACCCATGTGTTTATTTTACTACAGCAATTTTGTTTTATATTTGAGTCTTGGAAGTTGTTACTACTGTAGCAACCTCTCCTTATCTTTATTTAATTGCATTGTTGTGCCAAGTAAAGTCTTTGATAGTAAGGTTGATACTAGATTTGGATTACTACGCAGAAACAGATTTCTGTCTGTCACGAATTTGGGCAGGGTTCTCTGCAGGTAACTTAGAAAAATCTGCCAATTTATGTGCGTGATCCTCAGATATGCACGCAACTTTCATTCAATTTGAGAATTTTTATCTGAGCAAGTTACGTGCCTCTAAAAAAATCGTCTTTACGGACTGTTCTGTTTTGACAGATTCTGCCTTTTATTTCGCATTGCCTCTTTTGCTATGTTGAATGGATTTCTTTGTTCCATTCACTTTCAAAAGCTTTGAGCAATGTCCAGAAGTATTAAGAATGATTGTGTCACCTCTGAACATGTGAATTTTTGATTATGCACTAACCCTCTAATGAGTTTGTTTTGAGTTTGGTGTGAAGGAAGTTTTCAAGGGTCAAGAGAGGAGGATGATATATGATTAAGAAGAGTGAAAAGTCTAAGCTTGGGGATGCCCCCGTGGTTCATCCCTGCATATTTCAAGAAGACTCAAGCGTCTAAGCTTGGGGATGCCCAAGGCATCCCCTTCTTCATCAACAATTTATCAGGTTTCTTCTCTTAAAACTATATTTTTGTTCGGTCACATCTTATGTACTTTACTTGGAGCGTCTGTTTGTTTTTATTTTTGTTTTGTTTGAATAAATTCATGCTTGTGTGGGAGAGAGACACGCTCCGCTTGTTCATATGAACACATGTGTTCTTAGCTTTTAATGTTCATGGCGAAGGTTGAAACTGCTTTGTTAATTGTTATATGGTTGGAAAGATAAAATGCTACATGTGGTAATTGGTATGATGTCTTGAATAATTTGATACTTGGCAATTGTTGTGCTCATATAGATCATGTTTAAGCTCTTGCATCATATGCTTTGCACCTATTAGTGAAGAAATACATAGAGCTTGCTAAAATTTGGTTTGCATGATTGGTCTCTCTAAGGTCTAGATATTTTCTGGTAAAGGTGTTTGAACAACAAGGAAGACAATGTAGAGTCTTATAATGCTTGAAATATGTTCTTATGTAAGTTTTGCTGTACCGGTTCATACTTGTGTTTGCTTCAAACAACCTTGCTAGCCTAAGCCTTGTATTGAGAGGGATTACTTCTCATGCATCCAAAATCATTGAGCCAAAAACTATGCCACTTGTGTCCACCATACCTACCTACTACATGGTATTTCTCCGCCATTCCAAAGTAAATTGCTTGAGTGCTACCTTTAAAATTCCATTCTTTGTCTTTGCAATATATAGCTCATGGGACAAATAGCTTAAAAACTACTGTGGTATTGAATATGTACTTATGTATCTTATTTCTTATAAGTTGCTTGTTGAGCGATAACCATGTTCCTGGGGACGCCATCAACTCTCCTTTGTTGAATATCATGTGAGTTGCTATGCATGTTCGTCTTGTCTGAAGTAAGGGTGATTTATCATGAGTTGAATGGTTTGAGTATGCATATTGTTAGAGAAGAGCATTGGGCCGCTAACTAAAGCCATGATCCATGGTGGAAGTTTCAGTTTTGGACAACTATCCTCAATCTCTTATGAGAATATTATTTGTTGTTGAATGCTTATGCATTAAAAGAGGAGTCCATTATCTGTTGTATATGTTGTCCCGGTATGGATTTCTAAGTTGAGAATAATCAAAAGCGAGAAATCCAATGCGAGCTTTCTCCTTAGACCTTTGTACAGGCGGCATAGAGGTACCCCATTGTGACACTTGGTTAAAACATATGTATTGCGGTGATAATCCATGTTAATCCGGGCTAATTAGGACAAGGTGCGGGCACTATTGGTAATCTATGCATGAGGCTTGCAACTTGTAGGATATAATTTACATAATGCATATGCTTTATTACTACCGTTGACAAAATTGTTTCTTGTTTTCAAAATAAAAGCTCTAGCAAAAATATAGCAATCCATGCTTCCCTCTGCGAAGGGTCATTCTTCTACTTTTATGTTGAGTCAGTTTACCTATTTCCTTCCATCTTAAAAGCAAACACTTGTGTTAACTGTGCATTGATCCTTACATGTTTACCTATTGCACTTATTATATTACTTTATGTTGACAACTATCCATGAGATATACATGTTACAAGTTGAAAGCAACCGCTGAAACTTAATCTTCCTTTGTGTTGCTTCAACGCCTTTACTTTGAATTTATTGCTTTATGAGTTAACTCTTATGCAAGACCTATTGATGCTTGTCTTGAAAGTACTATTCATGAAAAGTCTTTGCTATATGGTTCAGTTGTTTACTCATTATCTTTACCATTGCTTTGAATCGCTGCATTCATCTCATATGCTTTACAATAGTATGATCAAGATTATGTTGGTAGCATGTCACTTCAGAAATTATTCTTTTATCGTTTACCTACTCGAGGAAGAGTAGGAACTAAGCTTGGGGATGCTGATACATCTCCAACGTATCTATAAATTCTGATGTTCCATGCTTGTTTTATGACAATACCTACATGTTTTGCTTGCACTTTATATCATATTATGGCATTTATTGGACTAACCTATTAACAAGATGCCACAGTGCCGGTTTACGTTTATTATGTACTGTTTATTGCGGAAAAGTCCCCAAAACCAAAGTGCTCGGAAAAATCCGGAAAAATCACAGAAATTCTATTTCGCCGGAAGACTCACGGAGCCGAAGGGCAAGCCAGGGGGAGGCCCAGGGCCTCCTCACAATAGGCCGGCGCGGCCAGAGGGGTGGTCACCCCACCCTATGGGGTGGGCCCCTCAGGACTCTTCCGACTCCGCATCTTCGCCTATAAGAAGCCCCCTGACCTAAATCTTCGATACGAAAAAGCCACGGTACGAGAAACCTTCCAGAGCCGCCGCCATCGCGAAGCCAAGATCTGGGGGACAGAAGTCTCTGTTCGGCACGCCACCGGGACGGGGAAGTGCCCCCGGAAGGCATCTCCATCGACACCACCGCCATCTTCATCACCGCTGCTGTCTCCCATGAGGAGGGAGTAGTTCTCCCTCGAGGCTAAGGGTTGTACCGGTAGCTATGTGGTTCATCTCTCTCCCATGTACTTCAATACAATGATCTCATGAGCTGCCTTACATGATTGAGATTCATATGAGTTTTGTATCACTATTCATCTATGTGCTACTCTAGTGATGTTATCAAAGTACTCTATTCCTCCTTCATGATGTAATGGTGACAGTGTGTGCATCATGTAGTACTTGGCGTAGTTTACGATTGTGATCTCTTGTAGATTATGAAGTTAACTATTACTATGATAGTATTGATGAGATCTATTCCTCCTTTCATAGTATGATGGTGACAGCGTGCATGCTATGTTAGTACTTGGTATAATTGCAATGATCTATCATGCACTCTAAGGTTATTTAAATATGAATATCGAATGTTGTGGAGCTTGTTAACTCCGGCATTGAGGTGCTCTTGTAGCCCTACACAATTACTGGTGTTCATCATCCAACAAGAGAGTGTAGAGTGGTTTTATTATGTGATCAATGTTGAGAGTGTCCACTAGTGAAAGTATGATCCCTAGGCCTTGTTTCCAAATACTGCAATCACCGCTTGTTTACTGTTTTACTGCATCTCTACTTCCTGCAATATCTCCCACATCAACTGCACGCCAGCAAGTATTTTCTGGCGCCGTTACTACTGCTCATATTCATTCATACCACCTGTATTTCACTATCTCTTCGCCGAACTAGTGCACCTATACATCTGACAAGTGTATTAGGTGTGTTGGGGACACAAGAGACTTCTTGCATTGTGATCGCAGGGTAGCTTGAGAGGGATATCTTTGACCTCTTCCTCCCTGAGTTCGATAAACCTTGGGTGATCCACTTAAGGGAAAACTTGCTGCTGTTCTACAAACCTCTGCTCTTGGAGGCCCAACACTGTCTACAGGAAGAGAAGCGTGAGTAGACATCAAGCTATTTTCTGGCGCCGTTGCCGGGGAACGAAGGAAAGCTACACCATTTCCTCCCTCGTCAACCACGCGCCAGTTGTGGACAGTAGTCATTCTCTCTGTTGAACTTGATCTTCCCCTCTTGAGCATCCCTCATTGCGTCAATAAGGGCTTGGGTGGGTTTAAACTTTGTGTCTCGGTGGGTACACTCCCCTGTCACCGGGTCTAGCGTTCCCCCATGCCCGTACCACCAGCTTTTGGCCTAGGGTTCCATCCCTCGGTACCTAGAGGGATTCCTCGCTCCCTCAGGTCATCCTCCATCTTCTGCCACTTAGGCTCCGAAAGGCGGTATCCTCCTGGCCCCATAATATGATTGTACTGCTTCTTAGCCGCATTTGCCTTATTTTTATCCGCTATGGCCTTGAATTCCTCTGATTTCTTTTGCCTCACAAATTCGGACCAATCATCTTTCAGCTTCTCATATTGTCCGCTGAAATCCGGAGTCTTCCCCTTCTCGACATATTGAGCCGCTAACTTTTTCTTGTATGTCCGAAATGCTGTGGCCATCTTCTGAAGAGCGAACTCTTTGACCAGCCTCCTCCTCTTACGTCTCTATGGATCGTCGTTACCGAATTCATCTTTTTTGTTGTATTCCGGAGGTAGAACGAAATGCTCCATAAGCTTCTCCAGCATTCCTTTTTCTTTCTCTTGCTGACGAAACTGGAACCAACACGTGCCTTCACTGGCTCATGCCATTCTTGGATAGTGATCGGGACGCTGTCTCTAACAACGACTCCGCATTGGTTGATGAACTTGGTGTACGCCTCTTCGGGCTCCAGCGGCTTGCCTTTTGGACTGATAACATCAATGATATATATTACTCCTTGTTTCAGCGTCTTGGTTTTGCCACGCTTTGTCTTCACCGATTTTTTCGACGATCCGTTGGCCGAGGGCTAAAATAAGAAAGAGAGTCGAGTTAATACACATATTTATTGAAATCGGTAAATTTGTATCACCAGAGGCTCAATGTATATATATACCTCGCCGGAGGTGGTGATTGCTAATTGCTTATCAACATCGCCGGAGGTGTTTGTCGACGGTTGACCTCCATCAACAGTGCCCGTTCCTTCGTCATCACCTCGCTGACGACCTTCATCTTTGATACGTCCAATTTGCATCACTATTTTATATCATAATTTGTTGTTATTCATTGATATATTTCATATTTGGAGATAATACTTATGTTATTTCATCTATTTTGCATGATTCATGATTATTGGAGGATCGCGCACCGGAGTCAGGATTCTGCTGGAAAAAGCGCCGTCAGAATGCAATATTTCGGAAGATCAACAGTTGACGGAAATTATATGAAAAATCCTATTTTTCCGGAAGACGAAGGGAGCCGGAAGGGGAGCCGAGGGGACCCGAGGTGGGCCCACCTCATAGGCCGGCGCGGCCCAAGGCCTGGCCGCGCCGCCTCGTGAGGAGGGGGCCCACAGCCCCCTCTCGCCTCCTTTTCTTCGCGAACATCTTCGTCCCAAAAACCTAAGCTCCGGGGGATAGGTCGCGAAGAGTCACGGCCGCCTCGCGAGGCGGAGAACACCAGAGAGAAAAGAGCTCTCCGGCAGGCTGAGATCCGCCGGGGAAATTCCCTCCCGGAGGGGGAAATCGACGCCATCGTCACCGCCATCAAGTTGGACATCATCTCCATCACCATCATCATCACCGCCGTCTCCACCGCTGCACATCGTCACCGCTGTAGCAATTTGGGTTTGATCTTGATTGTTTGATAGGGGAAACTCTCCCGGTGTTGATTTCTACTTGTTATTGATGCTATTGAGTGAAACCGTTGAACCAAGGTTTATGTTCAGATTGTTATTCATCATCATATCACCTCTGATCATGTTCCATATGATGTCTCGTGAGTAGTTCGTTTAGTTCTTGAGGACATGGGTGAAGTCTAAATGTTAGTAGTGAAGTATGGTTGAGTAATATTCAATGTTATGATATTTAAGTTGTGGTGTTATTCTTCTAGTGGTGTCGTGTGAACGTCGACTACACGACACTTCACCTTTATGGGCCTAGGGGAATGCATCTTGTACTCGTTTGCCAATTGCGGGGTTGCCGGAGTGACAGAAACCTAAGCCCCCGTTGGTATATCGATGCAAGAGGGATAGCAGGATCTCAGAGTTTAAGGCTGTGGTTAGATTTATCTTAATTACTTTCTTGTAGTTGCGGATGCTTGCAAGGGGTATAATCACAAGTATGTATTAGTCCTAGGAAGGGCGGTACATTAGCACAAGTTCACCCACACAACACTTATCAAAACAATGAAGATTAATTAGCCGTATGTAGCGAAAGCACTAGACTAAAATCCCGTGTGTCCTCGGGAACGTTTGGTCATTATAAGTAAACAAACCGGCTTGTCCTTTGTGCTAAAAAGGATTGGGCCACTCGCTGCAATTGTTACTCTCGCACTTTACTTACTCGTACTTTATTCATCCGCTACATCAAAACCCCCCGAATACTTGTCCGTGAGCATTTACGATGAATCCTTCATCGAAACTGCTTGTCAACACCTTCGCTCCTCGTTGGGATCGACATTCTTACTTATCGAAGATACTACGATACACCCCTATACTTGTGGGTCATCAAGACTATTTTCCGGCGCCGTTGCCGGGGAGTGAAGCGCTATTGGTAAGTGGAATTGGTAAGAGAAATTTCTACTTGTTTGTGCTGATTTTATTTACGCATGCTTGCCATAATTCATTATGGAGAGATCTTCTCTTGAGTTTTTATTTGGAAAATCTACTACTACTGCAAAGGTAGTGGATGAGGCGCCAGGTGAGGAAGAGATACCATACAAAATACCTATGAAAATTATTGAACGTGTAGTGGATAACCGTTATACAGGGGATGGAACTGTCCACCCTGGAGATCATTTACTTGTTCTTACATGAATTATGCGGTTTATTCAAGTGTGCAGGTATTGCTATGGATGAAGTGAGGAAGAAACTATTCTCTATATCGCTGTGCGGTAAAGCGGCACATTGGTATAAATTACTGGATAATGGGGATTCTCTTGAATGGAATGATATTGTGCCCCGGTTTTATTCTAAGTTCTATCCTCCAAGTGAAATTCACAAAGACCGGAACCACATATATAATTTTTGGCCTCATGATGGAGAGAGTATTGCCCAAGCGTGGGGGAGATTGAAGTCTTTAATGCTCAAATGCCCCATTCATGAGCTTCCTGGTAATGTTATTATTGATAATTTCTATGCAAGACTTTCTTTTGAAGACAAGACCTTGCTGGATACTTCTTGTTCTTGATCATTTACGCGCAACAAAGAAGAGTTTAAAAGGGACCTTCTTAATCGGATCCAGGGAAAATACTGAAGGATGGGAGAACGACAAAGATAGAGAATCAGGTATAAATTATGATTATAAATGCATTGAAGCTTTTATGGATACTGATAAATTTCGTAATATGAGTGCTACTTATGGTCTTGATTCTCAAGTTGCTGCAAATCTTTATAAAGCTTTTGCCTCTCATTATGAACTTCCTAAGAAGAATTTTGATAAGTATCATGAACTGTATAAAGATAAAATTGATTCATCTATTAATAAATGTGTTGTAGTTGAAACTGTTGATCATGTTATTCCTGAAGCTTATATTGAAAAAACTCCTTTCCCTGCTAAAATGAAGGAGTACTCTGTTATAAATAGTGCGGTTCATAAAAGTGAAAAGAAACCTATAGAACCTGAAGAACAAATAAAAGTTGAACCTACTGTTGCAATAGTTAAAGATCTTGTGACTGAAAATGTGGAGGATGGTCATATTGTTTTCTGTGAAGATGCTTCTAATATTGTTTCACATCCTAATAAGTCTAAGAAAGCTAGTGTTCCTATGTTATCTGTTAGAATTGGAGATCATTGTTATTATGGTTTATGTGATATTGGTGCAAGTATTAGTGCTATTCCTTATGAGCTTTACACGGAGATTATGCACGAAATTGGTTCTTGTGAACTTGAAGATATTGATGTGGTTATTCGGCTGGCTAATAGAGAAACTATTTCTCCAATTGGTATTGTTCGAGATGTGGAAGTTCTATGCGTAAGATTAAATATCCTGCTGACTTTTTGGTACTTGGTTCTGCTGCTAGTAAATATTGCCCTATCATTTTTGGTAGACCTTTTCTAAATACTTGTGGAGCTATTATAGATTGCAAGAAAGAGAAAATTTTGACTAAATTTGCTGGTGAATCTTATGAGTTTAACTTCTCTAAATTTACCAAAACTCCTTATAAAGCTGATTTGCCTAATAATGATTTTAGAGTTGAACAATGTGCATCTATTGCTCTTGCTCCTAATAATCCTTTGCAGCAACATTTGGAGAATAGTGAGAGTGAAGTTTTTAGGGAAGAAAGAGATGAGCTTGATGAAATTTTCCTTCGTCAACCTATTCTTAAGCATGATTTACCGGTAGAAGATCTGGGTACAACACCGCCACCAAAGGAAGATCCTGTCTTTGATTTAAAACCATTGCCTGATAATCTTAAATATGCTCATATTGATGATAAGAAAATATATCCTGTTATTATTGGTTCTAAGCTTTCAGAGTTTGAAGAAGAAAGGTTATTGGAAATATTGAAGAAACACCGAGGTGCTATTGGCTACACTCTTGATGACTTGAAGGGGATTTCTCCCTCTATTTGCCAACACGCCATTAATATGGAGGATGATGCGAAGCCTGTTGTTGAACCTCAGCGTCGTCTAATTCCTAAGATGAAGGATGTGGTAAGAAATGAGGTATTAAGACTTCTTGAAGCTGGTATTATATATCCTATTGCTGATAGTAGATGGGTTAGTCATGTGCATTGTGTTCCTAAGAAAGGAGGAATGACTGTTGTGCCTAATGATAATGATGAGCTCATACCTCAAAGAGTAGTTGTAGGGTATAGAATGTGCATTGATTATCGAAAAGTTAATAAAGTTACGAAGAAAGATCATTACCCTTTACCTTTTATTGATCAAATGTTAGAAAGGTTATCTAAAAATACTCATTTTTGCTTTCTTGATGGTTATTCTGGGTTTTCACAAATTGCTGTTAAAACTAAGGATCAAGAGAAAACCACTTTCACTTGTCCCTATGGAACTTATGCTTATAGACGTATGCCTTTTGGTTTATGTAATGCCCCTGCTACGTTTCAAAGATGCATGTCTGCTATTTTTCATGGCTTTTGCGAGAGTATTGTAGAGGTATTCATGGATGATTTTTCTGTCTATGGGAATTGTTTTGATAATTGCTTGCGGAACCTTGATAAAGTTTTGCAGAGATGTGAAGAAACTAACCTTGTTCTTAATTGGGAGAAATGCCACTTTATGGTTAATGAAGGAATTGTATTGGGACATAAAATTTCCGAGAGAGGTATTGAAGTTGATAGAGCTAAAGTTGAAGCCATTGAGAAGATGCCCTATCCTAGGGATGTTAAAGGTATTCGTAGTGTTCTTGGTCATGCTTGGGTTTTATAGGAGGTTTATTAAAGACTTCTCCAAGATTTCAAAGCCTCTTACTAATCTTCTTCAAAAAGATGTACCTTTTGTTTTTGATGATGATTGTAAGGAAGCTTTTGAAACTCTAAAGAAAGCCTTAACAACTGCTCCTATAGTTGAACCTCCTGATTGGAACTTACCATTTGAAATTATGTGTGATGCTAGTGATTTTGTTGTAGGCGCTGTTCTTGGACAGCGAGTAAATAAAAAATTGAATGTTATTCATTATGCTAGTAAAACTCTTGATGCTGCTCAAAGAAATTATGCTACTACTGAAAAAGAATTGTTAGCTGTAGTCTTTGCTTGTGATAAGTTTAGATCTTATATTGTTGATTCAAAAGTTACTATTCATACCGATCATGCTGCAATCAGATACCTTATGCAAAAGAAAGATGCTAAGCCAAGGCTTATTAGATGGGTACTTCTGTTGCAAGAATTTGATTTACATATTGTAGATAGGAAAGGTGTTGATAATCCTGTTGCTGATAATTTGTCTAGATTGGAAAATATTGCTTATGATCCTGTTCCTGTTAATGATAGTTTTCCGAATGAACAATTGGCTGTAATAAAGGTGAGCTCGCGAGATAGTCCTTGGTATGCTGATTATGCTAACTTTATTGTTTCCAAGTACTTGCCTCCAACCTTTTCAGCCCAACAAAAGGAGGAAGTTCTTTTATGACTTGAGGCATTATTTCTGGGATGACCCACATTTATATAAAGAAGGAGTGGATGGTATTCTGCGAAGATGTGTTCCCGAATATGAACAACAAGAGATATTGAGTAAATGTCATGGGAGTGCTTATGGAGGACATCACGCCGGAGATAGAACCGCGCAAAAGGTTCTACAATCAGGTTTTTATTGGCCAACTCTCTTCAAAGATGCAAGGAAGTTTATTTTATCTTGTGATGAATGTCAAAGGGTTGGTAATATCTCCAAATGCAATGAAATGCCTATGAATTATACTCTTGTTATTGAACCGTTCGATTGTTGGGGATTTGACTTCATGGGACCTTTTCCCTCTTCAGAAGGTAACACTCATATACTTGTTGTTGTTGATTATGTTACTAAATGGGTGGAAGCCATACCTACAAAAAGTGCTGATGGTGAGACCTCTTTAAGAATGCTTTTAGATATTATTTTTCCTCGATTTGGAGTTCCTAGATATATTATGACTGATGGAGGTTCTCATTTTATTCATGGTGGTTTTAGAAAAACTCTTGCTAAATATGGTATTAATCATAGAATTGCTTCCGCTTATCATCCTCAAACTAGTGGGCAAGTAGAACTATCAAATAGAGAAATTAAATCTATCTTGCAAAAGATTGTTAATAAAACTAGAAAGAATTGGGCTAGTAAATTGAAGGAAGCACTATGGGCTTATAGAACTGCTTATAAAAATCCCATGGGAATGTCACCTTATAAAATGGTCTATGGAAAAGCTTGTCATTTACCTTTAGAACTAGAGCACAAAGCTTATTGGGCTGTTAGAGAATTAAATAAAGATCCTAAATTAGCTGGTAATAAGAGGTTGTTGCAATTGAGTTCTCTGGATGAATGGAGAAGTGAAGCTTATGAAAATGCTAAACTCTTTAAAGAGAAAGTTAAAAAATGGCATTATAGAAGGATTATCAAAATAGAATTTAATATTGGGGATAAAGTCCTATTGTATCGGTCTCGTCTCAGATTCTTTGCAGGGAAATTACTCTCGAAATGGGAAGGACCATATGTTGTTGAGGAGGTGTATCGTTCAGGAGCAATTAAAATTAGCTCTCTCCAAGGCAACGCCACACAAGTAGTGAATGGACAAAGACTCAAGCATTATATCTCAGGTAATTCTTACAATGTAGATGTTGATGTTATTCGAGCGGAAACACCGGAGGCTTTCATCAAAGGACAAATTGACAGTCCGCCAGAACTCGACTTTGAATAGGTAACCGTACTGGTAATGAAAAGTTCGCAATTTACTTTCCGAACAATGTTTTTGCTGTTTTTGGAAAATATGAAAAATTACGAGATCGAAACGGAGTGGAGGAGACGCACGAGGGCGTGCCCCCATAGGCCGGCGCAGGCCCCAGCCAGACCGCGCCGCCCTATGAGCTGGCCGCCTCGTCGCCCCTTTCCGACTCTGGTTCGACCTGGTACTTTCCTTATGACATAAAAATTCTTGCTATATAATCCCCCGGACCCCTGGAGGTCCGTATATCGTTTTCTCGACGTGTTTTGTTTCGAGCTGTTTCTGCCAGGATTTGTTTTCAATCTAGGAGCACCATGGCCTCCAACAACAAGGGCAAGGGGCTTTCGGAAGAAGAAGTGAAGAGGGTGTCGTCAAAACAAGAGCAACAAGCTATTGGGAGTAAGCAAATCTTGGTGGGATCTGTTGACACTCGACGTTCTTTTTCTCATAACTTGCAGGGACCCTTACCACCTGCTCTTAGCCTCGACTCCTTCCCCGTGTTGGAAGAAGCTCTACGGACTACCGATGAGTTTTGTGATCAATACCGGGCTCTAAGAAGAGAAGTGGAGATACTCCAGGAGGAGAATTACCGTCTCCGTAGAATGCTGGAATATTACTCGATTCCCATCACGAGGTCGCCACCGCCAACTTCAGATAACAATGAATCTCTTCGAGTCTTAGTGCAGAATTGCCAAACTGAGAAACTGAAGCTGAAGGAGATCTGCAAGAAGCGCGGGAGGAATTCATCACCACCATCGCCGAAGGAGTAATCCATCATCGGTATTGGCATCCCCTTGGTTTGTTCCAAGCTTGGGGGAGTGCCGCGGTATCACATCATCACTACCTTTTACTTTTTACTGTCAAGTAGTGTCATATCATGAATAGGGAAGTTATCATATAAGATGGGTTGCAGTGTGGAAGTATCTCTCCTTTAGTTGATTGTCTATGTATCCCTTGGTGTGAGTTATCGTTATGGAATATTAATGAGGAATCTTATCATTTACATGTTGCACATTTTATTTTAGTTTGCAATCCTTATTATATGATTGATCTTGTTATTAGTATTGGTATCACTTTGGGAGCATTGAATAAATCTATTTAGTTTTGGCAAACTTAGCATTGGTCAATAGCAACAACACTTTGAGGTTTAAGTAGAAAAGACAAATACATGTAGTTGTTTCATTATCTTTCTTTCTTGTTAGCTCATAGCTTATTATTCTGAAGTTAAAACTGTTTGTGCTTGCAAGGAAGATGCATGATTGTTTCTATCACATGTATATTTGTTTGTTTCCCTCGACTCTTATGCTTGCTAATTAACCTTGCTAGCCAAAGACCTGTACTGAGAGGGAATACTTCTCGTGCATCCAAACCTTAACCCAAACCTATGTCATTTGTGTCCACCACAACTACCTACTACATGGTATTTCTGGCCATTCCTAGTAAATACTTCGTGTGCTACCTTTAAATAATTCAAAATTTACTATCTCTTATTTGTGTCAATGTTGTATAGCTCATGAGGAAGTATGTGGTGTTTTATCTTTCAATCTTGTTGGGCAACTTTCACCAATGGACTAGTGGCTTCATCCGCTTATCCAATAACTTTGCAAAAAGAGCTGGCAATGGGATTCCCAATCCCAAGTTAATTAACCTAAATAGACACTCCTCCATGGTATGTGATTGATGGACGGCACCCGAAGAATTCGGTTAGCCATGGCTTGTGTAAGCAAAGGTTGGGGGGAGTGTCATCATAATAAAACTAAAATAAAAAGGCACTCCTTCATGGTATGAGATTGTAGGCAGGCACCCGAAGGATTCGGTTAGCCATGGTTTGTGAAAGAAAGGTTGGAAGGAGTGCCACACAAAAATAAAATGGGAGCCGCTCTTTGAAGGTTTGTCTGGCAAGGGGGTTAGAATACTGATACGTCTCCGACGTATCGATAATTTCTTATGTTCCATGCCACATAATTGATGTTATCTACATGTTTTATGCACACTTTATGTCATATTCGTGCATTTTCTGGAACTAACCTATTAACAAGATGCCGAAGTGCCAGTTCCTGTTTTCTGCTGTTTTTGGTTTCAGAAATCCTAGTAACGAAATATTCTCGGAATATCGGACGAAATCAACGCCCAAGTTCCTATTTTCACCGGAAGCATCCAGAACACCCGGGAAGGACCAGAGGGGGGGCACTGGGCCCCCAGACCATAGGCCGGCGCGGCCCAGGCCCTGGCCGCGCCGCCCTATGGTCTCATCGCCCCTTTGACCCTCATGCGCCGCCTCTTCGCCTATTTAAAGCCCCTGGATCGAAAACCCTGATAAGTTCGACGAAACCCACAGAAACCTTCCAGAGCCGCCGCCATCGCGAGGCCAAGATCTGGGGGACAGGAATCTCTGTTCCGGCACGCCGCCGGAGCGGGGAAGTGCCCCCGGAAGGCTTCTCCATCGACACCGCTGCCATCTCCATCGCCATCTTCATCACCGCTGCTGCTCCCATGAGGAGGGAGTAGTTCTCCATCGAGGCTCGGGGCTGTACCGGTAGCTATGTGGTTCATCTCTCTCCTATGTGCTTCAATACAATAATCTCATGAGCTGCCTTACATGATTGAGATTCATATGATGATGCTTGTAATCTAGATGTCATTATGCTAGTCAAGTGAGTTTTACTTATGTGATCTCCGGAGACTCCTTGTCCCACGTGTGTAAAGGTGACGAGTGTGTGCACCGTGTGGGTCTCTTAGGCTATATTTCACAGAATACTTATTCACTGATGAATGGCATAGTGAGGTGCTTATTTATATCTCTTTATGATTGCAATGTATTTGTATCACAATTTATCTATGTGCTACTCTAGCAATGTTATTAAAGTAGTTTTATTCCTCCTACACGATGTAATGGTGAAAGTGTGTGCATCCGTGTTAGTACTTGGTTTATGCTATGATCATGATCTCTTGTAGATTGCGAAGTTAACTATTGCTATGATAGTATTGATGTGATCTATTCCTCCTACATATGCATGAAGGTGACAGTGTGCATGCTATGTTAGTACTTGGTTTAGTTGTATTGATCTATCTTACACTATAAGGTTACTAAAATATGAACATTAATTGTGGAGCTTGTTAACTCCGGCATTGAGGGTTCGTGTAATCCTACGCAATGTGTTCATCATCCAACAAAAGTATAGAGTATGCATTTATCTATTCTGTTATGTGATCAATGTTGAGAGTGTCCACTAGTGAAAGTCTGATCCCTAGGCCTTGTTCCTAAATACTGCTATCGCTACTTGTTTACTGTTTTACTGCGTTACTACTGCTGCAATACTACCACCATCAACTACACGCCAGCAAGCTATTTTCTGGCACCGTTACTACTGCTCATATATATTCATACCACCTGTATTTCACTATCTCTTCGCCGAACTAGTGCACCTATTTGGTGTGTTGGGGACACAAGAGACTTCTTGCTTTGTGGTTGCAGGGTTGCATGAGAGGGATATCTTTGACCTCTTCCTCCCCGAGTTCGATAAACCTTGGGTGATCCACTTAAGGGAAAACTTGCTGCTGTTCTACAAACCTCTGCTCTTGGAGGCCCAACACTGTCTACAGGAAAAGGAGGGGGAAGTAGACATCAAGCTATTTTCTGGCGCCGTTGCCGGGGAGGAAAGGTAAAAGGTACTCACACTACGGATCCCGGCTACCAAGCTATTTTCCGCTGTTGTAAGTACTCAAAGCTATTTCCTTTAGATCCTGCAATTGCATCTTTTTGTTTCTTGTTTACACTAGTTTGGCATAATGGACAAGAATGATCTTCTTATTCTGTTTCCTGATTTAAAAAATGGATTGTTTGATGCGAAAATTAAAAAACCTATGGAATCTTATTTGCATGTTGGTAGTAATATTAGTATGAACGCTTTGAACACCATTGTTGATAATGATATAGAAAGTTCTAAGCTTGGGGAAGCTGGTTTTCATTATCTTTTTAGTCCCCCAAGCATTGAGGAGAAAATTTTCTTTGATGATACTTTGCCTCCTATTTATGATGATTATAATGATAGTGGTCTTTTGGTGCCACCTACTATGGAGAGTAAATTTTGTTGTGATTATACTATGCCTCCTACACTTGATGAGAATAATAATGATAGCTACTTTGTTGAATTTGCTCCCACTACAACTAATAAAATTGATTATGCTTATGTGGAGAGTAATAATTTTATGTATGAGACTCATGATAAGAATGCTTTATGTGATAGTTATATTGTTGAGTTTGCTCATGACACTACTGAAAGTTATTATGAGAGAGGAAAATATGGTTGTAGAAATTTTCATGTTACTAAAACACCTCTCTATGTGCTGAAATTTTTGAAGCTATACTTGTTTTATCTTCCTATGCTTGTTACTTTGCTCTTCATGAACTTGTTTATTTACAAGATTCCCATGCATAGGAAGCATGTTAGACTTAAATGTGTTTTGAATTTGCCTTTTGATGCTCTCTTTTGCTTCAAATACTATTTCTTGCGAGTGCATCATTAAAACTGCTGAGCCCATCTTAATGGCTATAAAGAAAAGAACTTCTTAGGAGATAACCCATGTGTTATTTTGCTACAGTACTTTGTTTTATATTTGTGTCTTGGAAGTTGTTTACTACTGTAGCAACCTCTCCTTATCTTAGTTTTGTGTTTTGTTGTGCCAAGTGAAGCCTCTAATCGAAGGTTGATACTAGATTTGGATTTCTGCGCAGAAACAGATTTCTATCTGTCACGAATCTGGGCTGTTTTCTCTGTAGAAAAATCAGAAAAATATGCCAATTTACGTGCGTGTTCCTCAGATATGTACGCAACTTTCATTAGTTTTGAGTTTTCTGATCTGAGCAACGGAAGTATTTATTAGAAATTCGTCTTTACGGACTGTGCTGTTTTGACAGATTCTGCCTTTTATTTCGCATTGCTTCTTTCACTGTGTTGGGTGGATTTCTTTGTTCCATTACCTTCCAGTAGCTTTGAGCAATGTCCAGAAGTGTTAAGAATAATTGTGTCACCTCTGAACATGTGAGTTTTTGATTATGTACTAACCCCTCTAATGAAGTTTATGAGAAGTTTGGTGTGAAGGAAGTTTTCAAGGGTCAAGAGAGGAGGATGATATACTATGATCAAGAAGAGTGAAAGCTCTAAGCTTGGGGATGCCCCGGTGGTTCACCCCTGCATATATCAAGATGACTCAAGCGTCTAAGTTTGGGGATGCCCAAGGCATCCCCTTCTTCATCGACAAATTATCAGGTTCCTTCTCTTGAAACTATATTTTTATTCGGTCACATCTTATGTGATTTACTTGGACGTCTGTATGCTTTTATTTTTGTTTGTGTTTGAATAAATTGGATTACATCATGCTTGTGTGGGAGAGAGACACGCTCCGCTGTTGCATATGAACACATGTGTTCTTAGCTTTTAGTATTCATGGCGAAGTTTCTTCTTCGTTAAATTGTTATATGGTTTGAATTGGAAAATGATACATGTAGTAATTGCTATTAATGTCTTGGGTAATGTGATACTTGGCAATTGTTGTGCTCATGTTTAAGCTCTTGCATCATATGCTTTGCACCCATTAATGAAGAAATACATAGAGCATGCTAAAATTTGGTTTGCATATTTTGTTTCTCTAAGGTCTAGATAATTTCTAGTATTGAGTTTGAACAACAAGGAAGACGGTGTAGAGTCTTATAATGTTTTCAATATGTCTTTTATGTGAGTTTTCCTGCACCGGTTCATCCTTGTGTTTGTTTCAAATAAGCCTTGCTAGCCTAAACCTTGTATCGAGAGGGAATACTTCTCATGCATCCAAAATACTTGAGCCAACCACTATGCCATTTGTGTCCACCATACCTACCTACTACATGGTATTCTCCGCCATTCCAAAGTAAATTGCTTGAGTGCTACCTTTAAAATTCCATCATTCACCTTTGCAATATATAGCTCATGGGACAAATAGCTTAAAAACTATTGTGGTATTGAATATGTACTTATGCACTTTATCTCTTATTAAGTTGCTTGTTGTGTGATAACCATGTTCACCGGGGACGCCATCAACTACTCTTTGTTGAATTTCATGTGAGTTGCTATGCATGTTCGTCTTGTCTCGAAGTAAGAGCGATCTACCACCTTATGGTTAAGCATGCATATTGTTAGAGAAGAACATTGGGCCGCTAACTAAAGCCATGATCCATGGTGGAAGTTTCAGCTTTGGACATATATCCTCAATCGCATATGAGAAAATTATTAATTGTTGTTACATGCTTATGCATAAAAGAGGAGTCCATTATCTCGTTGTCTATGTTGTCCCGGTATGGATGTCTAAGTTGAGAATAATCAATAGCGAGAAATCCAATGCGAGCTTTCTCCTTAGACCTTTGTACGAGCGGCATAGAGGTACCCCTTTGTGACACTTGGTTAAAACATGTGCATTGTGATGATCCGGTAGTCCAAGCTAATTAGGACAAGGTGCGGGCACTATTAGTATACTATGCATGAGGCTTGCAACTTGTAAGATATAATTTACATGATACATATGCTTTATTACTACCGTTGACAAAATTGTTTCATGTTTTCAAAATCAAAGCTCTAGCACAAATATAGCAATCGATGCTTTTCCTCTATGGAGGACAATTCTTTTACTTTCAATGTTGAGTCAGCTTCACCTATTTCTCTCCACCTCAAGAAGCAAACACTTGTGTGAACTGTGCATTGATTCCTACATATTTGCTTATTGCACTTATTATATTACTCTATGTTGACAATTATCCATGAGATATACATGTTATAAGTTGAAAGCAACCGCTGAAACTTAATCTTCCTTTGTGTTGCTTCAATGCCTTTACTTTGATTTATTGCTTTATGAGTTAACTCTTATGCAAGACTTATTGATGCTTGTCTTTAAGTACTATTCATGAAAAGTCTTTGCAATATGATTCATTTGTTTACTCATGTCATTTACGTTGTTTGGATTGCTGCATTCATTACATATGTTTACAATATGATCAAGGTTATGATGGCATGTCACTCCAGAAATTATCTGTGTTATCGTTTTACCTGCTCGGGACGAGCAGAACTAAGCTTGGGGATGCTGATACGTCTCCGACGTATCGATAATTTCTTATGTTCCATGCCACATTATTGATGTTATCTACATGTTTTATGCACACTTTATGTCATATTCGTGCATTTTCCGGAACTAACCTATTAACAAGATGCCGAAGTGCCAGCTCTCGTTTTCTCGCTGTTTTTGGTTTCGTAAATCCTAGTAACGAAATATTCTCGAATCGGACGAAATCAACGCCCAAGTTCCTATTTTCACCGGAAGCATCCGAACACCCGGGAAGGACCGCGAGGGGGGCACCGGGCCCCTGCACCATAGGCCGGCGCGGCCCAGGCCCCGGCCGCGCCGCCCTATGGTGTCGTCGCCCTTCGACCCTCCCGTGCCGCCTCTTCGCCTATTTAAAGCCCCCGGATTGAAAACCCCGATAAGTTCGACGAAACCCACGTAAACCTTCCGCAGCCGCCGCCATCGCGAGGCCAAGATCCGGGGGACAGGAATCTCTCGTTCCGGCACGCCGCCGGAGTGGGGAAGTGCCCCCGGAAGGCTTCTCCATCGACACCGCTGCCATCTCCATCGCCATCTTCATCACCGCTGCTGCTCCCATGAGGAGGGAGTAGTTCTCCATCGAGGCTCGGGGCTGTACCGGTAGCTATGTGGTTCATCTCTCTCCTATGTGCTTCAATACAATAATCTCATGAGCTGCCTTACATGATTGAGATTCATATGATGATGCTTGTAATCTAGATGTCATTATGCTAGTCAAGTGAGTTTTACTTATGTGATCTCCGGAGACTCCTTGTCCCACGTGTGTAAAGGTGACAAGTGTGTGCACCGTGTGGGTCTCTTAGGCTATATTTCACGTAATACTTATTCACCGATGAATGGCATAGTGAGGTGCTTATTTATATCTCTTTATGATTGCAATGTATTTGTATCACAATTTATCTATGTGCTACTCTAGCAATGTTATTAAAGTAGTTTTATTCCTCCCGCACGATGTAATGGTGACAGTGTGTGCATCCGTGTTAGTACTTGGTTTATGCTATGATCATGATCTCTTGTAGATTGTGAAGTTAACTATTGCTATGATAGTATTGATGTGATCTATTCCTCCTACATATGCATGAAGGTGACAGTGTGCATGCTATGTTAGTACTTGGTTTAGTTGTATTGATCTATCTTACACTATAAGGTTACTAAAATATGAACATTAATTGTGGAGTTTGTTAACTCCGGCATTGAGGGTTCGTGTAATCCTACGCAATGTGTTCATCATCCAACAAAAGTGTAGAGTATGCATTTATCTATTCTGTTATGTGATCAATGTTGAGAGTGTCCACTAGTGAAAGTCTGATCCCTAGGCCTTGTTCCTAAATACTGCTATCGCTGCTTGTTTACTGTTTTACTGCGTTACTACTGCTGCAATACTACCACCATCAACTACACGCCAGCAAGCTATTTTCTGGCGCCATACTACTGCTCATATATATTCATACCACCTGTATTTCACTATCTCTTCGCCGAACTAGTGCACCTATTTGGTGTGTTGGGGACACAAGAGACTTCTTGCTTTGTGGTTGCAGGGTTGCATGAGAGGGATATCTTTGACCTCTTCCTCCCTGAGTTCGATAAACCTTGGGTGATCCACTTAAGGGAAAACTTGCTGCTGTTCTACAAACCTCTGCTCTTGGAGGCCCAACACTGTCTACAGGAAAAGGAGGGGGAAGTAGACATCAAATACCCGCTACCAGTCGTTGACAACAACAAACACCTCTCAAAATGTTACTAAACAAGGAAGAGTAAAAGACATGATGAGATAAATCACAATAAACTTTAACATAAGAGCGCTGCTCGATAGATAAATATAACCTGTTAACTGTTCTTTGACCAAGAACGAAGTTTGCCATCACCAACTACGATTTGTTATGCACCTTTATTTGTGATTACCTTATACTTGTTTCAAGTTGAATTATATGAGGAAGTTGTTTACTAGAATGTCTTGTGTAAATGAATATGATGCTTCTTGTCCGTATTTTATTTATCGACTCTTCACTCCATAAACATGTGGTCCTGTTTACCGTGTTCAGTTTCGCTTGGGGACAAGCGAAGTCTAAGCTTGGGGGGGTTGATACGTCCAATTTGCATCACTATTTTATATCATAATTTGCTGTTATTCAATGATATATTTCATATTTGGAGATAATACTTATGTTATTTCATCTATTTTGCATGATTCATGATTATTGGAGGATCGCGCACCGGAGTCAGGATTCTGCTGGAAAAAGCGCCGTCAAAATGCAATATTTCGGAAGATCAACAGTTGACGGAAATTATATGAAAAATCTTATTTTTCCGTAAGACGAAGGGAGCCGAAGGGGGAGCCGAGGGGACCCGAGGTGGGCCCACCTCATAGGCCGGCGCGGCCCAAGGCCCGGCCGCGCCGCTCTGTGAGGAGGGGGCCCACAGCCCCCTCTCACCTCCTTTTCTTCGCGAACGTCTTCGTCCCGAAAACCTAAGCTCCAGGGGATAGGTCGCGAAGAGTCACAGCCGCCTCTGCGAGGCGGAGAACACCAGAGAGAAAAGAGCTCTCCGGCAGGTTGAGATCCGCCGGAGAAATTCCCTCCAGGAGGGGGAAATCGATGCCATCGTCACCGCCATCAAGTTGGACATCATCTCCATCACCATCATCATCATCTCCATCATCATCACCGCCATCTCCGCCGCTGCACATCGTCACCGCTGTAGCAATTTGGGTTTGATCTTGATTGTTTGATAGGGGAAACTCTCTCGGTGTTGATTTCTACTTGTTATTGATGATATTGAGTGAAACCGTTGAACCAAGGTTTATGTTCAGATTGTTATTCATCATCATATCACCTCTGATCATGTTCCATATGATGTCTCGTGAGCAGTTCGTTTAGTTCTTGAGGACATGGGTGAAGTCTAAATGTTAGTAGTGAAGTATGGTTGAGTAATATTCAATGTTATGATATTTAAGTTGTGGTGTTATTCTTCTAGTGGTGTCGTGTGAACGTCGACTACACGACACTTCACCTTTATGGGCCTAGGGGAATGCATCTTGTACTCGTTTGCCAATTGCGGGGTTGCCGGAGTGACAGAAACCTAAGCCCCCGTTGGTATATCGATGCAGGAGGGATAGCAGGATCTCAGAGTTTAAGGTTGTGGTTAGATTTATCTTAATCACTTTCTTGTAGTTGCGGATGCTTGCAAGGGGTATAATCACAAGTATGTATTAGTCCTAGGAAGGGCGGTACATTAGCACAGGTTCACCCACACAACACTTATCAAAACAATGAAGATTAATTAGCCGTATGTAGCGAAAGCACTAGACTAAAATCCCGTGTGTCCTCAGGAACGTTTGGTCATTATAAGTAAACAAACCGGCTTGTCCTTTGTGCTAAAAAGGATTGGGCCACTCGCTGCAATTGTTACTCTCGCACTTTACTTACTCGTACTTTATTCATCTGCTACATCAAAACCCCCTGAATACTTGTCTGTGAGCATTTACAGTGAATCCTTCATCGAAACCGCTTGTCAACACCTTCTGCTCCTCGTTGGGATCGACATTCTTACTTATCGAAGATACTACAATACACCCCCTATACTTGTGGGTCATCAATCTTCACCGCCAAGGTTCAGATAAGAAGAGATATCCTCTTCTTCATCTTCTTGGGCCGGCACATAAAGAATGTCGTCGTTTATGATGCCGAAAAGATGTGCCTCGGCTTCCGGATTATAGTTATCCCTAATCGGGTCGGCTCTATCGTCCGCCATATGTGTCACTCCTGAAAACATGTAGTAAAA
This sequence comes from Lolium rigidum, assembly GCF_022539505.1. Classification (NCBI taxonomy): domain Eukaryota; kingdom Viridiplantae; phylum Streptophyta; class Magnoliopsida; order Poales; family Poaceae; genus Lolium; species Lolium rigidum. The sequence goes on along the minus strand of NC_061511.1, from coordinate 207,939,722 downwards.
ACTAATTAATTGTGTATATGCCAGCATTATCACATCTCTTCTACATATAAAGAGAGAGGGCGACGAGGGAGGCGAGAGGGGGGACGCGTATTAGATGTGTATATGCGGACGATCGCTCTCGCCTCGCAGTGACCGCGTGACCGAGAGACCGGTGGCGGTGGCGAAAGGGGGGTGGCGAAAGGGCGGTGGCGAAAGGGCGGCGGTGGCGAAAGGGCAGTGGCGGTGCCGAGGACAACACACATAACCCTCGCCGCCCCCTCTCGATCCCAAAAAAAAAACACCGCGCGTATACGGAGGGGGCGACGAGGGGCTCGCTTCCCCCCTCCGTATACGCGCGGTGGTTAAGTCAAATTTTAGTGAAGTCAAAAAATTTAAGACAAAATTTTTAAGTCAAATTTGAGTTCTTTTTTAAGTGAAATTTTAGTTCATTTTGAAGACAAACTTTTAAGTGAAATTTTAGTTTTTTTTTTAGAGACAAACTTTTAAGTCAAATTTTAGTTCTTTTTTAAGTCAAATTGTAGTTCTTTTTTGAGACAAAATTTTTAAGTCAATTTTTAGTTTTTTAAAGTCAAATTTCCTTTTTTTACACAATCTTTTTTAAGTCAAATTGTAGTTCTTTTTGAGACAAAATTTTTAAGTCAATTTTTTGTTTTTTTAAGTCAAATTGTAGTTCTTTTTTTAGACAAACTTTTAACTCAAATTTTAGTTATTTTTTGTTTTAAAATTAACAAGAACAAAAACTAAAATAGAAAGAAAAAAAGGTCGGGGCAGTCGGGGGCTGCTCCTCTCCGGCCTCTCTCTCTCACTGCGCGCGCGGCCACACGGCGGCCGCCTCTCTCCTCTCTCTCTCTCTCAGGTGAGCAGCGGCGCTGGCGAGCAGCGACGCGCGCAGCCACGCCGCCGCGCTCTCTCCCTCTCCTCTCTCTCACTGCATGCGAGCGGCGGCGCCGGCGACGACGATGGGGACGTACGGGCGCGTCGACACACGGTGTGGGCGGGGCGGCGACGATGGGGCGACGTACGGGACGGGCGCGACGAGAGGGCGGCGACGACGGAGAGAAGGCGCCGACGGCGAGGTCGAGTGCGGCGACGGTGATGGCGAGGCGCGGCAGCCTGACGGCGTAGCTTCGGGCAGCGATGGCAGATGGAGCGGGCGAGGAGAAGAAGAAGTGATGCGCCTGCGGGGCGGCGCGGGTATTTATAGGGAGGGGCTTTAGTCGCGGTTGGTGTGGCCAACCGCGACTAAAGCACCAACCGCGACTAAAGGGTACCCTTTAGTCGCGGTTGGCCACACCAACCGCGACTAAAGCCCTTTTTTCGCCCGTTTTTGCGGTTCCCGCGGAAATGGCCTGGCCAACGCGACTAAAGGCCATTTTCAAAATTCTTTCCATTTATAAATGTTAAAAATACAAAATAATATATCAACAAATTCATAAAAATAAAACTAATTCATTTCTAAATGTGAAAAATACAAATAATATATCAAAAAATTTAGAAAAATAAAACTAATTCATTTAAAAATCTTAAAAATACAAATTATATATCAACAAAATCAGAAAAATAAAACTAATTCATTTCAATATGTTAAAAATACAAATAATATATCAAAAAATTAAGAAAAATAAAACTATTTCAATTCAAAATGTTAAAAATACAAATAATATATCAAAAAATTCAGAAAAATAGAACTAATTCATTTCAAAATCTTAAAAGTACAAATAATATATCAAAAAATTAAGAAAAATAAAAATAATTCAATTCAAAATGTTAAAAATACAAATAATATATCAAAAAATTCAGAAAAATAGAACTAATTCATTTCAAAATCTTAAAAATATAAATAATATATCAAAAAATTCAGAGAAGTCTTCCCGACCGCCTCTGTATTCCCACAAGTTCTTCCCGGCCGGTCCTCCCGCCAGTTCTTTCCCGCCTATGTTTTCCCACCATTTCTTCACGCCTCTATCTTCCCGCGTATCGATGCTCCTTTTATAGGCACGGCGCCGCTTCTGCTTTGTCTTGTTCCTCTGATGTCTACGTTCCCCCTCCTTTCCTGTAGACAGTGTTGGGCCTCCAAGAGCAGAGGTTTGTAGAACAGCAGCAAGTTTTCCCTTAAGTGGATCACCCAAGGTTTATCGAACTCAGGGAGGAAGAGGTCAAAGATATCCCTCTCATGCAACCCCGCAACCACAAAGCAAGAAGTCTCTTGTGTCCCCAACACACCTAATAGGTGCACTAGTTCAGCGAAGAGATAGTGAAATACAGGTGGTATAAATAAGTATGAGCAGTAGCAACGGTGCCGTAAAATAGCTTGTCGGGCGTGTAGTTGATGGTGGTAGTATTGCAGCAGTAGTAACACATAGAAACAAGTAAACAAGCAGTAGTAACGCAGCAGAGTAGTAAACAAGTAGCGATAGCGTATTTAGGAACAAGGCCTAGGGATTACACTTTCACTAGTGGACACTCTCAACATTGATCACATAACAGAATAGATAAATGCATACTCTACACTCTTGTTGGATGATAAACACATTGCGTAGGATTACACGAACCCTCAATGCCGGAGTTAACAAGCTCCACAATAATGCTCATGTTTAAGTAACCTTATAGTGTAAGATAGATCAATAGACTAAACCAAGTACTAACATATAGGGTTGAAAATGAAGCGGAAACGGACGGAAACATGCTTTATCGTTTTTGTTTCCCTCTATCTTGTCGGAATCGAAAATGGAACCGAAAACCCCGGAAACGAATATGAAAACGGAAATCATCGGATATGAATACAGAATAGATACGTAACGGATATGTTACGAAAACGGATATTTTCCACAACACAATGCGGCATAATACCTTGATTTGTAAATTGAAAGACACACATAAATAAAATAATAATAAGAGAAGATATATTACTTAACTTCGACAAACGGCAATTCAACATAAAGTAACACACATAGTTTAACGGCTGCATGCACACATAATTATACAAAGTGATTAGGGTTAGAGTAATTAGTGTACTTGATACAAGGACAAGCCCAGTTTTATGTGTAAATGTAGGCCTACTAAATGCATGGGCCTCTCTAGGCTATATTTCCGGAAACTTTCCGTATTTATTTTTCCGGAATTTCCTCTGCCGTTTCCCTTTCCGTCGGAAAGGGCTCCCTCGTTTTCTTTTCCGTTTTCCTTTATGATTTTGCCGTTTCCGTTTCTTTTCCTCCAAATGTCGCTTCCTTTTTCATATTTTGCCCTCCATTTCCTTTTCCTTCGGAAACATAAGGAAAGTTTCCCTTTCATTTTCAACCCTACTAACATAGCATGCACACTGTCACCTTCATGCATATGTAGGAGGAATAGATCACATCAATATTATCATAGCAATAGTTAACTTCACAATCTACAAGAGATCATGATCATAGCATAAACCAAGTACTAACACGGTGCACACACTGTCACCTTTACACACGTGCAGGGGGAATAAAACTACTTTAATAACATTGCTAGAGTAGCACATAGATAAATTGTGATACAAACTCATATGAATCTCAATCATGTAAAGCAGCTCATGAGATTATTGTATTGAGGTACATGGGAGAGAGATGAACCACATAGCTACCGGTACAGCCCCGAGCCTCGATGGAGAACTACTCCCTCCTCATGGGAGCAGCAGCGGTGATGAAGATGGCGGTGGAGATGGCAGCGGTGTCGATGGAGAAGCCTTCCGGGGGCACTTCCCCGCTCCGGCAGCGTGCCGGAACAGAGACTCCTGTCCCCCAGATCTTGGCCTCGCGATGGCTGCGGCTCTGGATGGTTTCTGTGGTTTTCGTCGAACGTATCAGGGTTTTCGATCCAGGGGCTTTAAATAGGCGAAGAGGCGGCGCAGGAGGGTCGAAGGGGCGACGACACCATAGGGCGGCGCAGCCAGGGCCTGGGCCGCACCGGCCTATGGTCTGGGGGCCCGAGTGCCCCCTCCGGTCCTTCCCGTGTGTTCGGATGCTTCCGGTGAAAATAGGAACTTGGGCGTTGATTTCGTCCGATTCCGAGAATATTTCGTTACTAGGATTTCTGAAACCAAAAACAGCAGTAAAACAAAGAATCGGCACTTCGGCATCTTGTTAATAGGTTAGTTCCGTAAAATGCACGAATATGACATAAAGTGTGCATAAAACATGTAGATAACATCAATAATGTGGCATGGAACATAAGAAATTATCGATACGTCGGAGACGTATCGACATCCCCAAGCTTAGTTCTCGCTCGTCCCGAGCGGGTAAAACGATAACACGGATAATTTCTGGAGTGACATGCCATCATAACCTTGATCATACTATTTGTAAAGCATATGTAGTGAATGCAGCGATCAAAACAATGTATATGACATGAGTAAACAAGTGAATCATAAAGCAAAGACTTTTCATGAATAGTACTTCAAGACAAGCATCAATAAGTCTTGCATAAAAGTTAACTCATAAAGCAATAATTCAAAGTAAAGGCATTGAAGCAACACAATGGAAGATTAAGTTTCAGCAGTTGCTTTCAACTTGTAACATGTATATCTCATGGATAATTGTCAACATAGAGTAATATAACAAATGCAATATGCAAATATGTAGGAATCAATGCACAGTTCACACAAGTGTTTGCTTCTTGAGGTGGAGAGAAATAGGTGAACTGACTCAACATAAAAGTAAAAGAATGGTCCTCCATAGAGGAAAAGCATCGATTGCTATATTTGTGCTAGAGCTTTTATTTTGAAAACATAAAGAGAGCATAAAAATAAAGTTTTGAGAGGTGTATGTTGTTGTCAACGAATGGTAGCGGGTACTCTAACCCCCTTGCCAGACAAACCTTCAAAGAGCGGCTCCCATTTTATTTTATTTTTGGATGGCACTCCTTCCAACCTTTCTTTCACAAACCATGGCTAACCGAATCCTCGGGTGCCTGCCAACAATCTCATACCATGAAGGAGTGCCTTTTTTTGTTAATTAATTTGGGACTGGGAATCCCATTGCCAGCTCTTTTTGCAAAATTATTGGATAAGCGGATGAAGCCACTAGTCCATTGGTGAAAGTTGCCCAACAAGATTGAAAGATAAACACCACATACTTCCTCATGAGCTATAAAACATTGACACAAATCAGAGGTGATAAATTTTGAATTGTTTAAAGGTAGCACTCAAGCAATTTACTTTGGAATGGCAGGAAATACCATGTAGTAGGTAGGTATGGTGGACACAAATGGCATAGTGTTGTTTGGCTCAAGGATTTGGATGCATGAGAAGTATTCCCTCTCGATACAAGGTTTAGGCTAGCAAGGCTATTTGAAACAAACACAAGGATGAACCGGTGCAGCAAAACTCACATAAAAGACATATTGTAAACATTATAAGACTCTACACCATCTTCCTTGTTGTTCAAACTCCATACTAGAAATTATCTAGACCTTAGAGAAACCAAATATGCAAACCAAATTTTAGCATGCTCTATGTATTTCTTCATTAATGGGTGCAAAGTATATGATGCAAGAGCTTAAACATGAGCACAACAATTGCCAAGTATCACATTATCCAAGACATTAATAGCAATTACTACATGTATCATTTTCCAATTCCAACCATATAACAATTTAACGAAGAAGAAACTTCGCCATGAATACTAAAAGCTAAGAACACATGTGTTCATATGCAACAGCGGAGCGTGTCTCTCTCCCACACAAGCATGATGTAATCCAATTTATTCAAACACAAACAAAAATAAAAGCATACGAGACGCTCCAAGTAAAGCACATAAGATGTGACCGAATAAAAATATAGTTTCAAGAGAAGGAACCTGATAATTTGTCGATGAAGAAGGGGATGCCTTGGGCATCCCCAAGCTTAGACGCTTGAGTCTTCTTGATATATGCAGGGGTGAACCACTGGGGCATCCCCAAGCTTAGAGCTTTCACTCTCCTTGATCATGTTGCATCATACTCCTCTCTTGATCCTTGAAAACTTCCTCCACACCAAACTCGAAACAACTCATTAGAGGGTTAGTGCACAATATAAATTAACATATTCAGAGGTGACACAATCATTCTTAACACTTCTGGACATTGCATAATGCTACTGGACATTAGTGGATCAAAGAAATTCATCCAACACAGCGAAAGAAGCAATGCGAAATAAAAAGGCAGAATCTGTCAAGACAGAACAGTCCGTAAAGACGAATTTTTAATAAATACTTCCGTTGCTCAGATCAGAAAACTAAAAACTAATGAAAGTTGCATACATATCTGAGGAACACGCACGTAAATTGGCATATTTTTCTGATTTTTCTACAGAGAAAACAGCCCAGATTCGTGACAGATAGAAATCTGTTTCTGCGCAGAAATCCAAATCTAGTATCAACCTTCGATTAGAGGCTTCACTTGGCACAACAAAACACAAAACTAAGATAAGGAGAGGTTGCTACAGTAGTAAACAACTTCCAAGACACAATTATAAAACAAAGTACTGTAGCAAAATAAACACATGGGTTATCTCCCAAAAAGTTCTTTCTTTATAGCCATTAAGATGGGCTCAGCAGTTTTAATGATGCACTCATAAGAAATAGTATTTGAAGCAAAAGAGAGCATCAAGAGGCAAATTCAAAACACATTTAAGTCTAACATGCTTCCTATGAAAAGGAATCTTGTAAATAAACAAGTTCAAGAAGCATAATGCAACAAGCATAGAAAGATAAAACAAGTGTAGCTTCAAAAATTTCAGCGCATAGAGAGGTGTTTTAGTAACATGAAATTTTCTACAACCGTATTTTCCTCTCTCATAATAACTTTCAGTAGCAACATGACCAAACTCAACAATATAACCATCACATAAAGCATTCATCACGAGTCTCATGCATAAAATTATTACTCTCCACATAGGCATAATCAATTTTATTAGTAATAGTGGGAGCAAATTCAACAAAGTAGCTATCATTATTATTCTCATCAAGTGTAAGAGGCATAGTATAATCACAACAAAATTTACTCTCCATAGTAGGTGGCACCAAAAGACCACTATCATTATAATCATCATAAATAGGAGGCAAAGTATCATCAAAGAAAATTTTCTCCTCAATGCTTGGGGGACTAAAAAGATCATGAAAACCAGCTTCTCCAAGCTTAGAACTTTCTATATCATTATCAACAATGGTGTTCAAAGTGTTCATACTAATATTACTACCAGCATGCAAATAAGATTCCACAGGTTTTTTAATTTTCGCATCAAACAATCCATGTTTTAAATCAGGAAATAGAGTAAGAAGATCATTCTTGTCCATTATGCCAAACTAGTGTAAACAAGAAACAAAAAGTTGCAATTGCAGGATCTAAAGGAAATAGCTTCGAGTACTTACAATGGCGAAAAATAACTTGGTAGCCGAGATCCGGAGTGTGAGTACCTTTTACCTTTCCTCCCCGGCAACGGCGCCAGAAAATAGCTTGATGTCTACGTTCCCCCTCCTTTCCTGTAGACAGTGTTGGGTCTCCAAGAGCAGAGGTTTGTAGAACAGCAGCAAGTTTTCCCTTAAGTGGATCACCCAAGGTTTATCGAACTCAGGGAGGAAGAGGTCAAAGATATCCCTCTCATGCAACCCTGCAACCACAAAGCAAGAAGTCTCCTGTGTCCCCAACACACCTAATAGGTGCACTAGTTCAGCGAAGAGATAGTGAAATACAGGTGGTATAAATAAGTATGAGCGAGTAGCAACGGTGCCGTGAAAATAGCTTGCTGGCGTGTAGTTGATGGTGGTAGTATTGCGAGCAGTAGTAACACAGTAAAACGAAGAAACAAGCGGTAGTAACGCAGCAGTAGTAAACAAGTAGCGATAGCGATATTTAGGAACAAGGCCTAGGGATTACACTTTCACTAGTGGACACTCTCAACATTGATCACATAACAGAATAGATAAATGCATACTCTACACTCTTGTTGGATGATGAACACATTGCGTAGGATTACACGAACCCTCAATGCCGGAGTTAACAAGCTCCACAATAATGCTCATGTTTAAGTAACCTTATAGTGTAAGATAGATCAATAGACTAAACCAAGTACTAACATAGCATGCACACTCGTCACCTTCATGCATATGTAGGAGGAATAGATCACATCAATATTATCATAGCAATAGTTAACTTCGCAATCTACAAGAGATCATGATCATAGCATAAACCAAGTACTAACACGGTGCACACACTCGTCACCTTTACACACGTGCAGGGAGGAATAAAACTACTTTAATAACATTGCTAGAGTAGCACATAGATAAATTGTGATACAAACTCATATGAATCTCAATCATGTAAAGCAGCTCATGAGATTATTGTATTGAGGTACATGGGAGAGAGATGAACCACATAGCTACCGGTACAGCCCCGAGCCTCGATGGAGAACTACTCCCTCCTCATGGGAGCAGCAGCGGTGATGAAGATGGCGGTGGAGATGGCAGCGGTGTCGATGGAGAAGCCTTCCGGGGCACTTCCCCGCTCCGGCAGCGTGCCGGAACAGAGACTCCTGTCCCCGGATCTTGGCCTCGCGATGGCGGCGGCTCCGGATGGTTTCCGTGGTTTTCATCGAACGTATCGGGTTTTCGATCCGGGGGCTTTATATAGGCGAAGAGGCGGCGCAGGAGGGTCGAAGAGGCGGTGACACCATAGGCTGGCGCGGCCAGGGCCTGGGCCGCGCCGGCCTATGGTCTGGGGGCCCAGTGCCCCCCCTCTGGTCCTTCCCGGGTGTTTTGGATGCTTCCGGTGAAAATAGGAACTTGGGCGTTGATTTCGTCCGATTCCGAGAATATTTCGTTACTAGGATTTCGAAACCAAAAACAGCAGAAAACAAAGCAACCGGCACTTCGGCATCTTGTTAATAGGTTAGTTCCAGAAAATGCACGAATATGACATAAAGTGTGCATAAAACATGTAGATAACATCAATAATGTGGCATGGAACATAAGAAATTATCGATACGTCGGAGACGTATCATCCTCCGACAGGGCGTCGTGCGCTACCCACGCGTCCTTATCCTGCCGACAGCTTTAGTCACGGTTGCACCCTCCAGCCGGGACTAAAGCTTACCCAAACGTCCTTATCCCACCAACAGCTTTGTTAGATGACACAAAAACCACATTTAGTCCCGGTTGCACCCACCAGCCGGGACTAAAGGTTAGATGACCAGCTCTGGATTCCTCCTCTTCTTCCCGTCATTTCTTCCCTGTCTTCCCGCCTCTTTCTTCCCGCCACTTTCTTCCCGCCTCCTGTCTTCCCGCTCCCATTTTCCCGCCATTTCTCACTACATATATGTAGACCGTCTTGGCCAACATTATCACATCTCTACAATCTCTCATCACTCTGTCATGGCTTCCACCGCACCCACTCTAACCTACCAAAAGGTGGAGGAGCTTTGCGCCTCGAACTACCCTTGCCCACCGGAGGCTCCCGTCCCTCAGGGTACTGCGCGTCGGGCGGCCATCACGAACCACTACTACCTCGATCTCACGCCGGAGCAGCGGATGAATCCCCGCTGGCATCCCGATAACCAGCATACTTGGGACGCCTTCTTCATCAATCAGCGTGACAGGGCGCTCGCCAGGTATGAGGAGGACGGTCTGCCTCCTGGGAACTTCCACGAGGCCGGGCGTCGGCTATGGTGGTACGGCCGGACTCTACAGAGCGTCATGGACTACATCACGGCCGGCGATATCCCCCGCCTGCGCTACCCTCAGTTCGAGCCAGGAGCGCCGCCCGACGACAGCGACGACGATAGCAACGACGACAACGGCGACGACAACGACGACAACTTAGAAGGCGACGACTACCAGTACAACGGCGGCGACTTTGAAGACTACGAGTATGCATATTATACGCCTAGGCAGGAGTATGACTAAGTCACTCCAAATTTCATGTATCATCAGTGGTATTTATGGCATGGCCAATCAATTTCGGCAATGCTAGATCCACCAAATCCCATGCAATTACGGCTCCTCTAGTCCTTTTCCCATTATACGCCTAGGCAGGAGTATGACTTAGTCACTCCAAATTTCATGTATCATCAGTGGTATCTCGAATCAATCGAATCATTCGAAAATGGACACCAAACACATCACAGATAATATAATTCACATGATCCATTCAACAAAATTTGGTACAATAAATTCTTACACATCATTTCTTCCCTTGTGTCCCTGCTTGCTTACGATTGGGCCGTATCCATGGAGCATCCTCATCATTTAACTTAATGCTTGGGTCGGTGTTCACTTTGAAGGGCGGAATTTCACCAAACATATTATAATCTTCTGACATGTCTGTCTTGCCCTCCACTCCCACGATGTTTCTTTTCCCTGAAAGAACAATGTGGCACTTTGGATCATCGCGTGATGTACTGATCGTTTTCTTATCTTTCCGTTTCCTCGGTTTGCTACTCATGTCCTTCACATAGAAAACCTGAGCGACATCTTTCTCTAGGACGAATGATTCGTCAATGTAACCAAGATTGTTGAAATCCATCATTATCATTCCGTATTGCTGGTCCACCTTTACCCCACCTCATGTTTGCTTGAACCATTTGCACCAGAACAAAGGGACCTTAAAGGATGGTCCATAGTCAAGTTCCCATATCTCCTCTATGTAACCATAGTATGTGACCTTTTGCCCATTCTCGGTTGTTGCATCAAAGCGGACACCACTGTTTTGGTTGGTGCTCTTTTATCTTGGGCGATCGTGTAAAATGTATTCCCATTTATCTCGTACCCTTGGAAAGTCGTTATAGTCGAAGATGGTGTCTTGGCCAACATGTACAGCTGATCTACAACATCATCGTCATTCATTAAATGTTTTCTCAACCAACTGCCGAAAGTCTCCATGTGGGCCTTCGTAATCCAGGATTCAGGCTTCCCGGGTTGTCCTCGCGTAAAATATTCTTGTGTTTCTCAAAGTACGGAGCCACCAAGCTGGAATTGGTCAGAACTGTGTGGTGTGCTTTAGTCATAGAATGGCCGTCCATACATATCGTTGATTTCCTGCCGATCGTGCCTTTTCCATTTAGTCTCCCCTCGTGTCGCGATCGAGGAAGACCAATCGGCTTAAGGTCAGGAACAAAGTCAACACAGAACTCAATTACCTCCTCATTTCCATAGCCCTTGGCAATGCTTCCTTCTGGCCTAGCACGGTTACGAACATATTTCTTTAATACTCCCATGAACCTCTCAAAGGGGAACATATTGTGTAGAAATACAGGACCGAGGATGGAAATCTCTTCGACTAGGTGAACCAGGAGGTGCGTCATAATATTGAAGAAGGATGGCGGGAACACCAACTCGAAACTGACTAGACATTGGACCACATCGTTCTGTAGCCGTGGTAGATCTTCTGGATTGATTACCTTTTGAGAGATTGCATTGAGGAATGCACATAGCTTCACAATGGCTACTCGAACATTTTCCGGTAGGAGCCCCCTCAAAGCAATCGGAAGCAATTGCGTCATAATCACGTGGTAGTCGTGAGACTTCAGGTTTTGGAACTTTTTGTCCGCCATGTTTATTATTCCCTTTATATTTGACGAGAATCCAGACGGGACCTTCGTACTGCTCAGGCATTCAAAAAATCCGACCTTCTCTTCTTTGGTCAGAGCGTAGCTGGCACGACCTTGAAACCATTCTGGATGCCGGTCATTAGGGTCTTTCAAACGTTGCTGGTCCTGCCGTGCTTCCTTTGTATCATTTGTCTTCCCATACACGCCCAAGAAGCTTAGGAGGTTCACGCAAATATTCTTCGTAACATGCATCACGTCGATTGCAGAGCGGACATCTAGGACTTTCCAATATTCTAGCTCCCAGAATATAGATTTCTTCTTCCACATGGGTGCGTGCCCGTCAGCTCCCTACGGAACTGATTGTCCACCAGGACCCTTTCCAAAGATGACTTTCAAATCCTTGACCATATCAAATACCTCAGCACCAGTACGTTCCGCAGGCTTCGGCCGGTGATCTGCCTTGCCGTTGTAATGCTTGCCTTTCTTTCTTACTCGGATGAATTTTCGGAAGAAATCGACGATGCCCAAGGTACACGTTCTTCTTACAATTTGGCAAATATACACTTTCGGCCTCATGTAAGCAGTGCGTGCATGCATTGTATCCCTTATTTGACAGTCCGGAAAGGTTACTAAGAGCAGGCCAATCGTTGATGGTTACAAAAAGCAACGCTCGTAGGTCAAATTCCTCTTCTTTGTGCTAATCCCACACACGTACACCAGGTCTGCCCCACAACTGTAAAAGTTCATCAACTAATGGCCTTAGGTACACATCGATGTCGTTGCCGGGTTGCTTCGGACCTTGGATGAGTACTGGCATCATAATGAACTTCCGCTTCATGCACAACCAAGGAGGAAGGTTGTAGATGCATAGAGTCACGGGCCGAGTGCTATGGCTGGAGCTCTGCTCGCCAAAAGGATTCATGCCATCTGTACTTAGACCAAATCTTATGTTCCTTGCGTCAGCTGCAAAATCTTTGAACTCTCTGTCGATCTTTCTCCATTGCGTTCCATATGCGGGGTGTCTCAACTCCTCGTCCGACTTATGGTCATCTTTGTGCCATCGCAACAACTTGGCATGCTCTTTGTTCCTGAACAGACGTTTCAACCATGGTATTATAGGAGCATACCACATCACCTTGGCGGGAACCCTCTTCCTGGGTTTCTGGCCCTCAACATCGTCACCGGGGTCATCGCCTCGATCTTATAACGCAATGCAGTGCATACCGGGCATTCATTCAAATTCTCGTATTCACCGCGGTAGAGGATGCAGTCGTTGATGCATGCATGTATCTTCAGAACCTCTAAACCTAGAGGGCAGACAACCTTCTTTGCTTCGTAATACTGGCGGGCAACTCATTATTCTTTGGAAACATGTTCTTCAACATTTTCAGCAAGTTTTCAAATCCTGAGTCAGCTACACCTTCCTGTGCCTTCCATTTCAGCAAATCTAGTGTGCAGCCCTGCTTTTTCAGACCATTATCGCATCCGGGGTACAACGACTTTTTGTGATCCTCTAACATGCGATCCAAATTCTCCCTCTCCTTTTCACTTTCGCAGCTTCTCCGTGCATCAGCAATGGTCCGACCAAGATCATCAACGGGCTCATCACGTGCCTCTTCTTCACCTTCCCCACCTTCAGCAGCCTCCATGAAAGTATCACCGAAATGATCAAGATAGTTGTCATCGATGAAATCATCCCCTTCTTCATCTTCTTCCATTATAACCCCTCTTTCTCCATGCTTGGTCCAACAATTATAGCTTGGCATGAAACCCTGCCGAAGCGGGTGCATGTGAACATCTCTTGAGGAAGAGTAACCCTTCCGATTCTTACGAGCAACACATGGACAGATAACAAAACCCCCCCGCTTGTTCGCATTAGCCACTACGAGGAAATCTTTCAAACCCGTAGTGAACTCGCCGGAGAGTCGGTTACCGTACATCCATTGCCGATTCATCTGCATTATTATAATATAAAATATATAATTAACCATCATGCATTTGTTAAACTAACTAGCTACAAACAATAGAAATTAAACAATGAACTACACACATGCATATTTTATCAATGACACATGAAAGGTTCAAGTTGCTAACCGCGATCGAGGAGGAAAAAATAAATGAGGAAGCTCAAGTGTGGCTCCGATACTTCATATCATGTTTGTTTCATGCACTTGGGGCATTTCATCAAACACCTTGTGTGCATAAGAGGAACCAAAAGCAAACCTAACACCCCCTTGTGAAGTTTGTGAAGAGAATGGCTCCAAATGGCTAAGTGCTGGCTGCTGGATGGGTATATATAGGGGAGGGGCTTTAGATGCGGTTGGCCTGGTAAACCGCGACTAAAGGTGCCCGAAGGCCTTTAGTCGCGGTTGGCCTGACCAACCGTGACTAAAGCCCCTCACGTGCACCAGCTGGCCATCGAGCGTCCCGGGCCCAGGCCTTTGGTCGCGGTTCGCCTCCCGAACCACGACTAAAGGTCCCATTAGTCACGGTTCGAAATATTTGGGAACTAATGGGGCTGGATGAAAGGCCTTTTTTTCCTCCAGTACTACACAGGAATTTTATATGTATTATATATAATTACATATGTGCCAAGAAGTTTGGGATATCTATGGCAACATATGTGCATTCAACTAGTTTCGGACAATATATCATACGTAGTATTCAATGGACTCCATATCCGTTGATAAACAACAGCCCGCTCTCACGATGCTTAATGGATCTGAGGCCTTGTGTTGTGTACCCTTCGGTAGGAAAAACAACTCCTTTTTTAAGAAAGTAAAGATAATTCTTTGATTCCTGCGTCTCTTTTTTACAGCATCTCCACTCATCTGCCCACACAGCGTCCGGTGTCTGATTGTATTGGGGATGCCGGCAGGGAACCCCTAAATAGGGAGGCACCGGCGCCCAGCCGCATCCCCCAAACGTTCACCCCCAAATTTTAAACTGAAATATATATGCCGATCAAATAGATTTCATGCCCACAAAAGAATCAATGTCTCGACGAACACATCGTCGCAAATGGCAAGTCTGCAAATCGCAGCATATCAATGTCTAGTGAACCAAAAAAGGAGGCACGCATGCCAGCTAGCATTAGATAGCCGCGTCAATCAAGCAATTTTCTCCACTGGGGAATCGGGGACGATGGTGCGTGTCGTTGGCGTACCGGTCGGCGATGGCGGTGTGGCAGTCGACGGGGAAGTGTCTGTGGCTGGTGGAGTAGTATCCGTTGCAGGAGTCGCGGTACCGGCTAGGGCGCGGCCGGAGCTCGACTCTTGGCTAGGATCGTGGCGCATTGCACGGAGCACCACGCCTTGACGTCGTCGTCCATGCCGCTGGTGTCGGCGAGCAGGATCGACAGGTCCTCCTTCCTCTTCTTGGAGACGATGTTGGCCTTGATCAGGTCGAGCTTGATGTCCTGCCTCTCCATGACTGACGCCCATCTTGTCGACGCCACCACCTCCTCCATCTTTGCGGCTTGATTCGCACGTGTGGCGGCGTGCGCTCGTCGAACGCCACCTTCACCCTCTTCCAATAGGACTTCGCATTCTGATTGGCACCGATGAAGGGGTCGATGCTCACCGTCTTCCATGCCTCGGCGAGGCACTCGTCATCCCTCGAGCTACACTTTGGCCCGCGCCCGCCGGCCTTCTTCTTCGGGTCCACGCTCGATGCCGTGGCAGCCTTCGTTTTCTTGCCTTTGGTGTCGGCGACGGCCGGCGCGATCTCTTCGGGGGCCTCAGCGTAGGTGTACACGTTGTTCCCTCACCCAACATCGTCGCCTTCTTCCTCATCTTCGGTGTACGTCTCGGCTTCCTGTTGCGTGAAGGACGGCTGCACGTTGGTGCCGTTGATGATCATGTCCTCGAACATGGCGGCGCCCGGCATCGCGCCGAATGGCGCTTGCGCGCTGTTGGTCACAGCGAACTGCTGCTAGCCGGGGTGAGGGCTGGGGTGAGGAGCTGTAGAGAGTACGTTGGAGCTCAGGCGATCTGGCCAGCATGTGCAGGTCGCCAGCGGTGAAAGTGTTTGGGGCGGCGAAGGTGTTTGGGGCGGCGAAGGTGTTGGGGTTGAACCCACCGGGCGAGTCGAAATCGTGGCAGCTCGCCGAGAAGCAAGACATGTGTCGAGGGTACTCCTCAGCAATGCCCTCCGTATGGGGCTTAGGGTAGATGGAATCATGTAGGCTGACACGAGTCATCGGTTATCAAAACAGTGGGGATAGCGATTTACCCAGATTTGGGGCCCTCGATGGGGTAAAACCCTTACGTCCTGCCTGTCTGATCTTGATTATGAAAATATCGGGTAACAATGGGGTGCTGAAGGTTTCGACTGTGATCTCGTCGAGAGGCTAAGTTCTGCAGGGACCTAGCTCTAGACTTGTGGTAGCTATGATTGCCAAGATTGCGTATGTCCTCGGCAGCCTCTCTCCTGGCCCTTATATTGGGAGGGAGGTCTCGAGAGATCTGTTCGGGTACGACTAGGTTACAAAGGGTCCTAGTTCTAAACTTTTCTTGTATTCTTCGTCTCCTTGCCTTGTTCTTCGAGGATTCTTCTTCGGCACTGACCTAGTGGCCCACCTTGCCATCGAGTGCCTTCATGGGCCTCTGGTTGGGCCGCAAGAGGTAGTGCAACATTAGTTACCCGAAGGGTAATGCCCACATCATTAGCCCCCGAGTGCTTGGCCGAAGATATTTCGGGCAGGGACTAAAGCATGCCTTATGTCGAATATTCTCCTTAGTCGATAGGTCTTGTCTTCCTTGTAACAGCAGCGTCTTCTTTTATCGGGTGTGCGTCCAGCGCTCCCGATGGGAGTAGCCCCCGAGTTTAGGTACGGATGCTGGCAACCGTGCGTGGACTCAAGTTGTACTACTCAAACATTTTTCTTCTATCGAAGTTTCCTTCAACTCGTTACGGTCATTCGATATTTCTCCTTTTATCGGATCTTCATTTTTTCCAACCAAGATTTAGCACGTAAGGGATATTGAGTAACGTGCCCGGTTTTTACCGGTTAACTCCCGATGGAAAAACAACATTACCCTACACAGAATCAAGTCCCCGGGCACGATCCTGGACCGCGCAAAAACCTTCGAGTTCATAACTTTTATCGGGCGTGCACTCAGTGCTCCTGATAGGAGTAGCCCCCGAGTCTGAGCGCAGATGCTTGCAACCGAGCGCAAACTTTAGCCCAAATCTCTTGAACCTTTCTTCAGAAACTTTCTAATGTAATATTTCTTGTAAATAATCTTCGATCCCAAATTATACCGGGTGCGCGTCCAGCGCTCCCGATGGGAGTAGCCCCCGAGTCTAGGCGTGGATGCTTGCATACGTGTGTAGACTCAAGTCTAACCACTCGATAGTTTTAATTTCCTTCGGATGCTCCATGTGTAATCGATTCTTCTGATGACATCATTGGTGACGTAGCAGCTGCTGCGGTTTGATTGACAGGACGTGACCTGACGGGCCCACCCTACTTCTGCGCGGTCAGTTTAGAAAATGACCAGTGCTTGTGCATTGACCAAGGCGCCCCCTCGATTTCCGCGTGTAGTGGGGGTAATGGGCCGCCGGTTTCGTTTCTCTTGCTTGGACATGTGTACGATCAGATCCTCATTCACCTCCCCACGATTGCTAGAGTTATGGCCACGATTCCCCAAAAGTCCTCGCTATAAATAAAGGCCCTTTCGCTATTTTTACTTTTTACGCCTCCGTACTTCTCATCTTCCTCCTCAATCTCTTCTCTCACCACTATTCCTTCTTCCAAGAACTCGAGCATCATGGGCGAAAGGAAGGGAACCGCTGAACCAGGCGCTTCGTCAGGCGCTGGCAAGGTCTGCCACGATTGGCGCGCCTCCACCATCTCAAACCGTGATGTGAACAAGCTGCGCACGCTTGTGTCACATCCCGAAATTTTCTAATTTGGAATGTAAAAAAAAATAAGTTTAATGCTTGATTGTTTGAACTTGATTGGAAATTCACAAAGAATTTAAAACTTTTTAAAGTTATTTACATGTTAATCCCAAAATAAAAATTTTAAAGACTTTTGGTTTTAAACTATTTTCAAAATAAAACATATCCTTGCTTTCAAAGTTTTCAAATCCTTAATGTATTTTTATTTGAGAAAACAAAACCGAGAAAACTCTATTTGCAAAGAAATGCCAAAGTAGCCATATAGGACAAGTTTATAAAATGATTATTTTATTTTCCCAAATGGATATTAAACAGGTCACTTAGTGTCCTAAACACTAGTTTAATTTTTACAAATTTTTATAAACTTGTTTGGTATGCATTTGTCAAAACTATTCTCATATAGCCATAATGGCATAGTTGTAATAAAATGATATAAAATAATGATTTATAAAATTTAAGTCCTTTTATTATTCTATGCTAAGCAAAATAATTTTTCAAACTTATAAAAATATATTTCACTCGAATCGGACTTACGAAACTAATTTTATAAAAGAAACAAGAAAATAAAAAAAAAAGATCTGGCCGGTTAGCTGCCGCTCGGCCCAGCTCGCGCGAGCGGCAGCCAGCCAACCTCCGCTCGGCCTCCCCTGCCACCTGGCCCAACGGCCACCACCCAGCGCAACTCCCAGCCCAGGCCACCCCACACCCAGCCCACACGCGCACGCCACGCCGTCGCCCTGCCCTCTTTTTCCTTTGCTTTTTTAGTCCCACCTCGCCACGTTAAGAAAAACTGCTTCAATCTAAAGCCTATATAAAGACTCCATGGGAGCCCTAACACGCACACCCGGCGTCTCTCCTCTCTCTGCACAGCACCCGCGACGTAGCTGTTTACGGCGCACACTCGCGACGCAACATCCGCAACGATATTTTGGAAAACGCCGCGACTCTACGCATCTCTCCTTCGGTAATAATTCTATTTTCATCCATTTTCGTAGATTTTTTACGTAACTTAGTAATTTTATTTCCTTAGATCTATACCTCCGTTTAGAATAGTGGTTCTTCCGTTAAGTTTGTATATAGATCCTCTACAATTTTCATGTAGAAATTTTTTCCACCCGATCAACTTGTTCGGACAACTTTTCGTACAACATTCGAACTTTAACCACTTAGGTATATTTTTGTAAAATTCATATCTTGAGTTCTACAAGTCGGATTTCAACAAACCCTATACCATCGGAATCAGCAAATCACGTAGATCATGTTAGACATTTTGCGTGGCGGTTTCGCCCACTTTATTTTCGCGGTACCTCTTTGATCCGCAACTTTGTCTCCAAAATAAATCCTACAAACTTTTTCCGAGAGATTTTTTTGGCGATACGCTTGTAATGGAATTCTCTACAACTTCCGTGTAGAAAGTTTTTCCATCCGGAAAACTTCTTCTAATAACTTTTCGTGAAAAGTGTAGTCCTATAACTGGTTTCGACATAGTTTCTTTAGCCAAAAATGATCCTTATGACCATACCCATCTTCCATAACCATTTAGAATTATTTATCACGTTCAAGGATAATGCATAGCTTACCCGTGGTTGTCTAGTTCATGTTATTCAAATAACAATTGAGTTGTTTGAGTAAAGTGTGACATGTCCTATCTTAGATTTTTATCTGGCTTTAATAGGGTGGAGATACTCTACCCCATATCACATGTGATGAACCTTTGTTATCCATTAGGCTCCACGAACCAAATCCTGATATCATTCATGCCATTCAACCCTTCCACTTAGTTCGAACTATTCGAATTTCAAATGAGTTATTTGAATAGTTCACCATATCATTAGTTCATATCCAATGCTATGTGTGACCTTGTGCTACTCTGATAAGTGTTGTCACACTATGTCAATTGCATAAGCGTTGCTTTACAGTACTTCATCCAATAGCACCACCGTCCAAAATATTTGAATCACTTTGCAAATATTCAAATTCCAATATGAGAAATTGAGTATATATCTATTATCGATTTCTATAAGTCTTTCTCAACATGATTCCTTTTGAGAAGGTGGAACTTATGATCACATCCACACACAAATACCACTAGACACTCTACCTTAAATCAATATCGTGTCCATCCAAATTGTTTTTCATTCACTCATTTGACTAGTTTAAAACCATTCCACTTACAAATGAGTAATTTGAGTAATTCCAAATATCATTAGTCCATACCCAAGCCTATGTGTAATCTATCTATTATATAATTAAAGCACAAGACAAACAATGGCCAAGATTTAACAATTAAGCGTTAAAAGCATGTTAATGGTCAAGATTAACAACTTGGATATCACGAGTCGACCCGCTGCGAATTTCGGGTGCACAACATAACGCCCAGCCGGCCCGCGACCTAAATCCCGTCTCCTTAAAGATCTCCTTCTGAGCTTCTCTGCTTCATGGCGTGTCCGCGGTTCTTAGATCGTTTCTGCTCCACCACTCATCGGGCCCTTGGTCGCATCAAGATAAATGAGCAGAGTATTTCGCGAGATCAGGTGTCCAAGGCTCCAATAAGCAGCGGTCAGTCTGAAGTCGACAGTCACGGATTTACGGTGCATCGGTGGCGGCCGGAATCTCGGGACGACAAGTAATCCGGCAGTCTTTTCCTATATATGTGCCGATCTTGCTCCGTCGAGTAATCTACCAGTCTTGCTACAACCTGAGAAACCTCCAATTGATTCGTGTAACACCAGTGGCTAATCGGATCTCCGGACGCAATGCGATCTATTTTTTTTCTAATCAGATACAAAGCCTCCAAACTTTGCAGAACGATCAATCTAACAACGGCTCAAATATCCGTCATCCATGCTGAGCGATCGGTAGCGCACTACAGCTGTCACGCGTGGCACGGTGGCAGATATCGTCAGCCAGATGAACAGGGGGAAGTTTTACGTCGCTTGGATGCACTGTTACAGCAATATTCAGAGTTGCATTGATGTTTGTACAGATACAATAAGACAACAAGAAAGTTGAACAGATGACCGCTCCATGCCAAGATTTAGGAGCGGGATGTCCTCCAACTGGACTTGCGAGCGAAACATCTGGGAGGTAGTTTTCAATTGTTCGGTGCTCACCACTCTCAGAGGAGCGACCTAAAAAATTTCTCTCCTCCAAAGATGGGGTAGACGTTGTATGCAATGTTGGTAAGGAGAAGGTTTCTTGCGCACAACAGCGTATGCTTACTGCAGTCTCTGGTCTTCATTACAATGCTTTTTAGTTCCATGAAGCCTGCCAGTGCTAGGCAGATGCGCAGGTGTGTCCAGATTGATCACATGTGTGGTCGAGGGTTCAACTTTTTTTTTGAACTGCAAGTCGAGGGTTCAACTTTGAAGCACTTCTTCAGTTCCTACACATGGATACGATGCCGGAGATAGTTGCTGCACGTCTAAGATGTGCCGGTTACCCAGCAGTTCGTTGCGGTCGCTGATATAGTGTACATCGCGAACTGATTCAAAGCAGTTGTTAAACAGAAGCAGCAGCATAGCCATCATGCTCCAGTCAATAATGATAGTCAAGCTAAGTTATTTCTTCATTTTTCATCATTCAAATCAAATTCTTAGCAATGCTGTTTAATGCTCAAAATTCAAGATTAGCTGGTATTGACAACGACTGTGCTAGAACTTATCATTATTCAATCAGAATCTTCATAATTTATCATTACCAACACCTTGATCCATAAATTATGGATGTTTTGTCGGTAGAATTGGAAGTGGTAAGCTTTCAATTCAATTAACGTTGAGATGTATCTGTATACTTGCCAGGGTTCAAACTTGATTTTTATCCTGTGTTTCACGACACTCTTAAATCGCTATCGATGGATAGGCAGACTGGAGGTCGTTTACGGTATGTACCTCCACACCCTAAGTGAAAGAGACCAAAGCAATTACATTTTCTTTGTGGTATGTATTTTGGCTTCCCTCAGGTATTTCAATCCATTCAATGCTACATAACCTTTATTATTATAAGGACAGATTTTGATTTTCCGTGTTACCAATATCAGTAATTTTGTAGGATTACAAATAAAAACAAATTGCTCTAATGGTATGGGCATTTTGAAGTGCACATTTGACCCACAAACTAAATCATGTTTTTTTGCAAGAAACAAGAACTGATGCATGAATTCCAGATACTTCGACAAAAATATATATTTTGCTTTTAAAAGGAAATAAGGAGACACATTCGCTGCAAATATTGTAGATACTTTGACAAAAAAAAAGAAATATGATGCTGGCAGAGGACGATTAGTAACTTCTATTATTTTGATCATAATGGTCTGCCATGTTCACCGTAAATATTGGAATGTATTAGTATGCTGAATTTCAACATAAAAAATTGACACCATTAATTTACTAATGTAATAAGTGTATATGATTGTCATTGTAATTATTTACTAATAAATTACTCCCACAATGCAACATTGTCTTAATAAATAAACGAGATAATCTAGCCGCACAACAACAAAGCCATGGTGGAGATTAGTCCATTTAAACTTAGGAAATCTCAACCGCTGGGATCTATGGACTTGCACGTGAGCTGTTGAGATAAAATTTGATTATACACCGTGCTTAATACGAATACTAATTCCTGCACTGGAAAGTACGAACTGATCCATCTTTATCCGTCTATACATAGGTTTTGCATGAGCGAGAAGTAGATCGTTGCAGTTAACCAAAGCAGCGCTCAATGTCAAAAAAAAAAAGGCAACGTGTTTTCTTCAACAGCCAATCATCATCCCTTTAAGATTATAGGTTTTGCGTGACAGAGAAATCGTAGGTGTCGGAAATTGAACGATCGGTATGGGAGCCAACACCCCTGCAATGGCCCAGCATAAGACCTCAGATGAGCTTCTCATGGGAGATTATGCTTCACCAACCTGAGTGCTTATTATCAGGCAACCAACTGTTCTACCGCAGTTTGCTGGGCTCCGATTATTTTCTGACTCAAGTTCAATGTTCAGTTGCAAAAAGAAAATTGATCAAACTGACAACCTTTTCCAGCACAATTAGCCATCACGTTTGCAGGTTGCGATTGTGCACGAAGCTGGAATTATAGATGCGGATGATTGATCAGCGTCAAGGAGATGTGATCTAGCGTCGGCTGAATGAATCTGGAGATGACAGCGTCCTACAACAGCCCCGCTTTTCTCTGAAGAGTTCAGTACCACAATGGCGAGAACATTTGAGGACCAATGTGACACCGACAAAGTGATGACCACACATGATCTCTTAGTCTACGACAGGTACGATGTGGCAATATTGAGCTAGCCAGAAGGAACATCGTCGGAAGGACATGTGGCGCTTAGGATCGATGCCGACCACACGAAGCAAATATAGGGTGACGACATAGCGGATGGTCTGATAACCCACCGGGTCACCAGGATATGTATCAGTTGTGCTAGCTCTATCAGATCACTCGGATGGACATAAGTTTAGCACCCAATTCCTAAAAAAAAAACATTAGAACTGACATGCACATGAATGAAATCCGATTCAAATGTGTAATGTCCTATCGTTGAACTAACTTGATGGTGCCGCATGCAGTGTGTTTTCAGATAATTTGGTTGACGGCACAACTTACAAAAGGAAGTAGGCAGCACTCTGAATTCAATTGAGAGTTAATACTGAACTATGAAGAGAGACACAATTAATTCAAATTCAAGTCGGCTATTAAGGATGACATGAGCAATAAAAAGTCTTAGCTGACTTAGGAGGTTAAGACAACAGAAGAAATTATGTATCATTGGAGGTTAAAATTTGTTATCTGACTTAGGATGCACAGGATGTTAATATTATATATTTTTGGACAATACACGATAAAATATTTCAGAAATAAAATTAGTTATGCACGGATAAAGAATACAACCCTATTTTATGTATTAAAAAACAAATATGGAATAAGCACAATTTCACGAATTCCTTCCTAATTAGAACTCTTACGAGATACAATCACATTAATAGATATTTTAAAATAAATTATAAAGTTAATTATTAGTTGGTTTTCCTATATTAAAATGAAAAATGCATATTCATGCAAAACAACATGTTGGAAGTGAGTAGAAGAAAATGTCATGTTACTAAAATGTGACGAATATATGTATATAGTCCAGAAATTTTACAAAATTATATCCGTGAAAATGTTAGTATGAAAGTACATATAAAGATTAGTATAGAAATCTACATGTGGTTTTGGATCCCTCTTAACCAATGCACTTTGTAGAAATACTTTTAGCTTCTAACTGGTGATGAATTAAATGGATGAATTGACGAGTTCGAGATTAAATATCAGACCAAGAAATACATATTAAATCTATCTAGCCGCGCAAATGCGCGGGCCCTAAAGCTAGTTCATACTATTTTGAGTAATTATTGTCACACTTATTCAGTAGTATTGTTGTTGCACTATTTGTCACTTATGTGATTCAATTCACATAAGCCGTTCCGAATTTTTTTTATGCTTTTCTAAAGAATAAATATTCTTCATTTATATCTTAGATTATCCAATTATTTCTAATCATGTGACTTTCCGTCCAAACTCTCACCGTCATATCTTGCAAGCCATACCTCATGCCATATCTTCTTTACCCGATGACTAAAACACAATGAATAACTACTTGTTGTTTGCTTGGTTTGATTTTGTTGTTATTGAATGGTGTGTTTATGTTGTGCTATATTCTATGTTATAGTTTGTACGGAGAGGCACGTATTTTGATTAAGAGAAGTGAACGCGCTTCAACTACCAAAAGGCAAGTGACATTCAAATCCTACTTATTTTCTTTATGCATTAGTGTTTTGAATCTAGTATGCATGGTAGGATTTTGTTTTCAAAAGTAAAGTATTATGCTATGCTTAGCAAACCCTATTAGTGTGTAGCTACTCCTGAACCCATTGCTAGGATGCCTTAATTATTGCTTTGCAACATCAAATGCCAAATGTTGTTCGTTATTGGTTGTGAGTGTTTGAAATTTAAAATTAACAACCCTAATGAAACACCTGGGTGGATTGGTTGATTGGTGGGCGGCTGCTCAGGTCTACGCCCCTAGTTGGCTGAAGTGGTGAATCCCTGAGAGTTTGCATGTTGTAGAGTGGTCGCTTTTGACTGCACACCTGGTTTTCACCAGGGGATCGTGTGGGGGTTTACTACCTGTGAGGGGTTTTAAGCTTGTGAGTTCCACTTGTGGTTGGCCACCCAGGATTAAAGAGATTATTATGTCGTCCATGTTTCAGTTAGCTTCCAGTGCAGCCTTATGGTATTATGGGCTCTGCCGGGATTAAGTAAGTTGTGGGGGTTCAACTTGTGGCTAGACAGTGGGTGGAGGCGACGGCCAAGGGAACGAGTCTAGTTTCTATGGTTGAATTTTTCTTCTGAAAGATCTTGTCTCATTCTTCTCTTGGGAAGGGTGGGTCGTAAGGTGAAAGTGCACAACCTCTCGAGAGTTAAACCTAAGATTTTAGCCGTGTCCCCGGTTACGGACAATTTGAGCTTCTAGGCAGGGAATGTACGGAAGAATCTCATCATTGTTTTCTGAATGTATTTAAAAATTGATCAACCTTGAAAAACTCATGGGAGATGTAACCATGTGATTATTCTAAAACCCATGGAGGATTTAACCATGGTGTGATTTCATAATGTCATTCAAAACAATTTCAAAATGTTTTGTTTTAAAGAAAATGTAGGATAAAATTGGTTTTATGCAAATTCTCCTAAACTCCACTAGCCAAATATCATGTAGATAGTCATGCCCAAAACTGCCACCATATAAGTGTTATTTGCCAGTACATCATTGTACTGACCTCCATTCGTGGGGCTGCATATTCAAACGTGCAGGATTTTCTGAGGAGAAGTACGTGGTAGGATCTCGAGTCTACATTCCAACATGTCTGCCTGTGGCACATGAAGATGATGAAGGCTCATTGATGATTTACATTTCCGATGTGTTTGTTCTGAACATTGTACAGAGCTAGTCCATGTGACTATGCAATTTGTAAGGTTTTACTTTACCCTCTGGATCAAAGATGTAGTAATTTGATACTATTGCAATGATTACTATTTTTTGTAATGTGTGTGCTATCAGTGATCCCGGGAATAGCATTATACATAAGTATCTTGCCTTTATTAAAAGGTAGGATGCTACAGAATGGTATCAGAGCATAGTGTTGCCTGTAGGATCGAGACCCTAGGTTTGGATTAGAAATAGGAAGACCCTAGGATGAAAATGTTCTCTAATCCTATTTCAAATAAAAAGGTATTTGGATTTTGAACCTCTTGTATTCTCATCTATTCCATCTTCAAAATTGTTTTCCTCTCACCTTAGATGACCACCTTATCAAAACTATCAACAAGCACCGATAATGACCTTGTGCCTGAAGTGAGCTGCTTAATGTGATATTCTTCTACTCCGCAAGAAGTGTTTCATGGAAGACAAATGAAGAACTTGAAGAAATACTTCGATGCAGTCTTCACAACACACGAAGATACACCGAGTAGAATAGAAACTTGATGCATCCAATATAGAAATAGACTAGACCACCATTAGTTCTCTTTTAGCGAACCAACGATAAAGTAACAAAGTATTGATCTTACCAAATTGAGGTATGACCATGCTAGTTTGTTTGTGTTTGAACCATATTGCTTGATGCTTGTTAGATGTTGTTTGTAAGATGTTTTTCCTTGATCTGATGTGTTTGGGTAGAAATCTTCTTTAGATCTTTCTATCTATTCTCATCTATACCCGACCCAGCAAATGTTTTCTCGGCAACTCGCCATGAAGACAACAGTAGTGAAACCAACTTAGATGTTGCCTATCAAAATGAAGAAGCATAGAGTGGGAGACACGCAAAACCCTAGCTAGGGATCGATAGAAATGTTTTCAAAGTGATTCAATAACGGGGATTGAAACATTGATTCAACTCTCCACGGAATTTTTGTTCATCAAACTTGTGAGGTTGACCAAGAGTTAGTCCACGAGATTCAATAAATCAAATACGGAGTAATGATTTGGGTGCAGGATGGATTGATCACCATTCCTACTACTCTTTATTCGCTTTCGTAATATTGACTTTGCGAATCTAGAGAGACATACCTACAAGAGAGATATCGGCGAATAAGCCTAAACCTTAGGATTGAGAAATATTATACCATTATAGTAGGCAAGTGCTGCCCAGCGTAGGACTACGTTTAGTTTGAAGATCTAGCCACTAGATGGAGAGTGGTGGAAAGTTGTCGAAGACACCAAGAAGCAAAAGATGAAGGATGTCATGATGTTTTCACAATCTTGGCCTCCTGATTGACCTAAAGAGTGACCCATAAGTATCAAAATTAGTTCAATAACCCCCATTTGGATTAGAAGCCATACTATGAAGGAAACCTATTCGAATCACCTTGGAGAGATATGTTGTTCACTATATGTGAATAAACATTCATCTATTGGATATTAACTCAGAAACCATAGATGTTTTCCGAAAATGACCTGTTGTCAAGCCATATCCTAGGATGTGAGTCATATCCAAGAAGAGCTTAGCCTAAACCCAAGACCTAAGACTACCTAAAAATGTTTCTTTTAAGGGTGGTAGAAGCCATACGCTTAGATTATGGATTTACACCAAGATGTCGCAAGAGATGGTATTTGGAGAAGGTATCACAAGGAGTTTCCCATGAGTATACCGAAGTAAAAAATAATACCCCTAGGACGAGTACCCTCATATGAATGGGTACAGTAGATGGTATAACCGCATATGGTTTAGTGTAACATTTTCAAAGCCTGAGTTTAACTTCTGAAATCTCCTCGGAGATGTTTGAAAGAAAAGCAATAGTGAGTATGAACCTTCTAGAAGACCTGAACCCAAAACCTTTTCTTCCTAACCTCTATCAAATCTCGAGGACGAGATTTCTTTTAAGAGTGGTAGTCTGTCACATCCCGAAATTTTATAATTTGGAATGTAAAAAAAAAATAAGTTTAATGCTTGATTGTTTGAACTTGATTGGAAATTCACATAATTTAAAACTTTTTAAAGTTATTTACAAGTTAATCCCAAAATAATTTTTTTAAAGACTTTTGGTTTTAAACTATTTTCAAAATCAAACATATCCTTGCTTTCAAAGTTTTCAAATCCTTAATGTATTTTTATTTGAGAAAACAAAACCGAGAAAACTCTATTTGCAAATAAATGCCCAAGTAGCCATATAGGCCAAGTTTATAAAATGATTATTTTATTTTCCCAAATGGATATTAAATAGGTCACTTAGTGTCCTAAACACTAGTTTGATTTTTACAAATTTTTATAAACTTGTTTGGTGTGCATTTGTCAAAACTATTCTCATATAGCCATAATGGCATAGTTGTAATAAAATAATATAAAATAATGATTTATAAAATTTAAGTCCTTTTATTATTCTATGCTAAGAAAAATAATTTTTCAAACTTATAGAAATTTATTTCACTCGAATCGGAGTTACGAAACTCATTTATAAAAGAAACAAGAAAATAAAAAAAATCGGGCCGGCTAGCTGCCGCTAGGTCCAGCTCGCGCGAGCGGCAGCCAGCCAACCGCCGCTCGGCCTCCCCTACCCCCTGGCCCAACAGCCACCACCCAGCCCAACTCCCAGCCCAGTCCACCCCACACCCAGCCCACACGCGCACGCCACGCCGTCGCCCTGCCCTCTTTTTTCCTTTGCTTTTTTAGTCCCACCTCGCCACGTTAAGAAAAGGAAACTGCTGGGCGTCCCCCGGGGGATCTGATTTCCCAGCCTCCGGGTCGCCAGCCATCGGATCGGCAATCTTGGACGGCCAGATTTATTCTTACTGAACGTAGCAAAAAAACGCTTCCGGCAGCAAAAAAATAACCCGCTTTTGCTACATTGTAGCAAAAAGTGGTTCAGTCACGAAATCAAATAAAAAAGTTGAGCTCGTCGGAGACCTCGCCGGAGAGATCGTAGCAAAAAAACATGCTATTGTAGCAGAAAAATGCTAATGTAGCAAAATCTAATATCATAGAAAAATATTGACGAAGACCTTGTCGGAGACCCTCGCCGGAGACCTCGTAGCAAAATTTATATATTAAAGTAGCAAAACAACAAAGCAATTATAGCAAAAAAAATTAGCATCACAACATTTTTTACAAGGTCTATATTATATCAAAAATGTGTAACGCTGGTAGCAAATGAGTAGCTTCACCCTGAGACAATGAAGGAGACCTCGCCTGCAGCAGCGCCACCAAAAGTTGCAGCAACTCCGTGTACCTAAGGTAGCAACGCCCAGAACCGTTGGTAGCAATGTTGAACATCTAGGGTAGCAAATCCACCCTCCCCTGATAGCACTTCCAGACGCCAAAGGTAGCAACGCTGACCTCCGTCGGCTGCAACAATAGGCGTCCAAGGTAACACTCTCGACTGCGGTTGGTCGCATCGCCAGATGCCGCCCAAGATAACACCCCTTTGCCAGCAGTAGCTTCCTGGCAGAGCCCCGCCTTGGTGCCCCTGCGCTCCTCAACGGCCAGCGCTACTCGCGGCCATGGTACAGCAGGAACGGGTGTTATCGGGTCAAGAAGAGGCGGAGCTTTGGCGCAGCAATGAGCTCCGGGACGAGCAGGGAGAGGCGCGCCCGCAGGCTCCATGGCTCGCGGTTTGCGCTGGCAAGGTGGGTGACACTGGTCGCGGTGTCCGGCCTATGCCATAGGATGAAGCGGGAGGACTGGCGAGGTTGCGGGAGAAACGGCGAGTCAGCGCCATTCCGGTGGTCGATGCAGGGGAGCGTAGTCATGCCGGTCAGCTAGGTGGAGACGGCGGTGCAAGCCATGGCCGCTAGGGCGTGCGGGAAGGAGGTGACACTCGTGGCCTCGACGGTGCTTGGGATAGAGTCGCGTTCCATCGCGGGGCTGGAGGCCGGGCCATGCCGGATTTTGGATGCGGCGAACAGCTAGGAAGGCGGCGGGGCTGAGCTGCTCGATGGCGGCGGCCGGGCTGAGCGGCTGCGCTAGGATAGGAGATATGGTTGGGAAAATTTGTGGACGAGGTAGAAGGAGAACGTGGGTGGTCCCCACCCATGTTGCTGGATCCATTTTTTACGCTATTTAAGGGGCGCGTGGCAGTCAAAAAAAGGGGAGGTTGCAAATGACGGGATCCCCCGTCCCCGGGGTCATAGAATCATTTTCCTTAAGAAAAACTGCTTCAATCTAAAGCCTCTATAAAGACTCCATGGGAGCCCTAACACGCACACCCGGCGTCTCTACTCTCTCTGCACAGCACCCGCGCAATGCTGCTCTCCCTTGCACCGACGTAGCTGTTTACGGCGCACACTCGCGACGCAACATCCGCAATATTATTTTGGGAAACACGGCGACTCAACCCATCTCTCCTTCGGTAATAATTCTATTTCCACCCTTTTTACGTAGATTTTTGTACGTAACTTAGTAATTTTATTTCCTTAGATCTACACCTCCGTTTAGAATAGTGATTCTTCCGTTAAGTTTGTAAATAGATCCTCTATAACTTTCATGTAGAAAGTTTTTCCATCCGAGCAACTTGTTCGGACAACTTTTCGTACAACATTCCTATACCATCGGAATCAGCAAATCACGTAGATCATGTTAGACATTTTGCGTGGCGGTTTCCCCACTTTATTTCGCGGTACCTCTTTGATCCGCAACTTTGTCTCCAAAATAAATCCTACAACTTTTTCCGAGAGATTCTTTTGGCGATACGCTTGTAATGGAATTCTCTACAACTTCCGTGTAGAAAGTTCTTCCATCCGGAAAACTTCTTCTAATAACTTTTCGTGAAAAGTGTAGTCCTATAACTGGTTTCGACATAGTTTCTTTAGCCAAAATGATCCTTATGATCACACCCATCTTCCATAACCATTTAGAATTATTTATCATGTTCAAGGATAATGCATAGCTTACCCGTGGTTGTCTAGTTCATGTTATTCAAATAACAATTGAGTTGTTTGAGTAAAGTGTGACATGTCCTAGCTTAGATTTTTATCTAGCTTTAGTAGGGTGGAGATACTCTACCCCATATCACATGTGATGAACCTTTGTTATCCATTAGGCTCCACGAACCAAATCCCGATATCATTCATGCCATTCAACCCTTCCACTTAGTTCGAACTATTTGAATTTCAAATGAGTTATTTGAATAGTTCACCATATCATTAGTTCATATCCAATGCTATGTGTGACCTTGTGCTACTCTGATAAGTGTTGTCACACTATGTCAATTGCATAAGCGTTGCTTTACGATACTTCATCCAATAGCACCACCGTCCAAAATATTTGAATCACTTTGCAAATATTCAAATTCCAATATGAGAAATTGAGTATATATCTATTATCGATTTCTATAAGTCTTTCTCAACATGATTCCTTTTGAGAAGGTGGAACTTATGATCACATCCACACACAAATACCACTAGACACTCTACCTTGAATCAATATTGTGTCCATCCAAATTGTTTTTCATTCACTCATTTGACTAGTTTAAAACCATTCAACTTACAAATGAGTAATTTGAGTAATTCCAAATATCATTAGTCCATACCCAAGCCTATGTGTAATTCATACTATTTTGAGTAATTGTTGTCACACTTATTCAGTAGTATTGTTGTTGCACTATTTGTCACTTATGTGATTCAATTCACATAAGCCGTTCCGAATTCTTTTTTATGCTTTTCTAAAGCATAAATATTCTTCATTTATATCTTAGATTATCCAATTCTTTCTAATCATGTGACTTTCCGTCCAAACTCTCACCGCCATATCTTGCAAGCCATACCTCATGCCATATCTTCTTTACCCGATGACTAAAACACAATGAATAACTACTTGTTGTTTGCTTGGTTTGATTTTGTTGTTATTGAATGGTGTGTTTATGTTGTGCTATATTCTATGTTATAGTTTGTACGGAGAGGCACGTATTTTGATTAAGAGAAGTGAACGCGCTTCAACTACCAAAAGGCAAGTGACATTCAAATCCTACTTATTTTCATTATGCATTAATGTTTTGAAACTAGTATGCATGGTAGGATTTTGTTTTCAAAAGTAAAGTATTATGCTATGCTTAGCAAACCCTAGTAGTGTATAGATACTCCTGAACCCATTGCTAGGATGCCTTAATTATTGCTTTGCAACATCAAATGCCAAATGTTGTTCTTTATTGGTTGTGAGTGTTTGAAATTTAAAATTAACAACCCTAATGAAACACCTGGGTGGATTGGTTGATTGGTGGGCGGCTGCTCAGGTCCACGCCCCTAGTTGGCTGAAGTGGTGAATCCCTGAGAGTTCGCATGTTGTAGAGTGGTCGCTTTTGACTGCACACCTGGTTTTCACCAGGGGATCGTGTGGTTGTTTACTACTTGTGAGGGGTTTTAAGCTTGTGAGTTCCACTTGTGGTTGGCCACCCAGGATTAAAGAGATTATTATGCCGTCCATGTTTTAGTTAGCTTCCAGTGCAGCCTTATGGTATTATGGGCTCTGTGGGGATTAAGTAAGTTGTGGGGGTTCAACTTGTGGCTAGACAGTGGGTGGAGGCGACGGCCAAGGGAACGAGTCTAGTTTGTATGGTTGAATTCTTCTTCTGAAAGATCTTGTCTCATTCTTCTCTTGGGAAGGGTGGGTCGTAAGGTGAAAGTGCACAACCTCTCGAGAGTTAAACCTAAGATCTTAGCCGTGTCCCCGGTTACGGAAAATTTGAGCTTCTAGTCAGGGAATGTACGGAAGAATCTCATCATTCTTTTCTGAATGTATTTAAAATTTGATCAACCTTGAAAAACTCATGGGAGATGTAACCATGTGATTATTCTAAAACCCATGGAGGATTTAACCATGGTGTGATTTCATAATGTCATTCAAAACAATTTCAAAATGTTTTGTTTTAAATAAAATGTAGGATAAAATTGGCTTTATGCAAATTCTCCTAAACTCCACTAGCCAAATATCATGTAGATAGTCATGCCCAAAACTGCCACCATATAAGTGTCATTTGCCAGTACATCATTGTACTGACCTCCATTCGTGGGGCTGCATATTCAAACGTGTATGATTTTCTGAGGAGAAGTACGTGGTAGGATCTCGAGTCTACATTCCAACATGTCTGCCTGTGGCACATGAAGATGATGAAGGCTCATTGATGATTTACATTTCCGTTGTGTTTGTTCTGAACATTGTACAGAGCTAGTCCATGTGACTATGCACTTTGTAAGGTTTTACTTTACCCTCTGGATCAAAGATGTAGTAATTTGATACTATTGCAATGATTACTATTTTTTGTAATGTGTGTGCTATCAGTGATCCCGGGAATAGCACTATACACAGGTATCTTGCCTTTATTAAAAGGTAGGATGCTACAGCTTGGCTTCATCTCATCATCCAACGATGACATTCGCCTCCCAGGTTCATCTTCTCGCCCAAGGCCTCCCAAGGGATTTAATGTTATGTTCGTCACCTTCTTATTTCGTGTGCTTTCGCTTCCTGCCCATGAATTCCTTCGCTCCCTTCTCTTTTTTATGGGATTCAGCTTTGGTAGCTGACTCCAAATTCCATCCTACATCTTTCCATCTTCGTCACCTTGTGCGAGGCATTCCTTGGCATAGACCCTCATTGGGGCTTGTGGAGGAAAATCTTCTACATCAAACGCCACAGCGGCAATGACGGTCCTCCCGTTATTGGCGGTATCGGTTTTGTTGTTAGAAAAGAGGCTGACTACCTCGACTTGCCGATGAAGGAATCAGTCCAGGGCTAGCGACAGAAATGGTTCTACCTGCGAGACACTCCAATAGCTGGACGGCGCTCCAACTTGCCCATGTTTGAAGATGTCCTAGTGGCTACGCTGAAGAAATCCTGGCGGAACACCTTGACTATCGAAGAAAGTGCCATAGCGTATCAACTATTCGAAAAGGTCTTAGACCTGAAGAATGGAGGGGGTCTGACGATGTGCGGTACTGATACGTCTCCGACGTATCGATAATTTCTTATGTTCCATGCCACATTATTGATGTTATCTACATGTTTTATGCACACTTTATGTCATATTCGTGCATTTTCTGGAACTAACCTATTAACAAGATGCCGAAGTGCCGGTCTCTGTTTTCTGCTGTTTTTGGTTTCGGAAATCCTAGTAACGAAATATTCTCGGAATCGGACGAAATCAACGCCCAAGTTCCTATTTTCACCGAAGCATCCGAACACCCGGGAAGGACCGGAGGGGGGCACCGGGCCCCCGGACCATAGGCCGGCGTGGCCCGGGCCCCGGCCGCGCCGCCCTATGGTGTCGTCGCCCCTTCGACCCTCCTGCGCCGCCTCTTCGCCTATTTAAAGCCCCTGGATCGAAAACCCTGATACGTTCGACGAAAACCACAGAAACCATCCAGAGCCGCCGCCATCGCGACGCCAAGATCTGGGGGACAGGAGCCTCTGTTCCGGCACGCTGCCGGAGCGGGGAAGTGCCCCCGGAAGGCTTCTCCATTGACACCGCTGCCATCTCCACCGCATCTTCATCACCGCTGCTGCTCCCATGAGGAGGGAGTAGTTCTCCATCGAGGCTCGGGGCTGTACCGGTAGCTATGTGGTTCATCTCTCCCATGTACCTCAATACAATAATCTCATGAGCTGCTTTACATGATTGAGATTCATATGAGTTTGTATCACAATTTATCTATGTGCTACTCTAGCAATGTTATTAAAGTAGTTTTATTCCTCCTGCACGTGTGTAAAGGTGACAGGTGTGTGCACCGTGTTAGTACTTGGTTTATGCTATGATCATGATCTCTTGTAGATTGCGAAGTTAACTATTGCTATGATAATATTGATGTGATCTATTCCTCCTACATATGCATGAAGGTGACAGTGTGCATGCTATGTTAGTACTTGGTTTAGTCTTTTTGATCTATCTTATACTAAAGGTTACTAAAATATGAGCATTATTGTGGAGCTTGTTAACTCCGGCATTGAGGGTTCGTGTAATCCTACGCAATGTGTTCATCATCCAACAAAAGTGTAGAGTATGCATTTATTTATTCTGCTATGTGATCAATGTTGAGAGTGTCCACTAGTGAAAGTGTAATCCCTAGGCCTTGTTCCTAAATATCGCTATCGCTGCTTGTTTACTTGTTTCTATCGTGTTACTACTCGCTGCAATACTACCACCATCAACTACACGCCAGCAAGCTATTTTCACGGCACCGTTGCTATTGCTCATATATATTCATACCACCTGTATTTCACTATCTCTTCGCTGAACTAGTGCACCTATTAGGTGTGTTGGGGACACAAGAGACTTCTTGCTTTGTGGTTGCAGGGTTGCATGAGAGGGATATCTTTGACCTCTTCCTCCCTGAGTTCGATAAACCTTGGGTGATCCACTTAAGGGAAAACTTGCTGCTGTTCTACAAACCTCTGCTCTTGGAGGCCCAACACTGTCTACAGGAAAGGAGGGGGAACGTAGACATCAAGCTATTTTCTGGCGCCGTTGCCGAGGACCAGAAAGCTACACAAAGGGATTTCCTCCCTCGTCAACCCCGCGCCAGTCCTGGACAGCATCAAGTATTTTCTGGCGCCGTTGCCGTGGGAGGAAAGGTAAAAGGTACTCACACTCCGGACCTCGGCTACTAAGCTATTTCCCGGCACTGTAAGTACTCAAAGCTATTTCCTTTAGATCCTGCAATTGCATCTTTTTGTTTCTTGTTTACACTAGTTTGGCATAATGGACAAGAATGAGCTTCTATTTCTATTTCCTGATTTAAAACATGGATTGTTTGATGTGAAAATTTAAAAACCTATGGAATCTTATTTGCATGCTGGTAGTAATATTAGTATGAACGCTTTGAACACCATTGTTGATAATAATATAGAAAGTTCTAAGCTTGGGGAAGCTGGTTTTCATGATCTTTTTAGTCCCCCAAGCATTGAGGAGAAAATTTTCTTTGATGATACTTTGCCTCCCATATATGATGATTATAATGATAGTGGTCTTTTGGTACCACCTACTATGGAGAGTAAATTTTGTTGTGATTATACTATGCCTCCTACACTTGATGAGAATAATAATGATAGCTACTTTGTTGAATTTGCTCCCACTAGTACTAATAAAATTGATTATGCTTATGTGGAGAGTAATAATTTTATGCATGAGACTCATGATAAGAATGCTTTATGTGATAGTTATATTGTTGAGTTTGCTCATGATGCTACTGAATATTATTATGAGAGAGGAAAATATGGTTGTAGAAATTTTCATGTTACTAAAACACCTCTCTATGTGCTGAAATTTTTGAAGCTATACTTGTTTTATCTTCCTATGCTTGTTACTTTGCTCTTCATGAACTTGTTTATTTACAAGATTCCTCTTCATAGGAAGCATGTTAGACTTAAATGTGTTTTTAATTTGCCTCTTGATGCTCTCTTTTGCTTCAAATACTATTTCTTGCGAGTGCATCATTAAAACTGCTGAGCCCATCTTAATGGCTATAAAGAAAGAACTTCTTGGGAGATAACCCATGTGTTATTTTGCTACAGTACTTTGTTTTATATTTGTGTCTTGGAAGTTGTTTAATACTGTAGCAACCTCTCCTTATCTTAGTTTTGTGTTTTGTTGTGCCAAGTAAAGCCGTTGATAGAAAAGTAAGTACTAGATTTGGATTACTGCGCAGTTCCAGATTTCTTTGCTGTCACGAATCTGGGTCCACCTCCCTGTAGGTAGCTCAGAAAATTAAGCCAATTTACGTGCATGATCCTCAGATATGTACGCAACTTTCATTCAATTTGAGCATTTTCATTTGAGCAAGTCTGGTGCCATTTTAAAATTCGTCAATACGAACTGTTCTGTTTTGACAGATTCTGTCTTTTATTTCGCATTGCCTCTTTTGCTATGTTGGATGAATTTCTTTGATCCACTAATGTCCAGTAGCATTATGCAATGTCCAGAAGTGTTAAGAATGATTGTGTCACCTCTGAATATGTCAATTTATATTGTGCACTAACCCTCTAATGAGTTGTTTCGAGTTTGGTGTGGTGGAAGTTTTCAAGGGTCAAGAGAGGAGGATGATATACTATGATCAAGAAGAGTGAAAGCTCTAAGCTTGGGGAAGCCCCGGTGGTTCACCCCTGCATATTTCAAGAAGACTCAAGCGTCTAAGCTTGGGGATGCCCAAGGCATCCCCTTCTTCATCGACAACATTATCGGGTTCCTCCCTCGAAACTATATTTTTATTCCATCACATCTTATGTGCTTTTTCTTGGAGCGTCGGTTTGTTTTTGTTTTTTGTTTTGTTTGAATAAAATGGATCCTAGCATTCACTTTATGGGAGAGAGACACGCTCCGCTGTAGCATATGGACAAGTATGTCCTTGGTTTCTACTCATAGTATTCATGGCGAAGTTTCTCCTTCGTTAAATTGTTATATGGTTGGAATTGGAAAATGATACATGTAGTAATTGCTATTAATGTTTTGGGTAATGTGATACTTGGCAATTGTTGTGCTCATGTTTAAGCTCTTGCATCATATGCTTTGCACCCATTAATGAAGAAATACATAGAGCATGCTAAAATTTGGTTTGCATATTTGGTTTCTCTAAGGTCTAGATAATTTCTAGTATTGAGTTTGAACAACAAGGAAGACGGTGTAGAGTCTTATAATGTTTTCAATATGTCTTTTATGTGAGTTTTGCTGCACCGGTTCATCCTTGTGTTTGTTTCAAATAAGCCTTGCTAGCCTAAACCTTGTATCGAGAGGGAATACTTCTCATGCATCCAATACTTGAGCCAACCACTATGCCATTTGTGTCCACCATACCTACCTACTACATGGTATTTTCCGCCATTCCAAAGTAAATTGCTTGAGTGCTACCTTTAAAATTCCATCATTCACCTTTGCAATATATAGCTCATGGGACAAATAGCTTAAAAACTATTGTGGTATTGAATATGTACTTATGCACTTTATCTCTTATTAAGTTGCTTGTTGTGCGATAACCATGTTCACTGGGGACGCCATCAACTACTCTTTGTTGAATTTCATGTGAGTTGCTATGCATGTCCATCTTGTCTGAAGTAAGAGAGATCTACCACCTTATGGTTAAGCATGCATAATGTTAGAGTAGAACATTGGGCCGCTAACTAAAGCCATGATCCATGGTGGAAGTTTCAGTTTTGGACATATATCCTCAATCTCAAATGAGAAAATTATTAATTGTTGTTACATGCTTATGCATAAAAGAGGAGTCCATTATCTGTTGTCTATGTTGTCCCGGTATGGATGTCTAAGTTGAAGAATAATCAATAGCGAGAAATCCAATGCGAGCTTTCTCCTTAGACCTTTGTACAGGCGGCATAGAGGTACCCCTTTGTGACACTTGGTTAAAACATGTGCATTGTGATGATCCTGTAGTCCAAGCTAATTAGGACAAGGTGCGGGCACTATTAGTACACTATGCATGAGGCTTGCAACTTGTAAGATATAATTTACATGATACATATGCTTTATTACTACCGTTGACAAAATTGTTTCATGTTTTCAAAATCAAAGCTCTAGCACAAATATAGCAATCGATGCTTTCCTCTTTGAAGGACCATTCTTTTTACTTTTATGTTGAGTCAGTTCACCTATTTCTCTCCACCTCAAGAAGCAAACACTTGTGTGAACTGTGCATTGATTCCTACATATTTGCATATTGCACTTGTTATATTACTCTATGTTGACAACTATCCATGAGATATACATGTTACAAGTTGAAAGCAACCGCTGAAACTTAATCTTCCTTTGTGTTGCTTCAATGCTTTTACTATGAATTATTGCTTTATGAGTTAACTCTTATGTAAGACTTATTGATGCTTGTCTTGAAGTGCTATTCATGAAAAGTCTTTGCTATATGATTCACT
This sequence comes from Lolium rigidum, assembly GCF_022539505.1. Lineage (NCBI taxonomy): Eukaryota > Viridiplantae > Streptophyta > Magnoliopsida > Poales > Poaceae > Lolium > Lolium rigidum. The sequence continues at coordinate 207,901,367 of NC_061511.1, read as the reverse complement.
TGTTTACTCATGTCATATACATTGTTTTGATCGCTGCATTCACTACATATGCTTTACAAATAGTATGATCAAGGTTATGATGGCATGTCACTCCGTAAATTATCTTTGTTATCGTTTTACCTCGCTCGGGACGAGCAGAACTAAGCTTAGGGATGCTGATACGTCTCCGACGTATCGATAATTTCTTATGTTCCATGCCACATTATTGATGTTATCTACATGTTTTATGCACACTTTATGTCATATTCGTGCATTTTCTCGGAACTAACCTATTAACAAGATGCCGAAGTGCCGGTTCTCGTTTTCTGCTGTTTTTGGTTTCGGAAATCCTAGTAACGAAATATTCTCGGAATCGGACGAAATCAACGCCCAAGTTCCTATTTTCACCGGAAGCATCCGGAACACCCGGGAAGGACCGGAGGGGGGCACCGGGCCCCCGCACCATAGGCCGGCGCGGCCCAGGCCCCGGCCGCGCCGCCCTATGGTGTCGTCGCCCCTTCGACCCTCCCGCGCCGCCCCTTCGCCTATTTAAAGCCCCCGGATCGAAAACCCCGATACGTTCGACGAAAACCACGTAAACCATCCGCAGCCGCCGCCATCGCGACGCCAAGATCCGGGGGACAGGAGTCTCTGTTCCGGCACGCCGCCGGAGCGGGGAAGTGCCCCCGGAAGGCTTCTCCATCGACACCGCTGCCATCTCCACCGCCATCTTCATCACCGCCGCTGCTCCCATGAGGAGGGAGTAGTTCTCCATCGAGGCTCGGGGCTGTACCGGTAGCTATGTGGTTCATCTCTCCCATGTACCTCAATACAATAATCTCATGAGCTGCTTTACATGATTGAGATTCATATGAGTTTGTATCACAATTTATCTATGTGCTACTCTAGCAATGTTATTAAAGTAGTTTTATTCCTCCCGCACGTGTGTAAAGGTGACAGTGGTGTGCACCGTGTTAGTACTTGGTTTATGCTATGATCATGATCTCTTGTAGATTGCGAAGTTAACTATTGCTATGATAATATTGATGTGATCTATTCCTCCTACATATGCATGAAGGTGACAGTGTGCATGCTATGTTAGTACTTGGTTTAGTCTTTTTGATCTATCTTACACTAAAGGTTACTAAAATATGAGCATTATTGTGGAGCTTGTTAACTCCGGCATTGAGGGTTTGTGTAATCCTACGCAATGTGTTCATCATCCAACAAAAGTGTAGAGTATGCATTTATTTATTCTGCTATGTGATCAATGTTGAGAGTGTCTACTAGTGAAAGTGTAATCCCTAGGCCTTGTTCCTAAATACTGCTATCGCTGCTTGTTTACTGTTTTACTGTGTTACTGCTGCTGCAATACTACCACCATCAACTACACGCCAGCAAGCTATTTTCTGGCACCGTTGCTACTGCTCATATATATTCATACCACCTGTATTTCACTATCTCTTCGCTGAACTAGTGCACCTATTAGGTGTGTTGGGGACACAAGAGACTTCTTGCTTTGTGGTTGCAGTGGTTGCATGAGAGGGATATCTTTGACCTCTTCCTCCCTGAGTTCGATAAACCTTGGGTGATCCACTTAAGGGAAAACTTGTTGCTGTTCTACAAACCTCTGCACTTGGAGGCCCAACACTGTCTACAGGAAAGGAGGGGGAACGTAGACATCAAGCTATTTTCTGGCGCCGTTGCCGGGGACCAGAAAGCTACACAAAGGGATTTCCTCCCTCGTCAACCCCGCGCCAGTCCTGGACAGCATCAGGTACTGAGGTGGTCTCGGTGTTTCTAAAACGTCGGGTGCAGTCATTGATGTCTCGACCTCACCAGCTGTGGTTGTTCATCAGCAAGGATGATAAGTCGAGAGTTAGCTCAGTCGACCCGTCCGACGAGGAACTCCGTGACGAGGTGCGGCACCTTACTCGTTTCAGCCAGAAGGACGACATTGTCCTGACTTCGGCTCACCCTCCATTTGATTTCAAACATCTTCCTGCTGAGTTAATCTTCTTCGCACTTGTTCCAAATGCTGTTTCTATTTCCTTTTTCAAACTTTTAACAGTTTATTTTTCTGTCGGCAGGCCTCCACTGTTGCTCAGTGCTACCCTCCTACACCCGAAAGTGGGGTAGAACTAGAGGATGACGAGGATGATTCGGAGGAAAATGAAGATGCGCATCACGCCTTCGAGGATAGCGACGTCCAGGAGGACGACGCTCCCGAGGAAGATGTTCGCATTAGGGCTATTCGGCGAAGGAGGATCAATGAAGACTTGATGACAACGGCTGAACCAAGTCCTAGCGGACAAGATGATGATGTCGATGAAACTACATCGCCTCCTCCAGCTGCAAAAAGTTCGACATGCTTCGTTGTTGTCGAAGATGACTTAGACCTGTGAGTCTCCGCTTTTCCCTTCGTAACCAGCTTCCTTTAAATCATGTAACGTTGTATTATTGTTTCCAAGCAGTTCTGACGATGATGATGAAGTCCCTCTTGCAAAGAGGGCCAAGTTAATTTCTGAAAGGACTGAGTCAGCTAAGGATTTGAATCCTTCGCCTGCTGATCCAGCGCCACCTTCAAGCACGACCGTGGCAAAGGTGTAGGGATTCGCAACATAGAAAACAAAAAATTTCCTACCGCGAGAACGTAATCCAAGCCAATATGCAATCTAGAAGACGGTAGACATGAGAGGATGAACGAGACTAACCCTTGAAGATTTCCAAAGCCTACAAGAGGAGGCTCTCGTTGCTGCGGTAGACGATCACTTGCCGCTTTCAAAAGCGCGCAGAAGATCTTGACGGTGCCACAATCGGGCAGCACCTCCGTACTTGGTCACACGTTCGGTGTTGATGAAGACGACGTCCTTCTTCCCGTTCCAGCGGGAAGCGGAAGTAGTAGCTCCTCCTTGAATCCCGGCAGCATGACGGCGTGGTGGCGGTGTCGATGGAGATCTCCGGCGGAGCTTCGCTAAGCGGTTGCGGGAGAGGTGGAGGAGGAGGGGGCGGCTAGGGTTTGGGGAGAGGGGGTGGCCGGCCACTATGAGGGGTGCGGCCAAGGTGGCTTTTTTTGTGGCCGGCCCCCTCCCCTTGCTCCTCATTATATAGGTGGAACCCCCAAGTGTTGGACTACAAGTCTTCGAATAAGACCCCAACCCAAAACCTTCCATGTGTAGGGAAACCTACCCAAGGTGGGATTCCCACCTCAACTGGGACTCTCACCCTTCCATGAGGGGGGTGGCCGGCCACCCTTGGTGGAGTCCACCTGGGACTCCACCCCTCTAGGGTTGGCCGGCCATGAGAGGTGGAGTCCCTCCGGGACTCCGCCTTCCATAGTGATTTCTTCCGGACTTTTCTAGAACCTTCTAGAACCTTCCATAAATGCACCGGATCATTTTCAAACTTATAAAATGACTTCCTATATATGAATCTTATTCTCCGGACCATTACGAAACTCCTCGTGATGTCCGAGATCCCATCCGAGACTCCGAACAAAACTTGGAACTCCATTCCATATTCAAGTTCTACTAGTACGATATCAAAACTTAAGTGTGTCACCCTACGGTTCGCGAACTATGTAGACATGGTTGAGAACTCTCTCCGACCAATAACCAATAGCGGGATTTGGAGATCCATAATGGCTCCCACATATTCAACGATGACTTAGTGATCGAATGAACCATTCACATACGATACCAATTCCCTTTGTCACGCGATATTTTACTTGTCCGAGGTTTGATCATCAGTATCTCTATACCTTGTTCAACCTCGTCTCCTAACAAGTACTCTTTACTCGTAGCGTGGTATGTGGTCTCTTATGAACCATTCATATGCTTGCAAGCTAATATAGATGACATTCCACCGAGAGGGCCCAGAGTATATCTATCCGTCATCGGGATGGACAAATCCCATTGTTGATCCATATGCCTCAACTCATACTTTCCGGATACTTAATCCCACCTTTATAACCACCCATTTACGCAGTGGCGTTTGATGTAATCAAAGTACCTTTCCGGTATAAGTGATTTACATGATCTCATGGTCGAAAGGACTAGGTAACTATGTATCGAAAGCTTATAGCAAATAACTTAATGATGTGATCTTATGCTACGCTTAATTGGGTGTGTCCATTACATCATTCATATAATGATATAACCTTGTTATTAATAACATCCAATGTTCATGATTATGAAACTATAATCATCTATTAATCAACAAGCTAGTTAAGAGGCTTACTAGGGACTCATTGTTGTTTACATAACACACATGTATCAATGTTTCGGTTAATACAATAATAGCATGGTATATAAACATTTATCATAAACATAAAGATATATAATAACCACTTTTATTATTGCCTCTTGGGCATATCTCCAACAGTCTCCCACTTGCACTAGAGTCAATAATCTAGATTACATTGTAGGGATTTCTATTTTCGTGCCCCTGGTTCGTTAGTTGTACTCAGTTTTCCCCAGCCCCTTAGTTTTTCCTCAGTTTTCCCCTCCCTCTAGTTTGAAACCCCTCGCAGACGCTCGGACGGGAGGGTTGCCGTCTGGTCAGAGGCCTTCCATTAGCGGTGACGGCTAGGGAGCCGCGGTGGTTTTGACTTGACCGTTGCTTTCAAAATGTGTTGACTATTGACTGGAAGAGCTGACCCAAAGCTTTCCCCTCCGCCCGAGACTGGAGGAGCTCACACACCGCACCTTCGCCTCCACGCCATCCTGCCCACCTACCTTATGGCGTCGTCCGCCGCCGAGTCGGCCCCGCCCCCACCACCACCCCCCGGCTCCGCCTCCACCAGATCTGGATCTACCCCTGTCCTCAGTTTGTAATGTCCGTCCGGTGTGCCGACTATTCCCGCCGGCCGTGGAGAAGATTGGGAATCGGAGGGATCTAACGCATGGATTCCATCTGGGTAAGCATCGTCTGCCTATGTGAATTAACAGTAGGCAGTTTTTGAGCGCCAATCGTTGTTGCTCAACTAAATGCGTTGCTTTTCGAATAGGATGGATCCAGCGCTGGATTTTCGGCTGGTGGTTAGGCTGGATTCTAGCTTTACGCGTGATTCTAAACGCTGTAAGACTGGGTTTTACTTCCCTGCGGTGGTTGCAACCACCATATCGTTAAGGGATTTCAAAGCTAACATCTACGATAAGTACACCTGGAGCTCTCTCGATGCAGTTCATTTCGAATATTTGCAACAGCACGGAGGGAAGATTTGTTCCACTAATTTCCGAAGACGATCTGGGAATTCTTTTGCTTTGAATGCTTCTTGCCGGTTCGGTAAAATTCGTATCCATGTGGACATGGGCCGGGCATCATCTCGGTGCCTGGGGCATCATCAGGTGGTCGGGCATCATGTCTCTCTACTGCTGCTGCCTCTTCTAATAGTGTGCGCCGCGGCGCTCCTTGTAGGTCCACAGCAGCACCATCCGTCCCCGGTGCTAGTGGTAGCCAGATCTTTCGTACGGTCGATGTGGAGGACGATGCGGACATTGAGGATCGAGTCTCCTCAAGATGATGAGGATGAGTTGATGTTTCCTGAATTGGTAGATCGATGCGATAAGCGGGCAATGGAGGATCAATACATGGAAGATATTGCTTTTGGTGCCAGATTTGATGACACTGATGATGAAGAGAAGAATGAGAATGATGACAGCCTCGTTTTAGCCGATTACGAAGGTGAAGACTTGCCAACAATTGAGTGGAACAGGGAGGATCCCCAGCTTGTAGAAGGCACCGTGTTTCAAACGATGATGGACTGCCGTAATGCAATTACTACATATCACATTCTCACTAAGAATAATTTTGAGGTTATTAAAAGTGAGCCAGGTAGGTTCACAATTAAATGCCCATACCTAAGGTGTAGGTTTAGGCTGCATGCATCCACAATGCGCAGAAGCGGCTTGGTTCAGGTACTACGCCAACCAGTTGTGTATTTAGATCACGCTGTAAAATTTGTTATCTATTACTGACATCCCTTATCATTATGTTTCGGATAAAGAAGAATAAGGAGATGCATAGGTGTCCACCTCTAGGGGAGAGCCGTAGCTGAAAACAAAGCTAGCGAAGACTAGGTGGTTGGCGAGATATCCTAGATTGGCTGAGAGAAAATCCTTCACTTGGTCCAACAGAGACTCGTAAAAAAGGTGGTTGAGAAGTATAAAATGGAAGTACCTTACATGAGGATGTTCTATGCAAAGGAAATGACTCTTGACAAGGTCAATGGTCCATGGAATGAAAGCTTTCAGTTGCTTTACACTTTCAAAGCTGAAGTGGAGATGGCTAGTCCAGGCTGTGTTGTAGCGATAGACAAGCATACAGTTCCCTACAAATTGAAAAGCGGGAAGGTAATGCACAAGGAATGTTTTAGAAGGGCTTTTGTTTGTTTCAAAGCTTGCTGGATAGGCTTTTTGGACGGTTGCAGGCCTTATTTGGCCGTGGATGCATCAACTCTTCATGGCAGGTTTAAAGGACAGCTAGTTGCTGCTACTGCAGTTGATGGACATAATTGGATGTTCCCTGTTGCTTATGGGGTTTTGGAGGTTGAGTCACAGGAAAGTTGGACTTGGTTTCTGCAGAATTTGCGCGACCTTATAGGGCATCCACCAGGACTTGTTATCCACACAGACGCTTGCAAAGGTTTGGAGACTGCGGTAGAAGCAATATTCCCTGGAGTGGAGCATAGGGAATGTATGCGAAACTTGGTACAGAATTTTACAAAGAAATTCAAGGGTAAAGTTTTTACTGACAACCTATGGCCAGCTTCATACACATGCAGCTCTAGGAAGCATCTGTTTCATTTGGATGTGTTGTATAAACAAAAACCTGGGGTGAAGGAGTACTTGGATGAACATCATGGTAGGGTGTGGTCAAGAAGCCAATTCAATGAAATTTGCAAGGTAGACTATGTAACAAGTAACCTTGCGGAGAGTTTCAATTCAAAGGTCAAGTCATTGAAAGGGCTTATGCAGTGGCAAATATTTGATAAGATTAGGCGGATGATCATGATAAAGATCGATTCGCGTCAAAGAATTGCATCCACAAAATATGCTGGCCATCTCATGCTCCCATCTTTGATTAAGTCTTTGCATGACGAGGGCAAAACAATTGGGGATGCAATGCGTCGAAAAGGAATGGAGGCTGAGGTAACCTACACCGACGGTAAAACAGGCGGTGGAGGTATCCAGTGAGTTTGGTTGATAGGACATGCCATTGTAGGGGATGGCAGATCCGTGGGATACCCCGCATACACGCATTGTTTTTCATGAGTGTTATAGGGGGTGAAGATGGTGAAGTTGATCAGTATGTGTCAGAGTATTTCTCTGTTGCCAAATTTAGGGCTGCATATGCTATGAATGTTCCTACCTTGTTGGGAAAAGACCAATGGATGAAAGTCGATCCAGGCTTCAAACTCGTACTCTCCAGTATTGACTAGACCGGCAGGTAGGCTGAGGAAGAATAGGATCAGAGCTAGTGCAGAGGGTGGTGCACCGATTCGAAAACGTAAGTTCAAACGTTGTGGAATCCCTGGACACATTGCTAGGCTTTGTAAAAATGTAGTTGACCCAACTTTTGGAATGGAAGATCAGGAGGGAGCAGCAAATGCAGAGGAGAATGAAGAAGCAATTCAACTTGAGATTGAAGCAACAGTTCAACATGAGGAGATTGAAGCAGCAAATGCAGAGGAGATTGAAGCGAGCAATTGAACATGAGGAGATTGAAGCAGCAAATGCAGAGGAGATTGAAGCAGCAATTGAACATGAGGAGATTGAACCGATGGATCGAGAGCAGGGGGAACAGATGGATGTAGAATGGCTTCAACCGATGAGTCCAGAGGAGAGGGAACAATATAATCGAGAGTGCCTCGAAAGTAGTAAGGCCCTGATAGATGCTAACTTCGCAGAGTACATGGCAGAAGAAAAAGCACAAGCTTCGCAGAAGAACAAGAAAGAGGGCAAAAGGAAGGTAGACACCGGTAATATCCCTGGTAGGGTTACCCGGAGTAAGGTGGTGGCCCCGGCGAGTCACACCAGGAGCAAGAGAAAGATTTTATTCTAAACAACTAATTTGAATTTGTATGAACAATTTGTATTGGGGTTCCCTTTGTATTGGGGATCCCTTTGTGTTGAACAATTTGTATTGGGGTTCCCTTTGTATTGGGGATGCCTTTGTGTTGAACAATTTGAATTTCTATGAACAATTTGAATTTGTATGAACAATTTGTATTGGGGATGCCTTTGTGTTCAACAATTTGAATTTGTATGAACAATTTGTATGCCACATTTAAGCCACATTTATCATTTTCTCTAGGTTTTAGGGTTTTAGGGTTTTAGGGTTTTAGGGTTCAATTCAAAATAATTCAAAAGATGGTGGAACCTTCCCATGGAGCCTTGTTATGTTACCTACAACCTAGAGAAATAATAATGGAAAAGGAAATATAGAGATATGAAGTTTTTATGGCCAAAAGCTTCAAAACCACTTCCTAGTCCATGAGCTACTAGATATGAAGATGCAGGGCTTTCTGCTCAATACACCTCCCAAATACCCACTATGCTTACAAACTTTGTCCAAATGAGTCCAAATTCGTCACACTTGTGTATCTTTGAATTGCAAACAATATCTAGTCGGCCAAAATGTAATATATTGTTCAAATAACACAAGTTTACAATTTTTATGCCAAAAGCTTCAATTTCCCTTAGTCCCTTTATTATTTGGGTGCCCCTGTTTTACTTAGTGTTACTCAGTTTTCCCCCTCCGGGCCCACTTGTTTTACTCAGTCGTACTCAGTTTTGCCCTTCCGATAAACATTTCCTCACTTTTCCCCCTCTTAGTTGTACTCAGTTTTCCTAACTTGTACTCACTGACTGATCTCTGATTGGTCGAGATGTATGTCACACGGATCTTGGTTGGTTGAAAGCTCAACGAACGCTTGCACCGTTCGATCATTTATGATCAGACGGCCTGTATATCTCTCTCCACCACGATGGACGCATACGGAGACAAGAGCAGAGCACATACCTACCAACCCTGGCAGTCGCATATTCCATTCGCATCTTCCTCTCTCGTATTTCCTCTCTTACTCCGGCGGTCGCGGCGGCGCGGATCTAACCGTGCGTGCGGCGGCGCGGATCTAACCGTGCGTGCGGTGGCGTGCGGCGGCGCGGATCTAACCGTGTGTGCGCCGTGGATCTAAGAGTGCCGGTGAGGATATAACCGTCAGAAATAGTTGAAATGTCTCTCTCTGTCTCACTTTCATTTCTCTTCTCAGATCTGTTGAATGATGAAGAACACCAAGACGGCGGCCGTGCCGACAGTGGTCATCGATGCCACGAACATTGAAGCCATCGCCTACAACATCGCTTCGACGGTGCAGACCCAGCCTTCAATGTCGGAGCCTGTTGATGTCTCACTTCCGGTGCCGAGAGTGCGAATCGATGCCAAGACGATTGAAGCCATCGTCTACAACCGCGCTGCAAAGCCGCCGATCCAGCCCTCCGCAGATCCGTCGCTGATGAAGTACACCAAGACAGCAGCGGTTCTGACACTGGTCATCGATGCCACGAACATTGAAGCCATCGCCGATAACATCGCTTCAACGGCGGATGGCGCAGATGACCACCACTCAGCCGCCCGTCGTCCCGGCCTTTCTTGCCCATCGCTGCGCGGCCGTGTTCGATGCTGCAAATTGGGATAAATTATGATAAATTTGTATTTTTCAATTTCCAATTGGGATAAAATTGTTCGAACTACTACCTCCGTCTCAAAAAAAGCTTCTCCATGTTCTTGATGTGTCCATGTACATCCGTATGTATGATTTGAATTCTATCCCAACTTGATTGGGAAGATATTGATATGTATTTGATCCGGAGGCTGGTACATGCTTTCACTTTTGGGATCCCTTCACTTTTATAAAATGTTCATGCATGCTAAAATTATCGTGCGCATTACTTAGCACAAGTAGGAAATTGTACGCCAAAATATAGTGCTTAGAGCCACAACAAAATACAGTGGTTAGAGCCATCTACTGAATAACAATTCTACACTAAATCGTCTACCAGAACCACATAACTGCTAGGATAGGGATGACACCTAATAAAACTGCACAGATGAATCTACTTTTCTCCTCTCCCATCACTTTAAGTTCATGTTCTAGATTTTCTACCACTTGATCAAATACGGCAAGATCTGTCTCAACTCTCAACTTCTCCTTGCGAATAAGCTTTGAATTCTTCTTTTCTTCCTCCATAATACGCTTCAGCTCGAATATCATCAGGTTTTTACGGGCCAATTCATCACCTAAATTGGCCACCTTCTCCTCCAAATCCATCCTCTGGCTACACCACTGGGATGATTCATCTTGGTATGCAATGTACCATGGATCATCGGCTTGCCTGGCTAACTATAACAATAATGGAAAAAAGAACAACTGAAATCACTCCAACAGGCCATGGCAGAACTTTCAACGGTAGTACAGAGAGCTGAAGCTAGATACCTGCACTTCCAACGAGGTAGGAGAAGTAGAACATGGCCACGACATGATCGAATCCCCACCCTCGCCGGTGTACCCGCTACGACCAGACATTGAGGACTATTTCGTACCTGCAAACTCCAATAAATTACGGGAACCGAATCGATTAGGGGGTGGGGGAGAAAGAAGCGGAGGTCTTACCAAGCTATACTACCAATTGGTGCGCGGAACAAATCTCGGTCGTCGTGGGCGGTGGATCTGCTTGCGGCGGACTTTCCTGCGGTGGGTACAATGTGTGCGAATGAAACAAGTGCTGGAGCCGTGGTTGACGTGCAGCGCCGCAGTCTGTCTGACGCCGCCGGGGGACAGGGCCAGCGGCGCGACGAGGCGCCGGCGATGGCTGCTCCGTCCGACGGTGGGGAACGAGCTGCCAGCGGTTCTCCGGTCTAGCTTAAGAATAATTAATTAGCGAACTTGTTGCTTCTCTCTATGATATACTCTAAAGACATATATCAGAGCGGCAATATGTGTCTTTTCCTGAAAAATAGACGACCCCACTGGTCATTGGCTGCGGAGGCCCCACAGAGCGGCAATATATGATTTTCTATAAATAAATAGACGACCCCACTGGTCATTGGCTACGGCAGTCCCACAGAGCGGCAATATATGTCTTTTCCTGAAAAATATACGACCCCACTGGTCATTGGCTGCGGAGGCTCCACAGAGTGGCAATATATGATTTTCTCTAAATAAATAGACGACCCCACTGGTCATTGGCTGCGGCAGCTCCACAGAGCGGCAATATATGTCTTTTCCTGAAAAATATACGACCCCACTGGTCATTGACTGTGGCAGCCCTATAGAGCGGCCCCATTTGTCATTGGCAGCAACGCGTTGTTGCGGTCAGAAACCCACCAGCGGGCAGCGACTGGCAACACCGTAGAGCCGGGAACAACTAGGGCTGCGGCTGGCCCCAGTCCCTCAGAGCGACGGCCCGCAAAGCCTTCTGGTCACACGTCCGATGCCTGTCGCAAGGGCGTGCCACCTGACCTATACCTGGTCGGGAAGGTGTTGGATGATGCCTCGCTTAGTTTCCTGCATGGCATACACGTAAACGTTAAATACGAGCCTCGATCGGCTCTCGAGTTGTCTCGTGAATCGGCTCAAAGAGCCGATCCACCCATGATTCGTACGAGGTGTACGAATATATGGTAGTCCTGCTTGATCAAGATAAAGTTAAAACGATCTACGACGATTTAGGGTTTTCACCGCATAATCGGATCATCCTACTCACGATTGGGCCTCGCGCTCGCGTACGGTGACCGTAAGCCGATCCTAGACCAGGCCTAAAAACCAACACGAGGTTGATCCCCGGAACATCCTGTCTAGGGCTAGCAAACTCCACCCTACACGCCGCTGGATCCTCCAACCCTTTGTAAGGCCTAACTATTGCGGATATTAAACTAATCCTTGAAGAACAAGGAGCAACCGTAACGGATCGGATCTACTAAACAATGATCAAGCGGGGTGCCGCCCCTACACCTAAGATAGGTGTAAGGGCGGCAAGATGCATAAGGGTTGCACTACGACAGCATATGATACGAAGAACAATGCTAACCCTAACACATCTAAGATAACTACGTTGCTCGCCATCAAAAAGGCTTCAGCACGAGCAACGCATGAACAACGTAAATAAGCTTATGCTGCCTAGATCGCAAGATGCGATCTAGGCAGCATGGTGCTTACCAGGAGAAACCCTCGAGACGAAGGAGTTGGCGATGCGCCGAGATTGATTGTGTTGAACGTTGGTTGTTGTTTATTTCATAAACCCTAGATACATATTTATAGTCCGGGGGACTTTCTAATTCAGGCGTGCACCTAACCGTGCACGGGTCAAACTCTATCTTCTAATCTAAGATACGACCTACTATATTACAGATACATGGGCATGCTAGCCCAAACTTTGTATATAAGGCCGATTCACGTATTTCTTCTATATATATTCTTCAAGCCCATCTTGATCGCGGCCCACCTCTGACTCGGTCAAATTCTGGTGATAACACATGCCCCACTGGTTTTGGAAATGACATTTCCAAAATCATTATGCTTTCTTTCGTCGGGTCATGTCGTGGTAGAACAGAACTACCGCAGAATCTTCCATCATTTCGCCTCGCCTCCTGGGCTTCTCTGCACGAATTGATAATTTCGGCATCACGTCCTCGAGAACCGTCACGGCATTAAATCTCCACTACACCCCCTTTATCTATCTATGCCGAACGGTTCGCCACTTCATCCTTCTGCTCCAGACTAGCCGTCAGCCAAAAAACCCTCTCCTTTCATAGCCATGTCGTCCTCTTCCTCCTCTTCCGTTTCCCTCCAATCCTCCTCCTCAAGCGAGTCGATTCCAGAGCACAACCAGATGGAGGCGTACAACCGGCGCGCTCCCAAGCATTGGGACAAGCGGGAGTGGGACTTCGATTTCGTGCCAGAGGGCGAGGACCTCGTCTGGTCGGATGGGACCATGCCCCTAACTGACGGGGAGGATGACCTCCGATTCCTGATCGACGGAGCACTGGAGGCGGAGAGCGACGACGACGACCCTCCCTTCCGGGGTAAATTCACCTCCATCACCAAAGAAGAAAAGGATGACGAAGACGAAGAAATCTCCTCTGACATGAAGCAGGAACAGGAGGACGACACCTCCTCAGACGAACCGCGGCCAAAGCGCATCCGTGGCTGGGATTGGTCAGATGAGGATGATGACGATGACGAGGAAGAAGCCTCCGCTGAAGGTTACAGTAGCAGCAACGAGGAACTCGCCGATAGCAGCAATGATGATGGCTACTCCAGCGACGGCGAAGACAGCAACAACCCTTAGAGTAGGGATCTACTAGCATAGGATTAGCTGTAGTAATCTGTCCCTTTTGTCGAACAATCGGCTCCTCTTTGTAAGAAATCTTATTATCAATGAAAAAACTTCCTTTGATTTTGCCGATGTCCTTTATGCTGATTTAGCCGTTTTTTCCTCATCTGACTTTGTCGACTGTTAGCCTAACCAATGCTCAATGTCCGGTGGCAACGCATTAGCTTCTCACGATAATCTGCGAGATAGGCCAATTCAGTCATCCCTCCAAGTTAGCCAGCTCCGCCGATGACGATAGCACTCGGCACAGCTAATCGCAGTAGGCTGGTGATTTGGTCTTGAGCGGGCGCCCTGGAACTGTTGCGGAATCAGCTTGGATGCTAAAACTGATATCTCTGGGAACAAAAACACCACTTCTCAGAACAGTTGTGATGCAGAGCCAACCGATTCCAACCAAATCGGCTCCCCAGAGCCAAGAACCTTTTGGGCGAGTTGTCCCCCAAGCCCCATCCAAGACGAGAACAGTAATGAATCAGCCAAATGTGTCACCATTGGTTTCCAAGTTACGATGCAGAACCAGCCGACTCCAACAAAATCGGCTCTCCAGAGCAAGGATTTTTTTAGGGCGAGCTGCCCCCCGAGCTTCTTCAGTCCACTTCTTGCGCCTTGCTAGTCAGATCGGCTCCTTTCCTTTGGCGGATCTGATGCAACCTATCCTCAACCTGATCTGTACGTCCATGTTGCTCTGGGCATTGGTCAAGGTCATGATCCCTCAAACCGCCCCAGCTGATATTGCGGACTCGAGTAGCTTATAACAGTTGTACCTCTTGAGTCGATGGCCATGCATCGGCTTTCTATCCTTAAGTCGATGTCTGCTGCATCGGCTGTGCTTAAAATTTTTTGAATTTTTTACGGCCGATTTATGTATCGGCCCCCATACTTCAATACCCATCATCAAAGGATATCTTGGGCTGCTGGGCATTGTAAGACGCTTCTAGTGCATATCCTCGTGTTTTATCCACCTAGGTGCCCCCCGAGCCGATTCTTTCAAGGGACTTGATGGTATCGGCTCTTCAGGTATTCCCTGTTGGATCGAATGTTGAACCCAGGTAGAATGTATAGTGAGGATAATTTTGGCCGATTGCTGGAATCGGCCTCCATGTTGCTTGCTCGATGTTCCTCCATAAATCCTTGGGGCCGATCACCTGGCTCAGCATCGCCACGTTTGTCCATAGACGCTGCGTTCGCTACACAGTCGGGCCCGTGGATAAGACCGACCTAGTCCCATCCTGTGTCACGTTGATGCGCTCGCAGTTGTCGAAATTGGGTGCCTCGTGTAATCCTGGAGCACCAAACTCCATTGGAAGGACGAGCACCATGTTTGTGCCAGCCGATGTCTCATCATCGGCTTTTCTTTGCTTGGGGCGCCACTCTTTTCTTTGTGGCCAACCTTCTTCGTCCAGGGTTCGCTGAATTTTGGCGGCCAGATCAGGCCGTGCCTTCCTCAACGTGTGCAGGTATAATCTTTCAGCTTCCTCCAACCCACGCAGACGCTGAACCCTTCGCTTCTGGGAACGGCTGAGCCCATCAGGGCACCACCTTGGCCGATGATACTTGTTTTCTTCATCATCGTCCTCTAGCTCCTCGAGATCTTCCACCCGAACGGACTCAGCATGCTTGTTCCGAGGCGGGAGAGGCCCTAGACGCTTGAACACAGATACGTTAGCTGCATCCTTCCTCCTTTGTTTACATTCTGGGCAATTGCCGATTGTAGGCAATCGGCTCATTCCTGAATCCCAGCAGTGTCTGAAGAAGGGGCAGTCCCAGTGCCTATCCACGTCGTCTTGCTCCCTCGACTTTTCCTTGGCGTGGCGCTCATATCGCTCCTCGTCGTGATCATGCCGACGACGTGTCCTGTCGTCCCTAGCCAGACGATCTTTTTCATCGTCGTCGTTGTATCGTCGGCGTTGGTCATACCGACTCACATACTTGTTGAGGAGGTGATCGAGAGAGGTCGCCGATATCTTATGTTCTTCACTTCTCCCTCCGTGATGTAGCGCTTGCCGTCGTGGCGGAGCCGATCGCGTGGAGCGGCTTCCTCCGTGTCTTTGCTATGAGAGCAGCTGCCCTCATCTCCGTCCTTACCAGAGTGGTGCCCAGGTCCCACCATGTTGATATTGCACGAGAAATCTGGCTGGCACCCTCCATGGTAAGTACACTCCACCATGTTAACGGCGGGGAAGGGGTGTCTGTCGACCTTCATGGCGTACTGGTTAAAAATTAACCGCCCTTTTTCTATCGCCATCTGGATCTGCTGACGCCACACCCTGCAGTCGTTAGTGGTGTGGGTGAACGTGTTATGCCACTTGCAGTATGGCTTTCCGTTCAGCTCCTGCACCGTGGGGATCTTGTGGCCTTCGGGCACCTTTATATGCTTCTCCGTGAGTAAGAGATCGAAAATCTGCTCAGTTTTGGTCACGTCGAAGTCGAACCCTTTTGGAGGGCCTTGTGGCTTAACCCATTTGCAGGACACGGGGCCTGCTGCTCGAGTCCATTCAGCCACTGCTACCTCTCGATCTCCCGCAAGCACCTTCATCCTCGTCTCGCCTCAACCAGGACCACCGCACGCTTGAATTTATCCCGGTAAACATCCGGGTGGCGCTGTTCATATGCCGACGGCTTCGCACCATGTGCGCCAATGAAGGGTAGTCCGCTTGGGAGGCCACGTCCTTGATCGATGATGAGAGACCCACCACCGCCAACTCGATTGCTTCTTTCTCACTTACGTGAACCGAATAGCATCGGTTCCTAATGGTCCTGAAGCGCTGGATGTATTCTGACACTGTTTCCCCGCGCTTCTGTCGTACTTGTGCTAGATCGGCAATGCCAGCCTCGGAAGCCTCTGAGTGATACTGTTGATGGAACTGCTCTTCCAACTGCTTCCAAGTCCGGATTGAGTTTGGTGGCAGTGATGTGTACCACCCGAAAGCCGATCCTGTGAGGGACTGTGTGAAGAACCTCACACGCAGCTCGTCTGATGCTGAGATCGTGCCCAGCTGTGCCCAATATCGGCTCACATGCTCGATGGAGCTGGAACCATCTGATCCACTAAACTTTGTGAAGTCCGGGAGCCGATATTTGGGTGGTAGCGGGATCAATTCGTACTCGTTGGGGTACGGCTTGGTATAGCCGAACGTCTTCCTTTTCGGCATCATGCCGAACCGATCTTTCAGAATTGTACAAATCTGATCCGCGGTGATGGCTGAAGGTGTCGAACCCTGAAGATTCGCCGGGGTGGCATACTTAGCCAGCCATGCTTGCTTTTCCAGTTCTGAGCCAACTGCAGGAGCTGAGCTCTGGAGGTTTGTCGGAGTAGCGTACTTAGCTAGCCACGTCTGCTTCTCGAGATCTGCTCCCGACGTTCCTCCTGCTGTTCCAGAGACCCCTGCTGTTGCAGCCTGGTTCGAGAGTGCCCAGGTGCTGCAGTCTAGCATGTATGCGCACGTGTATCCGTGCGGGATCTCCTTGGGCGCCTCAGGTAGGAATTGGTAGTCACTAGGGTCACCACCAATCTTGTAGACGACGTATGCCGATGAGTTCGGCACTTCTGGTGCTGCCAACGCGAACGGCAGCGGTGGACGGGACTGGAATGGTATTTCTCCTTTATAAGTCCCCAGAGCCGGTCCTGACGGAGAATACTGATGGCTCATGATTTCCTGGATCACGCGCAGAGCGACATGCTCCAAAGTGTTCACCAGGCTCTCAGAGTGGCGGTGCAGCGAATGAGCCACCATGAAGTTGATCTCCTGACGCAGCGACCTGGTGCGTTCTTCTGACGGGGCGGACAGGTCCACTCCATCGAGCGCGCCTTCAGGTGAGAACCCTTCCACCCGACGCCATGGGAGCGGGTTCTGTGGAAAGAGCCGATGAGGTCGGCTTCGAGGACCGCCTTGATCTCGTCATGCTTCTTCTTGAGTTCGTCGGCCGGATCCTCGTACTTGACCGGAGTGCTTTCCGCCATCTCGGATGTAGATGGCGATGCGGTGGATGTCGAAGATTGTCCCACCGGGCGTGCCGGAATGTGTTGCGGTCAGAAACCCACCGGCGGGCAGCGACTGGCAACACCGTAGAGCCGGGAACAACTAGGGCTGCGGCTGGCCCCAGTCTCTCAGAGCGACGGCCCGCAAAGCCTTCTGGTCAGACGTCCGATGCTGTCGCAAGGGCGTGCCACCCGACCTATACCCGGTCGTGAAGGTGTTGGAGGATGCCTCGCTTAGTTTCCTGCATGGCATACACGTAAACGTTAAATACGAGCCTCGATCGGCTCTCAGGTTGTCTGGTGAATCGGCTCAAAGAGCCGATCCACCCATGATTCGTACGAGGTGTACGAATATATGGTGGTCCTGCTTGATCAAGATAAAGTTAAAACGATCTACGACGATTTAGGGTTTTCACCGCATAATCGGATCATCCTACTCACGATTGGGCCTCGCGCTCGCGTACGGTGACCGTAAGCCGATCCTAGACAGGGCCTAAAAACCAACACGAGGTTGATCCCGGAACATCCCGTCTAGGGCTAGCAAACTCCACCCTACACGCCGCTGGATCCTCCAACCCTTTGTAAGGCCTAACTATTGCGGATATTAAACTAATCCTTGAAGAACAAGGAGCAACCGTAACGGATCGGATCTACTAAACAATGATCAAGCGGGGTGCCGCCCCTACACCTAAGATAGGTGTAAGGGCGGCAAGATGCATAAGGGTTGCACTACGACAGCATATGATACGAAGAACAATGCTAACCCTAACACATCTAAGATAACTACGTTGCTCGCCATCAAAAAGGCTTCAGCACGAGCAACGCATGAACAACGTAAATAAGCTTATGCTGCCTAGATCGCAAGATGCGATCTAGGCAGCATGGTGCTTACCAGGAGAAACCCTCGAGACGAAGGAGTTGGCGATGCGCCGAGATTGATTGTGTTGAACGTTGGTTGTTGTTTATTTCATAAACCCTAGATACATATTTATAGTCCGGGGGACTTTCTAATTCAGGCGTGCACCTAACCGTGCACGGGTCAAACTCTATCTTCTAATCTAAGATACGACCTACTATATTACAGATACACGGGCATGCTAGCCCAAACTTTGTATATAAGGCCGATTCACGTATTTCTTCTATATATATTCTTCAAGCCCATCTTGATCGCGGCCCACCTCTGACTCGGTCAAATTCTGGTGATAACACGCGTATAAAATCATGACATAAAACGACCCACACGTCAGCGATAGATGGATGGCTGCTCCGACGTGTCTCCTGACCCTACCCGTCAGCACGAGACGGTCAGGGAGGAGCTACCCCTGTGCGGCCCCACCCGGTCAGACTAACGGTCAAGGCCTCTAACCTGACGGCTACCGGCCGTTCCAGCACTTGTGCGTGTTTCAAACTAGAGGAGGAGAAAACTGAGGAAAAACTAAGGGACTGGGGAAAACTGAGTACAACTAACGAACCAGGGGCACGAAAATAGAAATCCCTTTACTTTATTTAGTTTGCTTTATTTAGTACAGCTAAATTGGGTACTCCTGAAAATACTAAGTTGTGTGACTTCACTAGCACAAATAATAATGATTTCTTATGCACACCTATTGCTCCACCTGCTACTACAGCAGAATTTTTTGAAATTAAACCTGCTTTACTAAATCTTGTTATGAGAGTGCAATTTTCTGGTGTTAGTTCTGATGATGCTGCTGCCCATCTTAATAATGTTGTTGAACTTTGTGAAATGCAAAAGTATAAGGATGTAGATGGTGACATTATAAAATTAAAATTGTTTCCTTTCTCCTTAAGAGGAAGAGCTAAAGATTGGTTGCTATCTTTGCCTAAAAATAGTATTGATTCATGGACTAAATGTAAGGATGCTTTCATTGGTAGATATTATCCTCCCGCTAAAATTATATCTTTGAGAAGTAGCATAATGAATTTTAAGCAATTGGATAATGAACATGTTGCTCAAGCATGGGAGAGAATGAAATCTTTGGTGAAGAATTGCCCTACCCATGGACTAACTACTTGGATGATCATCTAAACCTTCTATGCAGGATTGAATTTTTCTTCGCGGAACCTATTGGATTCAGCTGCTGGAGGTACTTTTATGTCCATCACCTTAGGCGCGGCAACAAAGCTTCTTGATAATATGATGATAAATTACTCCGAATGGCACACGGAAAGGGCTCCACAAGGTAAGAAGGTAAATTCTATTGAAGAAACCTCCTCCTTGAGTGATAAGATTGATGTTATTATGTCTATGCTTGTGAATGGTAGATCTAATGTTGATCCTAATAATGTTCCTTTAACTTCATTGGTTGCTCAAGAAGAGCATGTTGATGTGAACTTCATTAAAAGTAATAATTTCAACAACAATGCTTATAGGAATAATTCTGGTAACAACTATAGGCCATATCCTTCTAATAATGGTAATGGCTATGGTAATTTTTATGGTAATTCTTACAACAATAATAGGAGTGTACCCCCTGGTCTTGAAGCCATGCTTAAAGAATTTATTAGTACACAAACTGCTTTTAACAAATCCGTTGAGGAAAAGCTTGGTAAAATTGATATTCTTGCTTCTAAGGTTGATAGTCTTGCCTCTGATGTTGATCTTTTAAAATTGAAAGTTATGCCTAATGAAGATAAAGATATTAAGTCATTTGCTACAGTAAACGCCATCCAAGTTTGAATTAATGAAAATTTTAGATTGATGGCTGAATTGCATGCTAGGTGGGAAAGAGAAGAAAACGAAAAACTTGCTAAAGAGAATAATGTAGCTAAAGTTTGGACTATTACCACCACTAGTAATGTTAATGCTTCACATGTTGCTAAACCTCCTACTATCAATGATAAAATAATTGGTGTTGGCAATGTTTCTACTCCTAGTGCAAAGCGTGCAAAACTGCCTGAAACTGCTGAAATTGCTAAAACTGCTGAAACTGTTTGTGATAAAACTGCTGAAATTTTTCAAAATATTGGGGACAATGATTCCATTGCTGTAGATCATAATGGTTTATATTTTGATAATTTTCACATCTCTGAAGTTTTTAAGTTCTTACAAAAACTTGCTAGAAGTCCCAATGCTAGTGCTATAAATTTGGCCTTTACAAAATATATTACAAATGCTCTCATAAAAGCTAGAGAGGAGAAATTAAAACTTGAAACTTCTATTCCTAGGAAGTTAGAAGATGGTTGGGAGCCCATCATTAAGATGAGGGTCACTGATTTTGATTGTAATGCTTTATGTGATCTTGGTGCAAGTATTTCTGTTATGCCTAAGAAAATCTATGATATGCTTGACTTGCCACCATTGAAAAACTGTTATTTGGATGTTAATCTTGCTGATAATGCTATAAAGAAACCTTTGGGGAGGATTGATAATGTTCGCATTATGGTTAAAAATAACCTTGTCCCCGTTGATTTTGTTGTCTTGGATATTGAATGCAATGTATCTTGTCCCATTATATTGGGAAGACCTTTTCTTCGAACTGTTGGTGCTATCACTGATATGAAGGAAGGTAATATTAAGTATCAATTTCCTCTCAAGAAAGGTATGGAACACTTCCCTAGAAAGAGAATGAAGTTACCTTATGATTCTATTATTAGAAAAAATTATGATGTTGATGCTTCATCTCTCGATAATACTTGATTCACACTTTCAGCGCCTAGCTGAAAGGCGTTAAAGAAAAGCGCTTATGGGAGACAACCCATTATTTTACTTCTGCACTTTTGTTTTATATTTGAGTCTTGGAAGTTGTTACTACTGTAGCAACCTCTCCTTATCTTTATTTTATTGCATTTTTGTGCCAAGTAAAGTCTTTGATAGTAAAGTCAATACTAGATTTGGATTACTGCGCAGAAACAGATTTCTTACTGTCACGAAATTGAGCAGCCCCTTCTGTAGGTAATTTAGAAAAATCTGCCAATTTACGTGCGTGATCCTCAGATATGTACGCAACCTTCATTAAATTTGAGCATTTTCATATGAGCAAGTTAAGTGCCCCAGAAAAATTCGTCTTTACGGACTGTTATGTTTTGACAGATTCTGCTTTTTATTTCGCATTGCCTGTTTTGCTATGTTTGATGGATTTCTTTGTTCCATTAACTTTCATTAGCTTTGTGCAATGTCCAGAAGTGTTAAGAATGATTATGTCACCTCTGAATATATGAATTTTCGATTATGCACTAACCCTCTAATGAGTTTGTTTTGAGTTTGGTGTGGAGGAAGTTTTCAAGGGTCAAGAGAGGAGGATGATACAATATGATCAAGAAGAGTGAAAAGTCTAAACTTGGGGATGCCCCCGTGGTTCATCCCTGCATATTTTAAGAAGACTCAAGCATCTAAGCTTGGGGATGCCCAAGGCATCCCTTCTTTATCGATAACTTATCAGGTCACCTCTAGTGAAACTATATTTTTATTCTGTCACATCTTATGTGCTTTACTTGGAGCGTCTGTTTGTTTTTGTTTTTGTTTTTGTTTGAATAAAATCGGATCCTAGCATTCCTTGTGTGGGAGAGAGACACGCTCCGCTGTTTCATATGAACACATGTGTTCTTAGCTTTACTTTTAATGTTCATGGCGAAGGTTGAAACTGCTTCGTTCATTGTTATATGGTTGGAAACAGAAAATGCTTCATGTGGTAAATGGTATAATGTCTTGAATAATTTGATACTTGGCAATTGTTGTGCTCACATAGATCATGTTTAAGCTCTTGCATCATGTACTTTGCACCTATTAATGAAGAACTACATAGAGCTTGTTAAAATTTGGTTTGCATGATTGGTCTCTCTAGAGTCTAGATATTTTCTGGTTAAGGTGTTTGAACAACAAGGAGACAGCGTAGAGTCTTATAATGCTTGCAATATGTTCTTATGTAAGTTTTGCTGTACCGTTTTATACTTGAGTTTGCTTCAAACAACCTTGCTAGCCTAGCCTTGTATTGAGAGGGAATACTTCTCGTGCATCCAAATCCTTGAGCCAAAAACTATGCCATTTGTATCCACCATACCTACCTACTACATGGTATTTCTCTGCCATTCCAAAGTAAATTACTTGAGTGCTACCTTTAAAATTCTATTCTTTGTCTTTGCAATATATAGCTCATGAGAAAATAGCCTTAAAAACTATTGTGGTGAAGAATATGTAGCTTATGTATCTTATTTCTTATAAGTTGCTTGTTGAGCGGTAACCATGCTTCTGGAGACGCCACCAACTATTACACCTTTGTTGAATATCATGTGAGTTGCTATGCATGTACCGCCATATGCATGCGATCAATATATCGAGTATGGCATCTCATTTTACATGGTATCAGACTCCCCACGATCCTAACCTCCCCAAACCGGCCGCCGCCTCTCCCCTTGGCACCGCCGCCGCCGGTCCTTCTCCTGCCCGCCGCGCCGCCCCCCTCAAGCTGGCCGCCGAGATGTCTTCTACTCCCTCCAGCAACCCCTTCGGCTACAACCCCTAGACCGGGGTCATTCACGCCTACACCATGCCGGTGCCTCGCCCACCCTCTAGGGGCATCATGGGTCCGCGTCCGCCGATGCATCATGCCCTCTTTGCTGCGCCGCAGCCGGCCCTCGGCGGCCTGCCCTACGGTGGCTTCGCCCCGTACGCCGCCCCACCGCCGGCTGCATCGGCCCCATGGGACCCTTATCTCTACACCGCCCTTTAGTACACGCCCTCCCCGGGCTCCTACACTGGCGGCGGTGACTGGTTCATGGACACCGGTGCCTCCGCACACATGGCTGCTCACCCGGGTAACCTCTCCACCTCCTCGCCAACTTCCACTTCCTCTCGCTTCATTGTCGGTAACGGTGCTGGTCTCCCCATCTCACACATAGGTTTAACTAATTTTCCGTCTAATTCTAAGCCTTTATCTCTCAATAATGTCATTGTTTCTCCCCAACTTGTCCAAAACTTAGTCTCTGTTAAAACTCTCTCTCGTGACAACTCTGTGACTGTGGAATTTGACGCGTTTGGTTTTTCTGTAAAGGACGCCCGTACCCGGATGGTTCTGCACCGCTGTGAGAGTCCTGGCGATCTCTATCCCGTCCAGCCGGCTCCCTCCTCTCACGATGCACCTAACGCTCTTGCCGCCGGTGTCGATCTCTGGCATGCTCGCCTGCGACATCCTAGCCCCGCCACACTCCATCAAATCATGAAGAGTTTTTCTTTTTCTTGTAATAAATTTGATACTCACACCTGTGAGGCGTGTCGTGTTGGCAAGTACGTACGTCTCCCCTTTAGTAGTTCTTCCACAGTTGCGTCATTTCCTTTCCAGTTAATTCATAGCGATGTTTGGACTTCTCCTATTACTAGTTATTCTGATTTTCTATACTACCTTGTTATATTAGATGATTTTTCTCACTTTGTATGGACGTTCCCTCTCCGTAATAAATCCGATGTCGCCCAGACCCTCGCCAGTTTCTAGTTTCTACGCCTATGTCTCCACCCAATTCGGTCGCCCATTCATGCTCTCCAAACCGATAACGGTAAGGAGTTTGACAACACCACCATCCGCAACCTTCTTGCTTCCCACGACACCATCTTTCGTCTAACCTGCCCATACACATCCCAGCAGAACGGCCGAGCCGAGCGCGTCCTCCGCACCCACAACGACTGCGTCCGCACCCTTCTCTTCCACGCTCATATATCACCTTCATTTTGGCTAGACGCCCTCGCCACCGCCACCCTCCTAGTTAGTCTCCGCCTAGGCCGTCCTCGCTGGAACTACGAGCCACACCATATTCTTTTCGGGTCTCTCTCGTCCTATGACGGCCTCCGCATATTTGGTTGTCGCTGCTATCCTAGTACCGCTGCCACCGCCCCTCACAAACTCGACCCACGCTCCGTTCCTAGTGTCTTCCTTGATTACCCGACTAACACCAAAGGCTACCGCTGCTATGATCCGGTTTCTCACCGCGTCATCACCTCCCAACACGTGTACTTTGATGAGCATTGCTTTCCTTTTGCATAGAGATAGGTGGTCGCCACTCCTCGTTCGACTATTGATGGTCCCCGGCGTCGACCCCCTGCACCGGTAGGTCCGCCGGCTACAGTGCCCTCGAGCTCGGACTCGGGCACTGCCTCGTCGTTCTCCGCCACGCCCTTGAGCTCTGGCTCGGGCGCTGCCTCGCCACCCTCTGGGTCACCCTCGAGCCATGTCTCGGGTGACCCCACGCCGACACCCGCACCGACACCTGCGCCGATGCCCGCCTCGACGCCGCCTGCGTCGCCCTCGAGCCTCAGCTCGGGCGCCGCGCCGTCTTCGCTACGCGACGCGCCTTCGCCGGGTTCATCCGCCTCGACGCTGCTTGCGTCGCCGTCGAGCCTCAGCTCGGGCGCCGCGCCGTCTTCGCTGGGCAACGCCTTGTCTCTGGCTCCGCCTCCGCCTCCTCCGCCGCCGGCCATGGGGCCCCTCACGCGCGCCCGTGCAGGGATTCGCGTCCCGACCACACGGTACCCCTCGGACGAGTGCGTCTGCACCGCGTCGACTTCTGCGCCTTCACCATCCACGCCGTCGCCCCTGCCCGCCTCTGCCTGAGATGCTCTCCGCGACCCGCAGTGGCTTGTGGCCATGCAGGACGAGTTCGACGCCCTGCAGCGGAACCAGACATGAACGCTTGTTCCCCGACCCCCTCACGCAAACATCATCACCGGGAAGTGGGTCTTCAAGCACAAGTTCCATCCGGATGGTACTCTCGACCGTCACAAGGTGCGGTGGGTGGTTCGTGGCTTTCGCCAGTGTGCCGGCGTCGACTTCACCGACACCTTCGCCCCGGTTGTCAAGCCTGGGACGATCCGCACAGTCCTTCAACTCGCGGTCTCCTGTGCATGGCCCATGCACCAGATGGACGTCTCCAACGCCTTCCTTCACGGCCATCTCGAGGAGCAGGTCTTCTGCCAACAGCCCACGGGTTTCATCGACAGCGCCCACCCCGACCATGTGTGCCTGCTTTCGCGCTCATTATACGGGCTCAAGCAGGCCCCACGCACCTGGTACCAGCGCATCGCAGCGTTTCTTCACCAACTCGGCTTCCGCTCCACCCGCTCTGATGCCTCGCTGTTTGTGTACAACAATGGCGCCACCACCGCGTACCTGCTGCTCTACGTCGACAACGTCATCTTGACGGCCAGCTCCACGGACCTCCTGCGACAGATCACCGAGCGTCTTCGCGCTGAGTTTGCCCTCAAGAACTTGGGGCCCCTGCACTACTTCCTCGGCATCGAGGTTGTACGTCGCAACGACGACTTCTTCCTTCATCAGTGCAAGTACGCCCACGAGCTCCTGGACCGCACCAGTATGCTTAATTGCAAACCCGCGGCCACGCCTGTCGACACGAAGTCCAAGCTCTCCGCCACGGATGGTTCATTGGCCACAGACGCGTCATCTTATCGCTCCATCTTCGGTGCCCTGCAGTACCTCACCTTGACCTGCCCCGAGCAGCAGGATGCTGTCCAGCAGGTGTTCCTTCATATGCACGCTCCGCGGGATCCTCATTGGGTTGCGGTCAAGCGGATCCTCCGCTACATTCGTGGCACCATGGACTTTGGCCTCTCCCTCCACGCCTCCAACCGCCACGGACATCGTCGCCTACTCGGATGCCGATTGGGCAGGCTTCCCCGACACGCGTCGCTCCACGTCTGGCTACTGCGTCTAATTCGGACCTTCGCTCATCTCTTGGTCGTCTAAGCGACAACCCACGGTCTCTCGCTCCAGCGCCGAAGCGGAGTACCGGGCTGTTGCTAACGCGGTTGCTGAGGTCTCCTGGCTGCGGAAACTCCTCGTTGAGCTCTCATGTCCTGTTGCCAAAGCCACCGTGGTCTATTGCGACAACGTCTCCGCCGTCTACCTCTCCGCCAACCCGGTGCACCATCGCCGCACCAAGCATATTGAGCTGGACATCCACTTTGTTCGGAAACAGGTGGCCCTTGGACACATTCGAGTACTTCATGTGCCCACCTCCCAACAATTTGCGATATCATGACCAGTGGTCTCCATACGACATCATTTGAGGAGTTCCGGTCCAGTCTACGCGTTTGACCAGGCGACACTTCGACTGCGGGGGTGTTGACATACATATCCTTGTATATCCGGATGTGTATCTTCTGTAGTTATGTATAGCGATACATATCTTTGTATTTATTATTGAGTCCGCCTCCTTCCTTGTTAGTCGAGGACGTGACCTATATATGTACCGATATATGCATCCGATCAATATATCGAGTATTGCATCTCATTTTACACAAAGCTCACAGGAGGCGAAGAACACAATAGAAGCCAAAGCCCTACAGTTCCTGGTAGCGCTCCCCATCAATGTAAAAGTACACGGCAAATTCCCTCTGTCGAGAACTCAAGAGAAGACACTCGTCACATATTCTTCGCCGATGCAGGCTTTGTCGAGATGTGACGTGTACTCTTTGCCGCGTATATTTCCTCTTCGCCGAGTATGTTTTGTACACAACAAAGATTACGTTTCCTGTAATGATACATCCAAATTAAAGCCAACTAATATGAGAACCAACCTAAGGTTGGATGGCTAGGAGAGCGGTTGTACCCATGTTTGACATTTATGTATCTCATAAAGGTGAAATATTCATTCAGTGAGAGGTGACGTTCCCGTCGACAGCGAGACGTCTGTGCCTCTGTGGTGATTTCGTCAATTTCAAGATCCAAATCTGTCAGCTCAGTCTCCAGGAGGTGTTCATAGGGGTAGGTTATGCATGTGTGCGTTCATAGGGATGAGTGTATACGCGTGTATGTGAGCGTCTACGTTTGTATTGTGTTTCTAAAAAAAGCCAACTAATATGAAACGGAACGAGTACATCTAATCAATTCTTAAGGTATACTTCTTTCGGAAAGACGAATGCTTTATTCCTTTACTGAACTTATTAGACGTTCCAATTAAGGAGTATGCATGCATGCAAGCCTGACTTGTTCAATGGTGGTGGGAGTTCAAGACTGACCGGTGCGCGCTCAAGGGACCCATTAGGGAGTATACAAATATAGATCAATGGACCCAACTTTAGGTAGCCCCAAATTTGTGTGTATTCAAGAACAGCTAGCTAGCACTATAAATAGAACAAAACCTGCTCATTCCTCTCTTGCTCTCCGTCATACACACAATCCTCATCATTATATCGACAATCAGGCCGAAGCAATACACATACATAATGGCTGCAGCTGCCGGCCAGAGAGGGAAGATGATGACGCTGCTGGTGGTGGGGCTCCTCCTCCTCGCTGTTGCCACCACCGCCTCCGCCCAGAACAATGTCGAGCTCAACCACGGCGACGGCGAAGGCCGCGTCGTGTATGCTGACATGAGATTGGCCGTCCATGAGAAGAAGGCATCCAAGGAATCATCCGACGCGCCCGTACCCGCACCGGCGCCAGCGCCAGAGCCTAGTGCCAGCGACAAGTAGACATCCATCGCCGTCGTCTACACATCTTAATCAATTCGGTTGCTTTACTTAATTGTATCCAAAAGGATACGTACATACGATTTGGGTGTTTCAAATTTTGTGTTTCTTTGATTTTAATCAAGCTACTCCCATTGATACATATTATTTGTCGCTGTTTCTTATTTCAGTGACAAATAATTAATATAGGCATGATGGAGTAATTGATTAAATTTAATGTCGATCTACTATATATGTACGAAAATGTAGTAGGTAAATAACATCTTGATGTGATCTTAATGTGTTTCTATTGATGGGAAAGATTTAATCAATCTTTATGTTTATATAAAATGTTCTGTCAAAAAAATGTGTAGTCGAATCTCTAACCACCGCATGTCTAATACTATAAATAATTGACCACCCAGTTCTGATGATAAAGAAAATCTAGGATAATATAAAATGAGCGTCATGCTATAAAAAAATAGGCCTCATGTGATCAGAAATTGCAACAACATTTGTTTGGGCGCCATGGTTCGCGAAGGTTGTCCTTTCCTATGCCTAATGAAACAAATTTTTATTGAGACACGCCTTGAATTTGTAAACATGTCTACATTGAAATGGATATTGTGTTCATCATATCTGGGTACATGGATCAATATATAAATGTTCCACTTACTGGCAGAACACCAACAAAAAGGAGTTGGTGTTGCGATAACCTAAAAGATATTCCCATTTGAACCAAATCATACAGAGCATCCAATATAGGCCCAATCATAGCTCGGTGACCAGCCACATCATAAACAAACTTGAGCCACCGTATATAAAATTGGTCATGCATTGCAACAATGTTTTAAAAACAATTAGGAGATTATCTACATTGAAATTGTAATATAGTAAACATTCAAGTTTATAAACAAGGTCTAGACATATTCAAACTAGAAAAATCATGTATCTACCCCTAACCCTAAACTCTGTCTTATGAAGTCAATCATTAAGAGAAGTGGTTTTGGATTTCAAACATGGAAATTTAAAAAACCTCCCACGAATTTCATTTTGGAGTGACTAAGAAGAAGGATCGATACATGCTAACTTTTTCATATTCATGTTTTTAACTTGTTAAATCTTGGTCAAACCTTGGATTTGACCAAAATTGAAATGGGCATAAAAAATCAAAAAAAATCAAAAAAAATGAAAAACCAAAGCACATAGTCTTCTTATGTCACACAGTAAGAATTCAAGTTGATAAACAAGATCTAGACATATTGAACCAGAAAAATCATGTATCTACCCCTAACCCTAAACTTTGTCTTATGAAGTCAAGCATGAAGAGAAGTGGTTTTTGGTTTCAAACATATATAGAAATTTAAAAAACCTCCCACAAACTTCATTTTGGAGTGACTAAGAAGGATCGATACATGCTTACTTTATCATATTCATGTTTTTAACTTGTGTAAATCTTGGTCAAACCATTGACCAAAATTCAAATGGGCATAAAAAATCAAAAAAATCAAAAAAAATGAAAAACCAAAGCACATAGTCTTCTTAATTATGTCATATAGTAAGAACATTCAAGTCGATAAACAAGTTCTAGACATGTTCAAACCAGAAAAATCATGTATCTACCCCTAACCCTAAACTCTATCTTATGAAGTCAAGCATGAAGAGAAGTGGTATTGGGTTTCAAACATGGAAATTTCAAAATACTCCCACGAGCTTCATTTTGGAGTGACTAAGAAGGATCGAACATGCTTACTTTTTTATATTCATGTTTTTAATTTGTTTCAATCTTGGTCAAACCAAGGATTTGACCAAAATTCAAATGGGCATAAAAATTCAAAAAATCAAAAAAATGAAAAACCGAAGCACATAGTCTTATTATATCATACAGTAAGCATTCAAGTTGATAAACAAGATCTTGACATATTTGAACCAGAAAAATCATGTATCTACCCCCTAACCCTAAACTTTGTATTACGAAGTCAAGAATGAAGAGAAGTTGTTTTTGGTTTCAAACATAGAAATTTTAAAAACCTCCCAAGTGCTTCATTTTGGAGTGACTAAGAAGGATACAAGCTTACTTTTTCATATTCATGTTTTAAACTTGTTTACCTCTTGGTCAAACCTAGGATTTGACCAAGATTCAAATGGGCATAAAAATTTAAAAAAAATCAAAAAATGAAAAATCAAAGCACATAATCTTCTTATGTCACACAGTAAGAATTCAAGTTGATAAACAATATCTAGACATATTGAACCAGAAAAATCATGTATCTACCCCTAACCCTAAACTTTGTCTTATGAAGTCAAGCATGAAGAGAAGTGGTTTTTGGTTTCAAACATATATAGAAATTTCAAAAATCTCCCAAAAGCTTCATTTTAGAGTGACTAAGAAGGATCGATACATGCTTACTTTATCATATTCATGTTTTTAAGTTGTTTAAATCTTGGTCAAACCGTTGAGAAAAATTCAAATGGGCATAAAAATTCAAAAAAATAAAAAAAATGAAAAACCAAAGCACATAGTCTTCTTATGTCATATCGTAAGAACATTCAAGTCGATAAACAAGGTCTAGACATATTCAAACCAGAAAAATCATGTACCTACCCCTAACCCTAAACTCTATCTTATGAAGTCAAGCATGAAGAGAAATGGCATTGGGTTTCAAACATGGAAATTTTAAAATACTCCCACGAGCTTCATTTTGGAGTGACTAAGAAGGATCAATACATGCTTACTTTTTCATATTCATGTTTTAAACTTGTTTCAGTCTTGGTCAAAGCAAAGATTTGACCAAAATTCAAATGGACATAAAAATTCAAAAAATCAAAAAAATGAAAAACCAAAGCACATAGTCTTCTTATGTCATACAGTAAGCATTCAAGTTGATAAACAAGATTTAGACATATTTAAATCAAAAAATCATGTATCTACCCCTAACCCTAAACTTTGTCTTATGAAGTCAAACATGAAGAGAAGTTATTTTTGGTTTCAAACATAGAAATTCTAAAAACCTCCCAAGTGCTTCATTTTGGAGTGACTAAGAAGGATACATGCTTACTTTTTCATATTCATGTTTTAAACTTGTTTACCTCTTGGTCAAACCTAGGATTTGACCAAGATTCGAATGGGCATAAAAATTCAAAAAAACAAAAAACGAAAGCACATAGTCTTGTCATACAGTAAGCATTCAAGTTGATAAACAAGATCTAGACATATTCAAAACCAAAAAAATCATGTATCTACCCCCTAACCCTAAACTCTGTCTTATGAATTCAAGCATGAAGAGAAGTGGGTTTTGAGTTTGAAACATGGAAATTTCAAAAACCACCCAAAAGCTTCATTTTGGAGTGACTAAGAAGGATCCATAGGAAACTTTGTACTAATACAGTATAATAATCACCCGAGTTAATAGAGCAACAAGTCTGTCACTTACGTGTGGTTCCCATGCGTGAGGTCCCACACTTCAGTGAGCACAAGTCACGCACGCTAGATAGGCAAACTCTCAGCCATCTTCTTTGTCAAGAGAAGATGCATCAGGATGTGTATCGGAAGTCTCTGGGTCCTTCAGGATCTTTCGGTTGTCCCTCTCACCAAAAAAACATCTCTCTCATTCTCGGCCTCGCTCGCTCGCACCTCCTGCGCAGAGAAGGATACAGATCAGGTGACATGCATCTTTTGTATGTCACCGTGTGACATGCGGTCTAAATTGCGAAAAAATCTGAAAAATTCATGCATGTTCACAGAACATATTAAGTTAACCCCTAAAAATTTCAGATCAAAATTCGAAACATACATCGAGAAACAAAAAACAGAAGCATACATCCGAGTTTCTATTTTTTATTTCTCGATGTATGTTTCAAATTTTGATCTGAAATTTTTAGGGATTATCTTAATATGTGCTGTGAACATGCATGATTTTTTTCAGATTTTTTTGCAATGTTTAAAATTGAATTTAGACCGCATGTCACACGGTGACATGCAAAAGGTGCATGTCACCTGATCTGTGTTCAGAGAAACCCTGCACAACAGTCAACATCATCACCGGAAAAAGGGGAGACACCATAAATAAGAGGGGCCCCATGACTACTCTCCCTTCGTCTCCTCCCGTGCGATCTCTCTTCCTCCGAGTTTCACTGGACGGGCAAACACATGTGCTGCCTAGTAATAATAATAAAAACGTAAAAAATGGACCTACGAATCTATGATTAAATAAGTTAAACTATGGTTTTGCCCAGTACTACGGATCAATTTCAAAAAATCCAACTACGGGGTTCGATTTTTGTCTGCTAATATAAAACTAAATAATCTAGACTAGTATTGTTCTAAAAAAATCATTTTGGTATGCATTGTTACTTTTCATAGCTAGAGTGCTTACTCCCTCCGTTAGCAAATAGTATTCTTTTGTCATATATTAAGCATTCAAGTTGATAAAAAAGGTCTAGACATATTCAAACCAGAAATATCATGTATACCCTAACCTTAAACTCTATCTTATGAAGTCAAGCATGAAGAGAAATGGTATTGGGTTTCAAACATGGAAATTTCAAAATACTCCCACGAGCTTCATTTTGGAGTGACTAAGAAGGATACATGCTTACTTTTTCATATTCATGTTTTAAACTTGTTTCAATCTTGGTCAAACGTAGGATTTGACGAAAATTCAAATGGGCATAAAAATTCAAAAAAATCAAAAAAAAATAAAAAACTCAAGCACATAGTTTTCTTATGTCATACATTAAGCATTCAAGTTGATAAACAAGATCTAGACATATTCGAACCAGAAAAATCACGTATCTACCCATAACCCTAAACTCTGACTTATGA
Source organism: Lolium rigidum (assembly GCF_022539505.1). Taxonomy (NCBI): domain Eukaryota; kingdom Viridiplantae; phylum Streptophyta; class Magnoliopsida; order Poales; family Poaceae; genus Lolium; species Lolium rigidum. The sequence continues at coordinate 207,868,773 of NC_061511.1, read as the reverse complement.
AGTCAAGCATGAAGAGAAGTGGCTTTTGGTTTCAAACATAGAAATTTTAAAAACCTCCCAAGAGCTTAATTTTGGAGTGACTAAGAAGGATACATGCTTGCTTTTTCATATTCATGTTTTGATCTTGTTTAACTCTTGGTCAAACCAAGGATTTAACCAAGATACAAATGTGCATAAAAATTCAAGAAAAAAAAGCACATAGTATTGTCATATAGTAAGCATTCGAGTTTATAAACAAGGTCTAGACATATTCAAACTAGAAAAATCATGTATCTACCCCTAACCCTAAACTCTGTCTTATGAAGTCAAGCATGAAGAGAAGTGGTTTTGGGTTTCAAACATGGAAATTTCAAAAACCTTCCACGAGCTTCATTTTGGAGTGACTAATAAGAAGGATCGATACATGCTTACTTTTTCATATTCATGTTTTTAACTTGTTAAATCTTGGTCAAACCTAGGATTTGACCAAAATTGAAATGGGCATAAAAATTGAAAAACAAAAAAAATAAATAAATAACCAAAGCACATAGTCTTCTTATGTCACAGATTAAGCATTCAAGTTGATAAACTAGATCTAGACATATTCGAACAACAAAAATCATGTATCTACCCCCAACCCTAAACTCTGTCTTATGAAGTCAAGCATGAAGAGAAGTGATTTTTGGTTTCAAACATAGAAATTTTAAAAACCTAGCTACCAAGAGCTTCATTTTTAAGTGAATAAGAAGGATCGATACAGGCTTACCTTTTCATATTCATGTTTTAAACTTGTTTAACTCTTGGTCAAACCTAGGATTTGACCAATATTCAAATGGGCATAAAAAATCAAAGAACATAGTCTTCGATCTTATGCCCTATAGTAAGCATTCAAGTTGATAAACAATATCTAGACATATTTGAACCAGAAAAATCATGTATCTACCCCTAATTAATCCTAAACTCTGTCTTATGAAGTCAAGCATGCATGAAGAGAAGTGGTTTTTGAAGGGATTCGTAGCATAGAAAACAAAAAATTTCCTACCGCAAGAACGAAAAAACAAGCCAAGATGCAATCTAGTAGATGGGAGCAACGAGGGGATCACGAGACTAACCCTTGAAGATTTACAAAGCCTACGAGATTAGATCTCGTTGTTGCAGAAGATGATCACTTGCCGCTTTCAAAAGCGCGTAGAAGATCTTGACGGTGCCACAATCGGGCAGCACCTCCGTACTCGGTCACACGTTCGGTGTTGATGAAGACGACGTCCTCCTCCCCGGTCCAGCGGGCAGCGGAAGTAGTAGGTCCTCCTTGGAATCCCGGCAGCACGACGGTGTGGTGGCGGTGGTGGTGGAGAACTCCGGCAGGGCTTCGCCTATGCGCTGCGGGAGTATTATGTGGAGGAGGAGAGACTAGGGTTTGGGGAGAGGGGAGGGGCACTTGGGAGCCGGCCCTTGGATGCCCTAGGTGGTGCGTCCAAGCCATGGGCAGCCCCCTCCCTCTCCTCCTCATTATATAGGTGGAACCCCAAGGGTTTGCCCAAAGTCTTCGAATAAGACCCCAACAGAAAAACTGCCTTATGGACGAAACCTAGAGGGATAGGGACTCTCCCCTTCCCCCTTTACTTGGTCGGCCAAGGAGGTGGAGTCCACCATGGACTCCACCCTCCCACTTGGTTGGCTGGTTAGGGTTTGTGGAGTCCCTCCGGGACTCCTCCTTCCATAGTGATTTATTCCGGATAATTCTAGAAACCACCTTTCATAAATTCACCGGATCATTTCCAAACTTGGAAAGTGACTTCCTATATATGAATCTTATTCTCCGGACCATTCCGGACCTCCTCGTGATGTCCTCGGATCCCATCCGAGACTCCGAACAAAACTTCGAACTCCATTCCATATTCCATATCTACTTAAACGACATCAAACCTTAAGTGTGTCACCCTACGGTTCGCGAACTATGCAGACATGGTTGAGACTTCTCTCTGACCAATAACCAATAGCGGGATCTGGAGATCCATAATGGCTCCCACGTATTCAACGATGACTTAGTGATCGATTGAACCATTCACATACGATACCAATTCCTTTTGTCACGCTATATTTTACTTGTCTGAGGTTTGATCATCGGTATCTCGATACCTTGTTCAACCTCGTCTCCTGACAAGTACTCTTTACTCGTACCGTGGTATGTGATCTCTTATGAACCATTCATATGCTTGCAAGCTAATTAGACGACATTCCACCGAGAGGGCCCAGAGTATATCTATCCGTCATCGGGATGGACAAATCCCACTGTTTATCAATATGCCTCAACTCATACTTTCCGAATACTTAATCCCACCTTTATAACCACCCATTTACGCAGTGGCGTTTGATGTAATCAAAGTACCCTTTCGGCATAAGTGATTTACATGATCTGATGGTCGAAGGACTAGGTAACTATGTATCGAAAGCTTATAGAAAATGAACTTAATGACGTGATCTTATGCTACGCTTAATTGGGTGTGTCCATTATATCATTCATCAATGACATAACCTTGTTATTAATAACATCCTATGTTCATGATCACGAAACGATGACCATCTATTAATCAACAAGCTAGTTATACAAGAGGCTTACTAGGGACTCCTTGTTGTTCACATAACACACATGTATCAATGTTTCGGTTAATACAATTATAGCATGATATGTAAACATTTATCATAAACATGAAGATATATAATAACCACTTTATTATTGCCTCTTGGGCATATCTCCAACAGTCTCCCACTTGCACTAGAGTCAATAATCTAGTTTATATTTGTTAAGATATAACACCTTGGCCTTCCGGTGCTTTATCATGTTTTGCTCACGGGAGAGGTTTTAGTCAACGGATCTGACATTCTCAGAAACGTATGTATTTTGCAATTCATTTATGTCTTAACGCATCACTCATTTTCCAATGAGTCGGCATTAAATATGTTTGGTCTTCTGGTGGAACCTTAATTTCACGGTCTGAAATATGTCATAATATTGTCACACACAATATAGCTTCAAAGTTCTGACACTATCGGAACTACACCAAGTTCTCAAAGAACTTCTTGACTTAACATCCTCAGTCATTGTCAAAACAATGACATACTCTGCCTTCGTTTGTAGAATCCGTCACAACATTTAGGCCTCATCTAAATCTAGCATAGACAACTTCTAGCTCATTGTGCTACCTTTTAAACAACACTTAGCCTAATTTGAGATTGAAATTTATTTTATATGTGATCAAACTAATATCGGTGCAACACTTTACTGCGATTTGTTTGTCATTACCCCATACAAAAACTTATATAAATATATATCCTTAGTTCTTCTAAAGTAAACCGTTTGTAGGTACGTGATGACCCACAAGTATAGGGGGTGTATCGTAGTATCTTCGATAAGTAAGAATGTCGATCCCAACGAGGAGCAGAAGGTGTTGACAAGCAGTTTCGATGAAGGTTTCACTGTAAATGCTCACAGACAAGTATTCAGGGGTTTTGATGTAACGAGATGAAATAAGTACGAGTAAGTAAAATGCGAGAGAAATAATTGCAGCGAGTGGCCCAATCCTTTTTAGCACAAAGGACAAGCCGGTTTGTTTACTTATAATGACCAAACGTTCTCGAGGACACACGGGATTTTAGTCTAGTGCTTTCGCTACATACGGCTGATTAATCTTCATTGTTTTGATAAGTGTTGTGTGGGTGAACCTGTGCTAATGTACCGCCCTTTCTAGGACTAATACATACTTGTGATTATACCCCTTGCAAGCATCCGCAACTACAAGAAAGTAATTAAGATAAATCTAACCACAGCCTTAAACTCCGAGATCCTGCGATCCCTCCTGCATCGATATACCAACGGGGGTTTAGGTTTCTGTCACTCCGGCAACCCCGCAATTGGCAAACGAGTACAAGATGCATTCCCCTAGGCCCATAAATGGTGAAGTGTCGTGTAGTCGACGTTCACACGACACCACTAGAAGAATAACACCACAACTTAAATATCATAACATTGAATATTACTCAACCATAGTTCACTACTAACATTTAGACTTCACCCATGTCCTCAAGAACTAAACGAACTACTCACGAGACATCATATGGAACATGATCAGAGGTGATATGATGATGAATAACAATCTGAACATAAACTTGGTTCAATGGTTTCACTCAATAGCATCAACAACAAGTATGAATAGATACCGGGAGAGTTTCCCCTATCAAACAATCAAGATCAAACCCAAATTGCTACGGCGGTGACGAGGTGCTGCGGAGGAGATGGCGGTGATGATGGTGGAGATGATGATGATGGTGATGGAGATGATGTCCAGCTCGATGGCGGTGACGATGGCGTCGATTTCCCCCTCCGGGAGGGAATTTCCCCGGCGGATTCCTGCCCGCCGGAGAGCTCTTTTCTCTCTGGTGTTCTCCGCCCCGCAGAGGCGGCTGTAACCCTTCGTGAGGATTCCTCCGTGGCTTAGGTCTTCGGGACGAAGGGTTTCGCGAAGAAAAGGAGGCGAAAGGGGTCGTGGGCCCCCCAGACCACATGGCGGCGCGGCCAGGGCATGGGCCGCGCCGCCCTAGGGTGTGGGCCCACCCCGGGTCCTCCCGGCCCCTCCTTCGGCTCCCTTCGTCATCCGGAAAAATAGGATTTTTGGTAAAACTCCCTTCCACGAGTTGATCTTCCGAAATATTGCATTCGACGATGCTTTTTCCAGCGAGAATCCGGCTCCGGCGCTTGATCTCCAAATAATCATGAAACATGCAAAATAGATGAAATAACATAAGTATTGTGTCCCAATATGAAATATATCAATGAATAACAGCAAATTATGATATAAAATAGTGATGCAATTTGGACGTATCAACTCCCCCAAGCTTAGACTTCGCTTGTCCCCAAGCGAAACTGAACTCTGTAAACAGGTCCACATGTTTATGGAGTGAAGAGTCGATAAATAAAATACGAACAAGAAGCATCATATTCATTCACACAAGACATTATAGTAAACAACTTCCTCATATAACTCAATCTTGAAACAAGTATAAGGTAGTCACAAATAAAGGTGCATAAGGAATCATAATTGGCGATGGCAAACTTTGTTCTTGGTCAGAGAACATTTAACAGATTATATTCATCTATTGAGCAACACTCTCATATCTTATGGTAAACTTGCATACTCAATCATATTAATCATTGATGACTTTCAAGGCTATATTCATTCAAGGTAAAACTTGTACTAAACAAGAAAGAGTAAAGACATGATGAAGTAAATCACAATATAATAATTTAATCACAACAACTCAAATGCTTGCTTGAGATGGAGGGAAATAGGTTTACTGACTCAACATAAAGTAAAAGACAGGCCCTTCGCGAGAGGAAGCGAGAGATTAAATCATGTGCTAGAGCTTTTTCAGTTTTGAAATCATATAAAGAGAATAAAAGTAAAGTTTTGAGAGGTGTTTGTTGTTGTCAACGACTGGTAGCGGGTACTCTAACCCCCTTGCCAAACAAACCTCCAAAGAGCGGCTCCCATGAAGGACGTTATCTCTACCAGCAAGGTAGATCATCCCTCTTCTCTTTTGTTTACACATGTATTTTAGTTTATTTAAGGGTGACACTCCCCCAACCTTTGCTTACACAAGCCATGGCTAACCGAATCCTCGGGTGCCTTCCAACAATCTCATACCATGGAGGAGTGTCTATTGCAAAATTAAGTTGCTTACCGATGAATCGGGGCAAAACATGTGAAGAGAATTATTAATGAAAGTTGATTAATTTGGGGTTGGGAACCCCGTTGCCGGCTCTTATTGCAAAATTATAGGATAAGTGGATGAAGCCACTAGTCCTTTAGTGGAGGCTGCCTAACAAGACCGAAAGATAAAACACCACATACTTCCTCATGAGCTATAAAACATTGACACAAATAAGAAGTAATAAGTTTTGAATTGTTTAAAGGTAGCACATGAAGTATTTACTTGGAATGGCGAGAAAATACCATGCAGTAGGTAGGTATGGTGGACACAAATGGCATAGGTTTGGGTTCGGGTTTGGATGCACGAGAAGTATTCCCTCTCAGTACAGGTCTTTGGCTAGCAAGGTTAATTAGCAAGCATAAGAGTTGAGGGAAACAAACAAATATACATGTGATAGAAACAATCATGCATCTTACTTGTAAGCACAAACAGTTTTAACTTTAGAATACTTAAGCTAAGAACTGATAAGAAAGATAATAATATCCTCTACATGTATTTCCTCTATTCTTCTTAAACTCAAAGTGTTGTTGCTATTGACCATTGCTAAGTTTGCCAAAACCAAATAGATTAACTCAATGCTCCCAAAGTGGTACCAATACTAAAATCAAGATCAATCATATAGTAGAAATTGCAAACTAAAATAAGGTGTGCAATATGTAAATGATAAGACTTCTCATTAATATTCCATAACGATAACTCACACCAAGGGATACATAGACAAACTAAAGGAGATATACTCCACACTGCAACCCATCTCATACGATAACTTCCCTACTCATGATATGACACTACTTGATAGTAAAAAGTAAAAGGTAATGATAATGTGATACCGCGGCACTCCCCCAAGCTTGGAACAAACCAAGGGGATGCCAATACCGATGATGGATTACTCCTTTGGCGATGGTGGTGATGAATTCTCGACAAGCTTCTCAATAAGCTCCTGAAGCTCATCAATCCTGTATATGAGGTTGCGAATCATCTCCGAATTGTGCTCGACGCGGTTAAGAAGTCTGTCCGACGACGAGTCCCAACTCTTGGAGTTATTTCCCCAACCTTCAGCTTCGGGCTCCGTCTTTCCTGCATTGTTAGAACGATCTATATCCCAATTGCTAGGCGGTGCTGCCCTGGGAGTCCTTTCAATTTGATTATTGTAGATTAGATTGTGGAAAGGATGGTGAATGCCTGAAGAAGATGTCCTTGGAGCTAGGTAATGGCGGGGAAGTCCTCCTCCGGTCCTAATCCGTGCGCTCTTCTTGGCGTTGAGCGAGTTTGTCACCACTTCAACGCTTGCAATGGTGGTGCGTGGGTGCTCTTGCGGAACTTCTTCGACTTCCTCTTCATCCTCCTTTGCTTCTTCCTTGACGCTCTTTTCCTCTTCTTTCCACTCACGATCCTGATTATCTTCATCCGGAAGCTCCTTGCCCTTGTTCTTGGAGACCATGGTGCTTCTAAACTGAAAACGGATCTCGGCGAGAAACAGCTCGAAACAAAACACGTCGAGAAAACGATATACGGACCTCCGGGGTCCGGGGGATTTTATAATAAAAATTTTCAGAACAAACGGAAAGTACCAGATCGAACTAGAGTCGGAAAGGGGCGACGAGGCGGCCAGACCATAGGTCGGCGCGGGCCCAGGTCAGGCCGCGCCGGCCTATGGTGGCACGCCCTCGTGCGTCCTTTCCACTCCGTTTCGACTCGTAATTTTTCATATTTTCTAAAAACAACAAAAATAATGTTCGGAAAGTAAATCGCGAACTTTTCATTACCGATCTTGTTACCTATTCAAAGTCGAGTTACGGCGGACTCGTCAATTTGTCCTTTGATGAAAGCCTCCGGTGTTTCCACTCGAATAATATCAACATCAACATTATAGGAATCACCCGAGATATAATGCTTGAGTCTTTGTCCATTCACCACTTGCGTAGCATTGCCTTGGAGAGAGCTAATCTTAATTGCTCTCGAACGATACACCTCCTCAACAACATATGGTCCTTCCCATTTCGAGAGTAATTTCCACGCAAAGAATCCGAGACGAGACCGATACAATAGGACTTTATCCCCAATATTAAACTCTCTTTTGATGATCCTTCTATCATGCCATTTTTTAACTTTTTCTTTAAAGAGTTTAGCATTTTCATAAGCTTCACTTCTCCATTCATCTAGAGAACTTAATTGTAGCAACCTCTTATCACCAGCAAGTTTAGGATCTTTATTTAATTCTCTAACAGCCCGATAAGCTTTATGTTCTAGTTCTAAAGGTAAATGACAAGCTTTTCCGTAAACCATTTTATAAGGTGACATTCCCATGGGGTTTTTATAAGCAGTTCTATAAGCCCATAGTGCGTCTTTCAATTTACTAGCCCAATTCTTTCTAGATTTACTAACGGTCTTTCCCAAAATAGATTTAATTTCTCTATTTGATAGTTCTACTTGGCCACTACTTTGAGGGTGATAAGCGGATGCAATTCTATGATTATACCATACTTAGCAAGAGTTTTTCTAAAACCTCCATGAATAAAATGAGAACCTCCATCAGTCATAATATATCTAGGTACTCCAAATCTAGGAAAAATAATATCTAAAACCATTTTTAAAGAGGTCTCACCATCAGCACTTTTTGTAGGTATGGCTTCCACCCATTTAGTAACATAATCAACAGCAACAAGTATATGAGTGTTACCTTTTGAAGAGGGAAAAGGTCCCATTAAGTAAAATCCCCAACAATCAAACGGTTCAATAACAAGAGTATAATTCATAGGCATTTCATTGCGTCTGGAGATATTACCAACCCTTTGACATTCATCACAAGATAAAATAAACTTCCTTGCATCTTTGAAGAGAGTTGGCCAATAAAAACCTGACTGTAGAACCTTTTGCGCGGTTCTATCTCCAGCGTGATGTCCTCCATAAGCACTGCCATGACATTTACTCAATATCTCTTGTTGTTCATATTCTGGAACACACCTTCGCATAATACCATCCACTCCTTCTTTATATAAGTGTGGGTCATCCCAGAAATAATGCCTCAAGTCATAAAAGAATTTCCTCCTCTGCTGAGCTGAAAAGGTTGGAGGCAAGTACTTGGAAACAATAAAGTTAGCATGATCAGCATACCAAGGACTGTCTCGCGAGCTCACCTTTATTACAGCCAATTGTTCATTTGGAAAACTATCATTAACAGGAACAGGATCATAAGCAATATTTTCCAATCTAGACAAATTATCAACAACAGGATTATCAGCACCTTTCCTATCTACAATATGTAAATCAAATTCTTGCAAAAGAAGTACCCATCTAATAAGCCTCGGCTTAGCATCTTTCTTTGTCATAAGGTATCTAATTGCAGCATGATCAGTATGAATTGTAACTTTTGAATCAACAATATAAGATCTAAATTTATCACAAGCAAAGACTACAGCTAACAATTCTTTTTCAGTAGTAGCATAATTTCTTTGAGCAGCATCAAGAGTCTTACTAGCATAATGAATAACATTTAATTTTTTATCTACTCGCTGTCCAAGAACAGCGCCTACAGCAAAATCACTAGCATCGCACATAATTTCAAAAGGTAAATTCCAATCAGGAGGTTCAACTATAGGAGCAGTTGTTAAGGCTTTCTTTAGAGTTTCAAAAGCTTCCTTACAATCATCATCAAAAACAAAAGGTACATCTTTTTGAAGAAGATTAGTAAGAGGCTTTGAAATCTTGGAGAAATCTTTAATAAATCTCCTATAAAACCCAAGCATGACCAAGAACACTACGAATACCTTTAACATCCCTCGGATAGGGCATCTTCTCAATAGCTTCAACTTTAGCTCTATCAACTTCAATACCTCTCTCATAAATTTTATGTCCCAATACAATTCCTTCATTAACCATAAAGTGGCATTTCTCCCAATTAAGAACAAGGTTAGTTTCTTCACATCTCTGCAAAACTTTATCAAGGTTTCGCAAGCAACTATCAAAAGAATTCCCGTAGACAGAAAAATCATCCATGAATACTTCCACAATACTCTCACAAAAGCCATGAAAAATAGCAGACATGCATCTTTGAAAAGTAGCGGGAGCATTACATAAACCAAAAGGCATACGCCTATAAGCATAAGTTCCATAGGGACAAGTAAAAGTGGTTTTCTCTTGATCTTTAGCTTTAACGAGCAATTTGTGAAAACCCGGAATAACCATCAAGAAAACAAAAATGAGTATTTTTAGATAACCTTTCTAGCATTTGATCAATAAATGGTAAAGGGTAATGATCTTTCTTAGTAACTTTATTAACTTTTCGATAATCAATGCACATTCTATACCCTACAACTACTCTTTGAGGTATGAGCTCATCATTATCATTAGGCACAACGAGTCATTCCTCCTTTCTTAGGAACACAATGCACGGGACTAACCCATCTACTATCGACAATAGGATATATAATACCAGACTTCAAGAAGTCGTAATACCTCATTTCTTACCACATCCTTCATCTTAGGAATTAGACGACGCCGAGGTTCAACAACAGGCTTCGCATCATCTTCCATATTAATGGCGTGTTGGCAAATAGAGGGAGAAATCCCCTTCAAGTCATCAAGAGTATAGCCAATAGCACTTCGGTGTTTCTTCAATATTTGCAATAATCTTTCTTCTTCAAACTCTGTAAGTTTAGAACTAATAATAACAGGATATATTTTCTTATCATCAATATGAGCATATTTAAGATTATCAGGTAAAGGTTTTAAATCAAAAACAGGATCTTCCTTTGGTGGCGGTGTTGTACCCAAGTCTTCCACCGGTAAATCATGTTTGAGAATAGGTTGGCGAAGAAAAATCTCCTCAAGCTCCTCTCTTTCTTTCCTAAAAACTTCACTCTCGCTATCCTCCAGATGTTGCTGCAAAGGATTATTAGGAACAAGAACAATAGATGCACACTGCTCCATTTTAAAATCATTACTAGGCAAATCAGCTTTATAAGGAGTTTTAGTAAATTTAGAGAAGTTAAACTCATAAGATTCACCAGCAAATTTAGTCAAAATTTTCTCTTTCTTGCAATCTATAATAGCTCCACAAGTATTTAGAAAAGGTCTACCAAAAATGATAGGACAATAATCACTAGCAGCAGAACCAAGTACCAAAAAGTCAGCAGGATATTTAATCTTACCACATAGAACTTCCACATCTCGAACAATACCAATTGGTGAAATAGTTTCTCTATTAGCCAGCTGAATAACCACATCAATATCTTCAAGTTCACAAGAATCAATTTCGTGCATAATCTCCGTGTATAGCTCATAAGGTATAGCACTAACACTTGCACCAATATCACATAAACCATAATAGCAATGATCACCAATTTTAACGAGATAGCATAGGAACACTAGCTTGTTTGGGTTTATTAGGATGTGAAACAATATTAGAAGCATCTTCACAGAAAATAATATGACCATCCTCAACATTTTCAGTCACAAGATCTTTAACTATTGCAACAAGCGAGGTTCAACTTTTATTTGTTCTGCAGGTTCTCTAGGTTTCTTTTCACTTTTATGAACCGCACTATTTATAACAGAGTACTCTTTCATTTTAGCAGGAAAAGGAGTTTTTTCAATATAAGCTTCGGGAATAACGCGATCAGCAGTTTCAACTACAACACACTTATTAATAGATGAATCAATTTTATCTTTATACGGTTCATGATACTTATCAAAATTCTTCTTAGGCAATTCATAATGAGAGGCAAAAGCTTTATAAAGGTTTGCAGCAACTTGAGAATCAAGACCATATGTAGCACTAATATTACGAAATGTATCGGTATCCATAAAAGCTTCAATGCATTTATAATCATAAATTATACCTGATTCTCTATCTTTGTCATTCTCCCAACCTTCAGTATTTTCTTGGATCCAATCAAGAAGGTCCCTTTTAAACTCTTCTTTGTTGCGTGTAAATGATCCAGAACAAGAAGTATCCAGCAAGGTCTTGTCTTGAAAAGAAAGTCTTGCATAGAAATTATCAATAATAACATTACCAGGAAGCTCATGAATGGGGCATTTGAGCATTAAAGACTTCAATCTCCCCCAAGCTTGGGCAATACTCTCTCCATCATGAGGCCAGAAATTATATATGCGGTTCCGATCTTTGTGAATTTCACTTGGAGGATAAAATTTGGAATAGAATAAAGGCACAATGTCCTCCCGAGTCAAGAGAATCACCATTCTTCAGCAATTTATACCAATGCGCCGCTTTACCAGACAGCGATATAGAAAATAGTTTCTTCCTAACTTCATTCATAGCAATACCTGCACATTTGAATAACCCGCATAATTCATGCAAAAAATAGTAAATGATCACCTGGATGGACAGTTCCATCCCCTTCATAGCGGTTATCCATAACATGTTCAATAATTTTTGTAGGTATTTTATATGGTATTACTTCCTCACCTGGCGCCTCATCCACTACCGTTGCAGTAGTAGTAGATTTCCCAAATAGAAATTGAAGAGAAGATCTCTCCATAATGACTTATAGCAGCAGGCAAAAATAAAATCAGCACAAACAGTAAAGGTTTTCCTTACCAATTCCACTTACCAATAGCGCTTCACTCCCCGGCAACGGCGCTCGGAAAATAGTCTTGATGACCCACAAGTATAGGGGGTGTATCGTAGTATCTTCGATAAGTAAGAATGTCGATCCCAACGAGGAGCAGAAGGTGTTGACAAGCAGTTTCGATGAAGGTTTCACTGTAAATGCTCACAGACAAGTATTCAGGGGGTTTTGATGTAACAGATGAAATAAGTACGTGTAAGTAAAATGCGAGAGAAATAATTGCAGCGAGTGGCCCAATCCTTTTTAGCACAAAGGACAAGCCGGTTTGTTTACTTATAATGACCAAACGTTCTCGAGGACACACGGGATTTTAGTCTAGTGCTTTCGCTACATACAGCTGATTAATCTTCATTGTTTTGATAAGTGTTGTGTGGGTGAACCTGTGCTAATGTACCGCCCTTCCTAGGACTAATACATACTTGTGATTATACCCCTTGCAAGCATCCGCAACTACAAGAAAGTAATTAAGATAAATCTAACCACAGCCTTAAACTCGAGATCCTCGCGATCCCTCCCGCATCGATATACCAACGGGGGTTTAGGTTTCGTCACTCCGGCAACCCCGCAATTGGCAAACGAGTACAAGATGCATTCCCCTAGGCCCATAAATGGTGAAGTGTCGTGTAGTCGACGTTCACACGACACCACTAGAAGAATAACACCACAACTTAAATATCATAACATTGAATATTACTCAACCATAGTTCACTACTAACATTTAGACTTCACCCATGTCCTCAAGAACTAAACGAACTACTCACGAGACATCATATGGAACATGATCGGAGGTGATATGATGATGAATAACAATCTGAACATAAACTTGGTTCAATGGTTTCACTCAATAGCATCAACAACAAGTATGAATAGATACCGGGAGAGTTTCCCCTATCAAACAATCAAGATCAAACCCAAATTGCTACGGCGGTGACGAGGTGCTGCGGAGGAGATGGCGGTGATGATGGTGGAGATGATGATGATGGTGATGGAGATGATGTCCAGCTCGATGGCGGTGACGATGGCGTCGATTTCCCCCTCCGGGAGGGAATTTCCCCGGCGGATTCCTGCCCGCCGGAGAGCTCTTTCCTCTCTGGTGTTCTCCGCCCCGCAAGGCGGCCGTAACCCTTCGTGAGGATTCCTCTCGTGGCTTAGGTCTTCGGGACGAAGGGTTTCGCGAAGAAAAGGAGGCGAAAGGGGTCGTGGGCCCCCGGACCACATGGAGGCGCGGCCAGGGCATGGGCCGCGCCGCCCTAGGGTGTGGGCCCACCCCGGGTCCTCCTGGCCCCTCCTTCTGGCTCCCTTCGTCATCTGGAAAAATAGGATTTTTGGTAAAACTCCCTTCCACAGTTGATCTTCCGAAATATTGCATTCTGACGGTGCTTTTTCCAGCAGAATCCTGGCTCCGGCGCTTGATCTCCAAATAATCATGAAACATGCAAAATAGATGAAATAACATAAGTATTGTGTCCCAATATGAAATATATCAATGAATAACAGCAAATTATGATATAAAATAGTGATGCAATTTGGACGTATCAAGTACGCAAGATTTGCAAATAATAAAAGAACAGTTTCTGTCAAAATATTTGGTCCAATATTTTTTTAGACCGACTTACCCTACCACCAATTCCTATAATACTGCACATCTACCCCTGTACCTCTTCATTTATTTCCTTCTCAAACAACCTCACGAACGGAATTGTGTCATCACACGAACGAACACGCAGGGAGGCGGATTGGCTGTAGCCTGGGCCAAGGTGGGCGAGCTTGCAGGCGAGGTCGACGGGACTTGGAGTGTCGGAGGGGAATACTTGGCGGAGCTTGACAACGTCATGGCTGGCTTGGACAGACGGAGGGAGGCAGGAGGCTGGTCAGAGACGTCCGTGTAAGATGGCCAATATTGGGGATGAGGAGCTCGGGCGAAAGAGGGCTAGTAGAAGGACAAAGCGAGTGAGAGATCGAGCAGAGGAGGAGGGAGGCAAGAAGAGACATGATGCTCTCATTCCTGATGGCGGGGATCGAGTAAGGAGTGGTCAGGAGACAAGCGACTTAGGGCAGGGCTCGCGAGCGATGCTTTGCTTTGCTAATTAACACACTTTTTAGGTGCTACGGTACAAAGTGAGCTGATGCTAGAGTAGAGGAATTGTAGGCCAAGCGAATAATTGACCAAGACACGAGGAGGGATGAAGTTGGAGAGAAATAGGACATGTAAATGTGGAGCCAGGGAGCAGGAACAAGGGCTGAACCATGCCGGCGAAAAGCGGGAGGCCGCGCATGGGTGCAAGACGTGGTGCACTGACGAAGTTCTCTCGAGTATTGGTAGGACCGTAGGAGGGTGAAGGTACTCGAGTCAAAATAGTTTTATTCATGTGATTCGGATGTATGGTTCGAGCGGGTCGGACGTCAGCTGTTGGTTTTTCACATAGAGTTTCCAAATAGCTATATAACCGTGACCACAATCAACGACGCTGAAAAAGAGAAGTGTCAACACGGATGACTTACTGAAGCGTTTGAGTATTTGTTTCCCCCGGTGCAACGCATGGGCACTTTTGCTAGTACTCTTTTAAAATATATTCCATATAACATTTGATGCAAAGGCGCTTCATGTCTTTTTTTTCGATGGCTCATCTTTGTCGAGACTCTTTGTGACCCATGATTTGTAATAATGTGTTTAAACCCTAATCTATAATACTGAATATTCTTGTTTAATAAAAGCGGCTCTATGCATCATTGCGATGCAGAGGCTGGGGCAACCCATTTCAAAAAAAAACATTCGAATACATTTGAAAAATTACATATTTGGTATCACGTAATAAAGGACAACAAAAATGAAATATTACAACATTCCTTGATTTCATGTCAGCTAAAGATGCACGTATATGAATCAACATTCGTCAATACTACATAGAATCTGCACATCGCTCATAGCTCTGTTGTATAAAGATAATAATAAAAAATGTGATGTACAATCAGAAGCAGCTCGGGCAGTCAACAATCGGCAACAGCAGGAGGTCGGGCAGAAATGGCTGGAAATCTGGAAAAGCCTCAGTTGAACCGGGCGGTATATGCTCCGGGTGGAAGCTCAACTTTTATTGATCCACGTTTTAAGGTGGGGTCACTCAATAGCTGCTGCCATTTTGAAACCGAGTGATAAATTATGTAATAGTAAAACTCACCTAGCTAGGAGTCACCACACCGTACCCTCAAAAAAAAGGAGGCACCACAGCGTTTTGGCGTTCTTGACCGTCCGATCTTTCCAATAAGGGGTGTGCTGGCCGTCGGCCGACTGATTTCTAGGCGCGGATCGGTTGTCCCGCTATCATTAGATCTGCATCGAACAGTACACAAATCAGCTTCCGTATCAGATGTCGCTTTCCCGGCTATCATGCAATGCGTCAGGTGGCTTTTGCAACTGTAGCGCTGCGGTCGTGGCAGCACATGTCATTGCTGCTCACACTGGCAGGAGGCACGGCGCCATGTGAATAGTGGTAGCTGTAGCCATGGCACCAATAAATGTTACTATTTGACTTCTCCCTATTACTCTCTAAAAAGATGCTAGCTTCAGAAGTGTTGGAGTAAAATTTCTAAACCCACGTACCAAAAATATATACTATTACAACAAATCATCACAAAAATTAAAAAGTAATGTTACAAAAAATAAAAAAACAACAATTATTTATGTAGATTAATTTACAACAAAAATCACCAACTATCTCAACAACAACCATACGCGGTTACAACAACAAAAACATATGTTTGTACAAATAAAAAACGTTAATCCATTTTTTCATCAGATTCATTTACAACAAAAACTCATCATCTATTTTAACAAAAATCTCTGATAATTACAACAAAAAACGATTACTTGAATACTAGCAACAATAAATCTAACAAAAACATTTGCCATTTACAATAATTATCATCAACAATTTCTACAAAATAATTGGTTGTTTACAACAACGTTTATAACGAATACTAGTTAATTCTACAAAATCCAACATTAGCAGTCCCCTAAATTCTACGTCAGAGCAAGTGCTACAGAGAATCCAGCGGGAGTAGTAGTAGCCACAAACAGTGCAATAGCTGTGAGTCCAATCACACGAGAAAGCTTTAATTGCGTGGTGAGAAGAGAGCAGGCTAGGCTAGCTATACGTATGAGTGTGCAGGTGCTCGAGGCATGCACATGGGAGCTGTGCAGGCCGGCAACGAGACAAGAAAAATTAGCTAATGAAAGCGACGTGAGGACGAGCCAGACAACGAAAGCGACGTGAGGGCGCGCAAGGCAGAGGGACCGATCGCACAGACGCGATCGGTCGGTCGATGAGAAGTGTTTTCCTTCCAATAAACGGTTTAGATCTCTTGTCGTTTTCGTTGCACGTCTCATGCTCCTTGTTGATGGACCTCTACTCTTGAAATCGAGTTGGAAGCTTTCCCGTAAATTGGGCTAAAATAGTTTTTCCAGCAGCCTTTTATTAATTTGGCATGTTCGATATACAAGGCTGGCACCAGTGCACCACAGGTGGTTCCTAATAAACTCATCCCTTCCTCTCCTCTTGTTCCTACATTAGCTGACGTGTGGGAAGGAGATGATTGCGCTGTCGTTTCTTCCTGGAATTAATGGCCTAGGAGGTGAGCCGACACCGCCTTCTATTCCCTTTTCCTTCAGGTGTAGTGGACAACTTCATCTTCTCCTTACTTCTTGTGAAAGATATGTTTCATTACTAGTTCCGATCTTTGCCGGAGGAATTTGATTTCCTCCTCACCCTATCTATTAGGACTATAGACGTGCTAATCCTTATGTTTCTTTGGTGATTGTCCCAGCGATATTGCCGACGCCGACTACATGGCAAGGAAAGGACGGGCGGTGAGGCAGAGGCGACACCTTTAACGGCTCGAGAGAACCAAATAACGAGGATTTGAAGCGGGTAAAAGGGTCGTAAATCCTGATTATGGTGCTCCACTTATGGGCATTATGTGGAAATCATATTTGTCGCCAGAAAGATCCCAAGAAGGATCCTCGTCTCAATAAAATATTGGACAATGGCTAAGGTATTAAGGAAGTTATTTCGTTGGATGATCAAACTGTAGGTTTGTCATTTGTGTGATCTCAGAAATTTGATAGGCTTTCATTGATGAACATGCATGGTTAATTTTCTGTTTGTCTAGCCTACATAGTTTTGTCTATATGCCTCGTGCGGTGGTTGTTGGGCTTCTTAGATTATATTGTAGTTTCATAGCGAGTTCAATTTTATGAACCCGCCAGCCCCCACCATTGTGACATATTTGTCATGCGTATTGTGGTATGATTTATTGGTGTGCCAAATGTAGTTGCTTGCTAAACTTGATTGTTTTCTGAACTTAAGGGTCTCATCACTAGCCACCCATTTACGAAGTGGCATTTGATGTTATCAAAGTATTCCTTCGGTGTTAGTGATTAACATGATCTCATGGTCGAAGAATTAAGTTACCATGCATTTGAGAGCTACAACAAAACAAACTTTAATGACTTGATCTTATTGCTATGCTTACTATGGGTGTATGTCCATCATATCATTCTCCTAATGATATGATCTTGTTATTAACAACATTCAATATTCATGATCAGGAAACCTTGATGATCAATTAATTAACAAGCTAGTTAAACGAGAGGCTTACTAGGGACTATGGTTTGTTTAAAAAACATAGATGTATCAACGTTTCCAATTAATATAATTATAGCATGTGATGCAAACTATTATCATGAACACAGAGATATGAAAATAACCACTTTATTATTGTCTCTCGGGCATATCTCCAACATTGTCGAGGTTGCTTCTGACTCTACCTTGGGGATGGTTGTGGAGGTTGCATCTGACTGTTCCATGGGGCCGGTTGTGCTGGCTGCATCTTCACCTGGGTCTCTGTTATCACCAGAATTTAACCAAGTCTGGAGATGGGCCGTGATTAAATGGGCTTAGAGGATGTGCACGGAGAATATTCCTGAACCGGCCTTGTATAAGAAGTTTGGGTTAGATTGCCCGTGTATCTGTAAATTATAGTAGGTTACGTGTCGGTTAGAATTAAGAGATAGAGTTTAGCTCGTACACGGTTGGGTTTATTCCCAAGTTAGAAAGTCTATGGACTATAAATATGTATCTAGGGTTATTGAGAAAGGTGGACGGTCACGTTCACAACAAATCAATCTAGGCGCATCGCCACCCCTTGTTTCGAGGGTTTCTCCCGGGTAAGCAACATGCTGCCTAGATCGCATCTTGCGATCTAGGCGATGATCGCTTATTCGTTGTTGGTGTTGCTCGTGCTGAAGCCTTTTTGATGGCGAGCAACACCCTTATCTTGGGTGTTTTGGGGCTGATGTCGATGCTTTCACGATGTACTTGTTTAGCTACGCTGCCCCTCGATATCTAGCTGCTCTTACACCTATTTTAGGTGTAAGGGCAACATCTTGCTTGTTCTTTATTTAGTAGATCTAATCCGTTATAGTTGCTCCTTGTTCTTCAAGGATCGGTTTGATATCCGTATGGTTAGGCATTATAAACGGGTTGAACGATCCGGTAGTGCGTAAGGCGTGGTTTATTAAGCTCTAGAGGGATTGTTCCGGGGATCAACTTCACGTTGGTTTTTAGGCCTCTTTAGGGCTGGTTTTCCATCATCTTACGTATTTGCTAGGCACAACTACGCATAGGATGTTCTGATTATACGGTGAAAACCCTAGACTATCGTAGCTTGATATTGATAAAGCATGATCCCCATGTTATTATAAATCTAACGTGAACCATGGGGCAATCGGCTCTTTGAGCCGATCCACAGAACAACTTAAGAGCCGATCGGGGCTCGTATTTAATGTTTACGTGTTTGCCATGCAGGAAACTAGTCGAAGCAATCCATCACCTTCCTGACCAGGTATAGGTCAGGTGGCACGCCCTCGTAAGCACCAGGACGTGTGCCAGAAGGCATTGCAGGCCGTCGCCCGAGGGACCAGGGTCCACCGCAGTCCTGGGAGCCTCCCGGCTCTACGGTGTTGCCCGTCGCTACTCGCCGGTGGGTTTTTGACAGCAACAGTCTCCTGCTTCCCCGACCTCGGTGCTTTGTGTGACTCCTCTAAGTGTTAAGCCGCTCTTTATTTTCTGGTAGTTCATTGGTGTGCTAATGCTTAAGGATGTGGAACTTGATTGATGTGCTAATGCTTAAGGATGCGGTAGTTCATTGATGTGATAATGCTTAGCTACATTCTTATGTTGTTTGTCATGTAGGCGATCATACCATTGGAATCCCTTGATCTTTCTGCTCCATCTATCAATGCTTATCGTTATCTGCTTGCAAACAAACCAGCCATGGTTTGGAAACCAAAGGTGTCAGAGTTTGTACTAACCCGCTTGGTTGAGCTCGTCCATAGCGGCGTTTTTTTAATCTAGGATTTAAAGAGGCACAGATGAAGAAGGTAGCTGCTGATGTTCTTGCATTCAATGGCATACATATGAGCACTCTTCAGGTGTACAACCGTACCACATCAGAAAGTGGAGGACCAAGTGGAGCGTCATAATAAAGATCAAATCCGATTGCACTCTCCAGTGAAGCGAAGAGGGTTGCTGCTTCTATCCTGCTGATGAAGAGATGATGGATGAGTACATGAAGGTAGTATGTTTCATTGAGTTCCTTCATTGATTTGATAGTATGTCATTGTGATCCACACTAACAGTTGTTCCTTCTGGATTGCAGCGCTACCCGAGGAATCGTGAGTACATCAAAACCCCGGTCACGAACTATGCTCAGATGAAGACGGTTTGTCATTAAGCCGCAACTGTACCAATCTAACTTGCTAGTCATGGCACTCAACTTCATTGCTAACAATGAAGAAGAGTATGCTGAGAACCGTCAGTTGCATCCATCAGAGAGGAGGATCTGGCTTATGACTTGGCTACGCAAGCAGTTTTCTGCTTAGCGCTTCTACTTCCTTCTTCATGATCTGCTGATTTTGGGAGGTGCTTTCGTATCCCTCCAGTAGTTATGACTAGCAACCTGATCCCGGTGTGTAATGATGACCGTGTTTGAGGTGGTATATACTACCCCTCGTGTGATGGACCTGTAATGCATCAAAAAGTATAGTTGCTTTACTCGTGATGCATTGCCCAGTAGGGTAACTACTTGTTGTGTACTACCAGCAACTTTTGATGAACTGAATGTGTTGTTTTTCAGTAGCAGTAGTAGGTAATCTCACCACTCAGAGGATGGGGTTACTACATCACGCTCATGTTCGCAACCAAACAAGGTGTGCGCTGCACAACCAGGGCAGAAAGATGTCTATGCACGCACCGAAATAATAGGGACTGACTTCCCTCTCCGGTGCAGAAAATGTCTTCGCGAGCAACCAAACGACACGCCTTTATGATCCATGGCATGTTTGCAACGCGCAGATATTCACATCTCCCTGCGCTAGTGAGCCTCAAATCGAACCCAGGCTACCAAGCGGGCCCTAGGCCTCCTCGTTTTTTTCCGTTCGGAGCCGCGCTTGATATCAAGATCAAATACCTAGCCTCAATACCCAGACCAGGTAAACAGCTCAAATCTTGGCATTCGGGCTCCTCGCGTCACCCGAATGTCCAGTGTCTAGCCCCAGTACAAACATCCAAACACAGTTTCATGGATTTCATGTATTTCAAATGCAAAACAAAATGCCCATGTTGACTTTTACCGGTCTTCACGCGAGTTCCAAGTCAATCCTGAAACTGGTCCTCCATATAATCAACGTAAACATATATATCCTATCTGAAGAGTAGAACTAGATGTCAAACGGGCTCTCTACAGTCTACCTGAGACACGCCCTTTTCTGAAATAAACAGTGTTATGATCCTATTTACAAATGATCCCAACTGCTTCAAAAAATGGACACTCAACTTTTTGGTACCACTTATGGATCCTAAGTGCTTCGCTAGCCTTTTCACGCGAGAGTGGCATACTGATTATCATTTGCATACATCACATTCGGTAGCCATGTCCTACATACAAAAATGAGTAGGAAAATACATATATGAATATCAATTGATCTATCATTTCATCAAAAATAATAAATAAAACAAATAAAAAGGATAAGCAAATCGTAAAGACCTCGTTGGTATTTTTGTGCTCGGTGGAGTTGGAGTGGCATGATGTCGAATTATGTTGTGGTGCCAATCTAGCAATACGAAGCACGTGGCGTAATCTTGACCGAGCATGATTGGAGATGCTACGTACACAAGAAGTTCCGATGCTCGAATTAGCTCACTCAACCAAATTGATGAAATGCAATGGAACACAAACAAGTCGGCGAGGTACCTGAGCCTGTGCCTATTGCAAGAGTAAAAGAAGACTAGTATTCCATTCAGTATGCCCCTCATCGCTCGGAAGATCTGAGAAAATAGATCATTCCATAATGTCTTGAGTGTGGTCATGTCAAAGGTGCTTTGTTGCGCCTCGGACATGTGATTGAGCTGGAAGATGCTGCTAAGTGTCTCCCATATGTCCTTGAAGAAGTTGTAGCTGTTGGACAACACCGAGCCCGCGCACCCCGCAAGTGCCACGGCGAGCCTCGCCGGTAGCACCACAACCTGCAACACTGGCCACATGGATGCCACCACCCCGGCGGTGCAGTCTAGCACCACGTCGAAGGGCGCCCACACGACCTCTGCCAAGTCCACCACAAGATCCCACGCATTCGAGGCTAGTAAGCCGACCGTGCTAGCCAGCTCGAATAACCCAAGGTCGGCCAATGGTGCCACCACAGCACGGAGTAGCGCCCTAGCAGCGTTTAGTAGAGTGAGTAGCCCCTGCAGGAACCTACGTAGGTTGCGGAGAAAGAGTATGGTGCCGAGGTATTGGATGCGGGTCACCATGTCCCATGTCTCGATCCAATCAAAGAGCGGCCCACAGATGCGCGCCGCTGCTGACTTGAGTAGCGGCACATTCTTGTAGAGGTCATAGAAGCCAATGATGACAGTGACGAGGGAGGCGAGCATGTAGAGGCTCCTAGCTAGAGGACGCATCCAGGGCCGGTAGAGGTGGCAGAGCAGTGGGTATGACTGGAAGAAGATGACCCAAGATGGGAGCCCGGACTCTAGCAACGTCAATAGGCGGATGTCTGACATGATGATCTGCCGAAGCTTGAATGGAAGCGACGCATCGTGAAACCGTAACAAGAGGAGAATGTCGTTGTACCGCTGCATCTGTAGTACCGGAGAAGTACAACACAATGGCTCCGCATCCTCCTCATCCGGAGGTGGATTCTTCCTGAACCTAGTCCTGACCCTCCAACTTCTCCTTCTCCTTAGTGTCGGGGACAATGAGTACTTCTCATCTCCGCTGCTACTGGCTTTATTAACAACAACATCCTCATGTTCCCGTTTCACTGGAGAAGGAGGCATGTATAGGTCATTTTGATGACCTTCTCCATCTTCTTCTTCTGCAGATGCTGATCTGCGATGTTGATGATGGTGGTGATGTTGATGGTGGTAGTGGAAGAGGTATCCCCGGAGAGAGAGTGTCTCCAAGGCATGACCAAGGAACCATTGTGAAGTGCAGCCAGCGGCTTGCTCGGCATTGTGGAACTCCCACTTGTTGATGTATCGTGCCTCCAAAGCCAGGGATGTGTCGGTGAGCAGGTCGTTGAAGTAGTTGATGCCATGCACGTCCCGCCACGACACCTCGAACACCAGGAACCCGTGCATCAGCGTCGGGGTCGGATCTGTGACCGCCAGCCACCGCCGCATCGCCTTCTTCGTCTTAGTTGTATCATTGTTTTCCGCCACCACAACAATGTTTGTGCTCCTCCTCGAATTGACGAACGGAGAAGTCCTGTACTGCACTGCATGCGAGCTGGCTTAATTTGTGATAGATGCGGATGGAAACTCACATTCACATAAAACACACACTCTTTTTCTTTCTTTAAACATTGCATATACCTAGCTTTGTAGAGTTTTACTAAGTATATAGGAAATAATATCAACATCTATAATCTCAAATCAATATTACCAGATATATTATGTAATACGTGTGCTAATATCTTGTATATCTAAATAGCTTGCTCCCAACTACAGAACTACTAGATACTATTATTATTACACATGCATACTTCCGGTCACCTCGACTATTGATAGCCGTTTGATCGAAATTGAGGGGGGGCATTAGTCTGGCATTAATCTATCCGTGCAAACCAAGCCAGCTCTCATCAAGCCAAGTGTTTCTTTTTTGGAGGCGGATTCAAGACATGCATAGATGTGTCGTCATGGACGGCATATGTGCTAGACTGTTCGGAGAAAACAAGAATCATCAAGTACCGCGCGCGTGTCTTTTCTGTTGAAAGATGTTGTCACGTTAAGTTCATTCCTATGGTTCTACTATCTTTATGCATTACCTTGTCACATATTTCGTAGGTTCTATCGTTTTAAAAGAAGAACACTTAATGATCATCAAGTCACGTGTGTCTTTCTTATCCGATCAATAATAAGGCACGGCTTTAGTTTAAATTTGTAGCACTCCCTCAGCTCAGACAACACATATAGTATATATCCTCCTATCATTTTTTTAGAAACACAGTACGACCCTCCTATATTTCGGTTCTATCACTTTTTAAATGTACGCTAAGAACACTTACAATAGGAGTAGTACATTGGGCTATGTTTGATAGCAAACTATCTTAAAAACCGAAGTTTTAAAAAAAAACTGCAGTTTTTTTTTTACGAAAAGGCAGCATGTGGCCTGCTTTTCATTGATATTAGAAAGAGGGTAGAAGATGAGTTTCTGTTAGCATGGTGGCATAGTTTACCAAAGTATTGTCAAATTGAACTATTTAGAATACCGTGACATGTTTGGCTTTTTTTTAGAAACACAATACAAACGGGGTGTGGCTGTCGTGAACCAATCTACTCGTCGAACCAATCTAGACGAGCTCCCCGAGGCCGTCCCCGTCCCACAGGGGACGCACCGGGCACGCCGGACACAACGAAAAGCGAGGTAAACCGACGCGAGCTCCCACATATCGGCGAGTATTTGCATAAACCGTTGATTCGCGCCTTTTTCCTCGTCGCTCCTTCCTTCCCGCGCCTCCCACCCCTCCGCCACCGCTGGATTTACCGGCCGTTTGAGCGTCTGATCTCTTCTGAGAGTCGGCACCATCGCCGTGTTAGGCGCTCCCGCCGGTCGTTCCGCCGCCGCCGCTTTGCCATCGCGTCCCAGAACGCGGCATCAAATCCGCCCCACCTCCGCGCACACAAGGTGCTCGACGACTTGCCAGGTAGGCGCGATTGGCCGCTGTTCGTTGCATCGTCTGCCTCGGTGCAATTTTAACCATTGATTTTGCTTTAGACATGGATAGCGACGATGAGATGGTTGCCCTGCTGCTGGAGGACGAGCAAGCCTTCGACGGCAATCTCCGGGAGCATTTTCTGATCATCGCGTCCCTCCAGGACATGGTTGACGCCGAGGCGGAGAAGAGGAAGAGGCCGCGCCGCGGAGGATCAAGGCCGGGGAGAAGGAAGTCCAAGCCCCGGCAGAGGATGGAGGGGCATGCCATGCTGCACAACGACTACTTCACCGATGATGCAACACATGCCGACAATTTTCGGTGCCGATACAGGATGAGCAAGGGGCTGTTCATGAATATCCTCCACGGCGTTCGAGAGTTCGACCCCTACTTCAAGCTCAAGCTCGACGCTGTAGGCGTTGTCGGGTTCTCGTCGATTCAGAAGTGCACCGCCGCCATGAGGATGCTTGCATACGGAGCACCTGCCGATACACAGGACGACTACCTTCGCATGAGTGAGTCTACTGCCATTGAGTGCATGTACAAGTTTTGCCGAGCTGTGGTGGGAAAGTTGGCAAATACTACTTGAGAGGACCAACTGAGGAAGAGACTGCAAGGATCATGGCACAAAATGCTGCCAGAGGATTTTCTGGAATGCTTGGAAGCATCGATTGCATGCACTGGGCATGGAAGAACTGCCCGTTTGCTTGGCAAGGTATATTCAAAGGGCGTCATGAATATTGCAGTGTGGTGCTTGAAGCTGTGGCCGATTATGACCTGTGGATTTGGCATTCTTTCTTTGGCATGGCGGGATCACACAATGACATCAACGTGTTGCAGCAGTCTCCGGTGTTCAGCAGACTAGTGGAAGGGCATGCTCCACCATGCAACTACGAGATCAATGGCCACGAATATACCAAAGGCTATTATCTAGCCGATGGTATATATCCAAAATGGGCCACTTTTGTCAAAACAATCTCGAATCCATCAGGTCTGAAGAATTCCCACTTTGCTACGCGACAGGAGGCTTGCAGGAAGGATGTCGAGCGGGCATTTGGTGTGCTTCAAGCACAATTTGCCATTGTCCGGTACCGTGCTCTAAGCTGGTCTCACGACCAAATGTGGGAGGTGATGCAGGCTTGTGTGATCATGCACAACATGATCATCGAGGATGACCGCAAGAATCATGCCAGGACACATGTTGGTTCCTATGAGTGTGAGGGTCCTCTTGTGGAGGTTGATCATGAGTTTCCTGCAGATTTTGCTGATTTCCTCACCATGCACGCAGAGATCCGTGACAGCAATGTTCATGATCAACTTCAAGCTGATCTCGTTGAGCATTTGTGGAGGATCAAAGGAAATACCGTGGCACCTTGATCTAGCATCTAGCCCTATTTATTATATTTGTTTACTTGTCTTATTGTTTGTTGTATTTTAATTTGAAAACAATCCTCGCAAACATTTTTATTCATATGCTATATTTGATAAATGGTTCTATGTTTTAAAAAAAGTATTTTTAATGTTTGGGGGCGGCGTTTGGGGGACGTCGAACGCGGCACGAACAAAACACGTCCCCCAAACGCTCAATCCGGCGCGGTTTGGGGGACGCTTTGGGGGACGCGACTAGATATGCTCTTAATATAGATTATGAGGGATCCTCAGTGGAAGTCAGTATTTGAGTATATTGAAATTGATGCACTAGCCAAGTTCTTTAAAAGTTCAAACTCATGAAAAGGCACTAGACTATATATTTTAACACTTTCCATCACCGGAAGATACTAGACATGCGTAATCGGGGGCCGCAACTATTTGGAGTAGATTAAACGGTGAGTTAACCGGGATTTGAACGGTACAAAACTCTCTTGGTCGTCAAGGGATTCAAACAATGGTTGTGCCTCGACTACGAGGACACCTTCAGCCCATTCATCAAGCTACCATTCGTATGTTGCTCTCTTCGGCGGTTAATAATGGTTAGTCACTTCGATAACTTGATATTCAAAATTCCTTCCTCCATGGTCACTTGGAAGAGGAGGTTTACATGTGGCAGCCCCCAGTTTCGAATATCTTGCTCATCCTCATCATATATGTCGGCTTGCCCTTTAATTATGGTCTTAAACAGCCCCCCAAGCTTGGCATGCTCGGCTTGCCTCCGTGCTTTGCTCTCATGGTTTGAAGGCGTCCACTGCTAGGTGACTATGTATTTACTTTTCTATGTCGAGTGGCAATGATATCATTGTCATAAGTTCCTCAGTTTCAACCATTGACACTCTTGTTCATGGTCTTTGTCATCAGTTTGCAGTCAACCTTGGTGATCTTCATTATTTTTGTTGATGTTGAGGTTGCTGCATACAAGAAGGGTCTGTCTCTCACTCAGCACAAGTATGCTCTTAATTTTCTCGGTCGCTATGGTATGCTCAAGTGCAAATCTTCTTTCATGCCCATGTCCTCGACTGAGATCTCTCTGCTGCTGATGGTGATCCTCTTAATGATAAAGATTCTACCATGTACCGGAGCATTGTTGGTGGCCTACAGTACCTCACCTTGACATGCCTTGATCTTGCGTTTTCAGTAAACCGTGTGTGTCAGTACCTACATGCTCCTCCCTCGACCCATTGGTCTGCTATGAAACATATTCTTCGGTATGCTAACTGCACCCTTGCTCATGGTTTGTCCATCCAGCCATCCTCCTCGTGTACCATGTCTGCTTATTCTGATGTTGACTGGGTTGGAATATCGATGATCGGCGATCAACGGGGGATATGCTCTCTTTTATGGTTGCGATTTGATTACCTAGAGTGCAAACAAACAAGCAACAGTATGTCCCAATAGCATAGATTCTGAGTATAAGACTTTAACCAATGCTATGGCTGAGCTTATATGGGGAAGTGTTGCTACAAGAACTTGGAGTTCGACGGTCCTCTCCTCCAGTCCTATGGTGCAACAACATTGGTGTGACGTTCCTAGCCATCAACCCAATATTTCATGCTCGTACTAAGAATATTGAGGATGCTTATCATTTTGTGGGAGAGCATTTTGCACAAAACCAGTTACAAATCAGGTTTATCTCATCAAAGGACTAGTTGGCTGATATATTCACTAAACCGATATCACTTCCATTGTTTGAGGAGTGTAAGCACAAAATCAACATGTTGTCCATAGTTGAGAATGAGGGAGGATGATAGAATATGTAATTGTCAGGTATTGTAACTAATGTAGATTTGTTGTAATCTTGTAAATCCCCTTGTTATTAGGGCTCTTCTAACATAAATATCAAGGCGGCCAACCCATGTTGGTGTCGAGGCAATCTCCCTCAAACCCTATTGTTTACGTAGTGTAGGATTGCAGTATCGGGCTTTGTTTGAGAATTAATCCGGGGGTGAGAGCATCACCACTCGCCCCCCTAAAGTCCCCCAAAATAGGTTAGGGATGCGCCGACGAAAAAAATCGGGCCCATCCGCGGCCCCTAATTTTCTTTTGCGTTGGCGCTCTTGCGCTATTCATCCGGCGCTCCCAGGCCAAACCCAGTCCACGGGAGGCTAGCGGAGGCGCCATCGGGCGCTCAAAAAGTTGGTGGGCCAGCCCTATCGGTGGCATAGTGCTAATTTTTTCCTCCAAAATAATTCAATTCCCCCGTTTTTGCCACCACATCATAGATCAGCTCCGGCCTCGCCCACCACTCCTGCTATTTTCCCTAGCCTAGCCGAAACACCGCCGCATGCCATGGCACCAAGACACTACGTTGATCCCTAGGCGGTGGATGGGCCCCTTAAGAATAAGGGAAAATAAGAGAAGGAGCGGCCTAAGGGGATGACCAATGTTGAGTGGGCCTTCGACCTCCAGCGCCGATAGATGGAGAACGCCAACCACCGACTGAGGGAGCAGAAGGCAAGGGAAGTGGAAGGCCTTGGCGATGGAGGTGGCTAGGATGCAGAGGGCCACTTCCATGACGGGGATGGGGGCACCGCCACGCTAGTACGCGCTCACCACATGGAGGAGTCAAGGCAGTGTCTCGTCGCCCATGCCTTTTGCTCCCTCGCTGGCACTAGGGCCTATGTTCCAAGAAAGCCAATGTAACATCACGTTACACCTCTCTCGCTTCTCGCCGGGCTGCCAAGATTTCAACCCGTTCGGCGGTTTCAACCCAAATGTCCTCACCGCCGGCGATCTCAACACCATCTTTTGCTCGCTTGAGCTCCGTCGAGCACACATCATTTGTGCCTCGCCTCCTCAATAGTTCGCCGTGAGAAACAACACCCAGGGCGCGCATGGACTATTTAGCGGAATGACGGGCGACTCCATGGCCGACATCATTAACAGCGGCATGGGCTAGCCCTCCTTCTCGCGGCAGGAACCCGAGGCGTGCACCGACGATGAGGAAGAAGGTGATGAGCCTTGGGAAAAAGGTGCTTACACCTACTCTGAGGTGCCCGCCGAAGAGGAGGTGGAGGACATGCCCGTTGTCGATCCTAGAGGGAAGAAGAAGAAGGTGGCGGCACCTATGGAGCCGAAGAAGAAAGTCGTTGGCCACGGGCTGAAGTGGAGCTCGAGGGAGAACAAGTGCCTTAGCGAAGTATGGAAGACAGTGAGCATCAACCCTTTCACCAGCGTTAACCAGAAATGAATTGCTATTGGAAAAAGATGAAGGTGGCGTACGACGAGAGGCGTCTTCTGGATCCATATTCCAGGGCCATGCACCATGATCGCAACAACTCATCCGTGTCTCACCATTGGCACATGATTCAACATGCTTGAAACAAGTGGCATGACCTTGTGGAGGAGATCTGCGGTGTCCATGTTAGAAACACCAACTTCGACGAACA
Source organism: Lolium rigidum (assembly GCF_022539505.1). Lineage (NCBI taxonomy): Eukaryota > Viridiplantae > Streptophyta > Magnoliopsida > Poales > Poaceae > Lolium > Lolium rigidum. The sequence continues at coordinate 207,839,344 of NC_061511.1, read as the reverse complement.
AGTAAGCAAACTCTGATGTCTTCACTGTGCCTCGATGCCTATTAATTTAGGAAGTTTGTGTGATGATACATTTTCGTCCATTGCATATGTGGGACATGATCGCAGCCTATCGCGAGGACAACAACATCGTTGAATTCAAGTTCATCCAGGTCTTTTCCTAGATCGAGACATGCAACAAGTGGATGGAGACACGGAGAACCCTCGCCAAGGCCAATGCCGCGTACAACCCCGTCGCGCGGCCAACACCGGCCGCTGAAGGCTGGCCCGTTGGGAACAAGAAGGCAAAGACATTCAGGGACACGACTGTTGGAGATATGCCCAAGAGGCAATAATAAAAGTTGTTATTGTCATATCTTAGTGATCATGATAAATGTTTACATCCCATGCTATAATTGTATTAACCGGAAACATCAATACATGTGTGTTGTGTAAACAAACCAGAGTTCCTAGTAAGCCTTTTGTTAAGCTAGCTTGTTGATTAATAGATGATCATGGTTTCCTAGTCATGAACATTGGATGTTATTAATACCAAGATCATATCATTAGGTGAATGATGTGATGGACACACACCTATAGAAAGCATAGCATAAGAACAAGTCATTAAGTTCAACTTGCTATAAGCTTTCGATACATAGTAACCTAGTCCTTCGACCATGAGATCATGTAAGTCACTTACACCAGATGGGTACTTTGATTACATCAAACGCCACTGCGTAAATGTGTGGTTATAAATATGGGATTGAGTATTCAGAAAGTATGAGTTGAGGCATATGGATCAAGAGTGGGATTTGTCCATCCCGATGATGGATAGATATACTCTGGGCCCTCTCGGTGGAATGTCGTCTAATTAGCTTGCAAGCATGTGATGAAGTCACAAGAGATGACATACCACGGTTTGAGTAAAGAGTACTTGTTGGTAACGAGGTTGAACTAGGTATGGAGATACGGATGATCAAACCTCTGACAAGTAAAGTATCGCGCGACAAAGGGAATCGGTATCATATGTTAATGGTTCAATCGATCACAAATTAAGTTATCTCTGAATTGTGGGAGCCATTATGGATCTCCAGGTCTCTCTATTGGTTATTGATCGGCGAGGAGTCTCGATCATGTCTGCATAGTTCACGAACCGTAGGTTGACACACTTAAGGTTCGATGCCGTATAGTAGATTTGCAATATGAGATGGAGACCCGATGTTTTTCGAAGACTCGGATGGGACCCAGGACATCACGAGGAGGTCCTGAATGGTCCGAAGAATAAGATTCATCTAACGGAAGTTATTTTCTGGCGTTCAGAAAAGTTTAGGATTTTTTCCGGTGGAAGACCGAGAAGGTTCTAGAATGTTCCGGAGGGTCCACCAGTGGGCCCACGACCCTAGGAGGGTCCACATGAGCCGAGGGGGTGCAGCCTAGCCCTAATGGGCCAGGCGCACATCACCTCAAGGCCCAGGCCGGCCACCCCTTTAGGCTTCCCCAAACCCCTAGGGGGGAAAGACTTGGGGGGAAGAAATCTCCCTCCCCCCTCTTTGGCCGCCGGCCCTAGATGGGTTTTGGGGCATGGGGGACACCCAAACCGACCCTCTCCCCTATATAAAGAGGGGAGGGGGCAGGGGGCGCAGCCATCCCTCATCCCTAAACCCTGGCCGCCCCCTCTCCTCCACGAGGGGATCTACGAGGAGATCTACCACACCTCTGTTGCCCGCTGGAACAGGGAGGGGAAGGACTTCATCGACACCGTACGTGCGACCGAGTACAAAAGTGCTGCCGGATTGCAGCACCGGAACGATCGACTACATCAACCACGAGATCTGATATCTTTAAGGCTTTGGATCTTCGAGGGTTAGTCTCTTCTTTCTCGTTGCTCCAATCTTTATAGATTAGATCTTGGATTTTCCTAGATTGGATCTTGGTTTTATTCTTATTCACGGTAGAATTTTTTTGTTTTCTATGCAACGAACCCATCAGTGGTATCAGAGCCGTGAATATGCATAGATCTGTTGCACGAGTAGTACACAATGGTTTTGTGAGCTTTGATGCTTTTGTTATCGCTTGCTTTTTGTGCACTTTGCATCTTGCGGGATGGGGGGATGAAGTGGCCCCAGCTAACTTTACATGACCTTGTTCATGATACTTGCTCCACGCTTGACATGCAACTTGTATTGCATAAGTGGCTTTGCGGGTGTCTGTCTCTCCCACCATAGTTAAGATCCAATTTGCAATATGCACTTGACAACACTTGTATCGGCTTTGTGGTTCTTGTTCGTAGGTAGATTAGATCTTACTCGAAAACCCCAAACCACGTAAAACATGCAAACACTTTTTAGAGGCGTCTAACTTGTTTTTGCAGGGGCATGTGATGTGATATGGCTATATTATTGTGACTATATTTGATGTATGAGATGATCACTATTGTATTATGGCAACTGGAAGGAGCCTAATGGTTGTCTTCAATTTTGTTAAGACCTGCGTGTCAATCACCATGTAATAGCTTTATTTCATTACTATGAGTTAGTAGTTGTAATAGCTGCTATGGATGGGGACAACCATGAAGCGGCGCCATGGACCTTGGCGCAATGCTGGTGATGATGGAGATCATGCTGATGTGCTTTGGAGATGGAGATCAAAGGCACGAGAAGAAAAGGCCATATCATATCACATTATCCATGCATGTGATGTTAATCCTTTTATGCATCTTATTTTTCTTAGATCGCGACGGTAGCATTATAAGATGATCCCTCACATTAATATCAAGATAATAAAGTGTTCTCCCCTCGTATGCACCGTTGCAAAAGTTTGTCGTTTTGAAGCATCACGTGATGATCGGATGTGATGGATTCTACGTTCACATACAACGGGTGTAAGCCATGTTGCACACGCGAAAATACTCGGGTTTGCTTGACGAGCCTAGCATGTACAAACATGGCCTCGGAACACAGGAAACCAAAAGGTTGAACAGGAGTCATATAGATGATATGATCAACATGTTGATGTTCATCATTGAAACTACATCATCTCACGTGATGATCGGGCTTGGTGTAGTGAATTTGGATTGTGTGCCACTAAACAACTATGAGGGATGTTGAATTAAGTGGGAGTTTATTAGTAATTAGATTAAAATGAACTAATTATCCTGAACATAGTCTGAATTGTATTTTCAATTAATTTTGTAGAATTGGCATCTGTTATCTACCATGCGCTAGTCTTGTCATTGTGATAGAAATAATGTTAAGTCTGACAAGTAACTTTACAGAATGGTATCGTATTCTTAAAGAATAAAGAATTGATTAAGTCCTATTGCAAATTTTTGGTAATCCTAAAATTGCTGATTCAAAGAGCAATGGTTTCAATTAGTGCCAAAAATTATCTTTTCTCCATGAAACTTGATGTTCAAATCCGTTTGAAAAGTAAGGAGCTGAAAAGTTAGTTTTCATAAATAAGAAAGGTATGAGATATATGTGATATCTAAGACCTTATTGCAATATGATGAAATATAATTTAGTGAGACTACATAAAATCATAAGTTTTATAAGAATGTACGAAGGTTGAAACGCCGGGCGTCCAGATCCTCCAACTAGTTGGGAACTGACAATATTCGCATATCCATAAAGTATTCGTTCTTAGTATGCACCGTTGCTAAGACTCGTCGTTTGGAAGCATCACGTGATGATCGGGTGTTATCGATTCTACGTGTGCATACAACGGGTGCAAGCCAGATTTTCACATGCGAATACTGAGTTTAAACTTGACGAGCCTAGCATGTACAGACATGGTCTCGAAAAGTCGTCATGATTTGATGGATACAAATTATTAGTGAAATTGTTCATCACATTTAAAAGTTACCAATAGAGAAATCTGGAACACTTGTCACGTGATGATCAACTTCAAAGTAAGAACCTCAAGGATATTGGTATTTGACCAACAAGCCTAGAAGTTATTGATGTTGAAGTGTTTTCTGAAAAATGAGGAAAGCCAAAAGAGAAACTACAAAAAAAAATTGCAGAAAGAAAAAAAGACTAGATGATATACATGTTATGGATGTATTCTTTCAATGGTCACGCAATGAAATTCTTGGGTATTTGTACCATATTGGTTGGTATGAGATGTCATGCAACACAACGCAATACAAGAATACAATGGCCTAAGTGACTGACAAGGAATATGGTAATAATGCACGTCTGGAACAAAAATAAAGTGTTATTATGTTCGCCGTTGGCATTCTACCTAGCCCTTCAGATTTATAATAAAGAACTTTATAATTTTTATTTTGTTCTGGTCAAATAAAAATAATGAGTTGTTCGGATTATGACCGTACTCCTTGTACGATGGAGAAGTTATTATAAATTTTAATGGTGAAACACACATGCATAACGCTGACGCTAAAATGCCATAAGGCAAATGATGAGAATTCCACCATCTAGGTCATATTAGAAAGAAACGCATGAAGGAACTCCATGCAAATGGATTTTTGGAGTCATTCGATTTTTGAATCGTCCGGCGCTTGCAAATCTTTTTCAAAAGAGATTGACTAAAACACCGTTTATAGACGAAGAGTTGAACTGGCAACTAGCTTAGTAAAAATATACATGATGATGTCTATGGTTAATTGGGCATAGTTGTGTGCGGAAGATTCTTTTACTTTATGAAAACTTCCAACAAAGAATTGAGTGTATATATGTGGATATATTTTCGATGAGGAAGAAGCCTAAAACATTTGAATACATTCAAATAAATTTCAGCATCAAGTAGAAATCATCGTAATAGAAAAGTCAAATATCTATGATTTGATCATGGTGGAAATATTCGAATTACGAGTTTTAGCGAACATCTAAGAGATTTATGAAATTGTTCTACAACTCACGTTTCTTGGAATATCATAGTGATGATAGAGCATTCGAGAGATGTATCCAAACCTTGTTGGATTAATGATGAGATAAAATAAAATGACGCTATTATATTTTTGTGGATTATGCTTTAGAGACTACCGCTTTTACACTAAATAGAGCGTCATCATAATCCGTTGAAATGACACCATACGAGTTATTGCATGGGTATAAACCCTAATAGTCCTTTCTTAAATTTTGGTATGCATAGCATAAGTAAATGAGTTTACAACCAAAATCGGATGAATGTCTTTGTTGGTTGTCCTAGAGAAGAAATTGGGAATTCTTTCCACTATGAAGTGAAAGATAAAAGTGTGTGTCGATGTTACTTGCTTATTTCCAGGAAATTGTTTCTAGCAAAGTATTGGAGTGGGAGAACAATGGAACTTGATAAGGTTGATGAACCTGAGCATGATGATCAGAGTAGCGCAACATCGAAAATGGTTCCGGAAGCGGCCACGACGATCATGGCTCCCATGTCTACAAAGTGTTATAGTCATGGAGATCGAAGTACCTATTGAATCTTGTAGGTATGGTTTACTTTGTGATCAAATAAATGATTTGTGGACAAAGGATTGATTTTGAACAATAATAAACCAACTACATTCAAAGAAGCTATGATGGGCCCTGACTCCGTTAAGATGTCTAAGTGCCATGAAATCTAAGATAGGTGAATAATTTTTGAAAGTAAATGGATCAATAAAGTTGATGGACATGGATGGAATATCCTTGAAGAAGCTCGACTTATCGAAAAGTTGTTTACGACAAAGTTCAAAGAGTTGACTATGATAAGATTGGATCTTCCATAACGATGCTTATAGTCTTTGCGGATTATTCTAGAAATTGCTACATATTTCTTTTATGAGATATGATAGTAGGATGGCAGAAATACATTCCTTACCAGAAGTGTGTATTATGGATGTATACTAGATACAACCAAGAGTTTTGCTAGTCCGTGGAATATTAGATAGGTATACAAACTTCACTGGATGAAATGAGTATCACGAAGTTGGAATCTTCACCGGATGAAATAATTAAAGAGTTTTTGAGTTCATCAGAAGCGATGGAGATTCTTGCATTTGCAAGAAATTAAGTGGGAGCGCTGAGATATACTACCTCCGACCCAAGGATAAGGCGCACGCGTATTTCAAGATGAACTTTGATCGTAAAAATTGAGCAACAAAATCTTGATTATATTATATGTAGTTAGTATCGTTGGATTCGTATTGAAAAGCACTTTCTAATGATACTAATTTCATACAAATAATATTTATATATTTGAAGTAATTCCTGGTCAAACAAAAAGCTCGTAAAACGAGGGCGCCTTGTTCCTTGAATCGGAGGGAGTATTTGTAATACTTTATATAGATGACATATCGTTTATTATAAATAGTGTAATCATGTAGTTGATGTGATTAGAAGGTTTCATTGAAAATTAACTCCAATGAAAAGATGTGGACTAAAAACATTTTTAGCGTCAAGATCTATGAAGATAGATTGAAACATATAATAAGTTTAAGTTAAAGTACATAGAATGAATATTGAAGTAGTTCAATGTAAAAATATCAAGAAGGTGTTCTTTTCCATATGGAGGTTTGAACAAGACTTGAGTGTATTCGACACCCAATGAGTAAAAACATATGAAGTGATTTTAGATCACGAATAATATGTACACAATCAGATGTCCTATGCTCTAAAGTGTTACGAGCATATACCAGAATGAATCATGTGATCATCCTTGGACAACAGTAGGATTATCCTTGAGTGCTTCCCAAGGATATATATATAGTTTTATATAGGGTAACGACAAACAAATCACTGTAAGGTGTTACACCGATATTAGTTTGGTCACATATAAAAATGAATTTGAATCTCAATTAGGCTAATGTGTTCATTAAAAAGGTAGCAAAATGGGCTACAAGAAGTCTATGCTAGATTTAGATGAGTTCTAAATATTGGGACGGATTCTACAAACGAAGGCAGATTATATATCATTATTTTCACAATGACCAAGGGTGTTTGAGTCGAGGAGTTCTTTGAGAACTTGGTGTGGTTCCGGTAGTGTCAGAACTTTGAAGCTATATTGTGTGTGACAATATTAGTGACATATTTTAGACCACGGAATTAAGGTTTCACCAAAAGACTAAACATATACTATTAATGCCGACTCATTTGGAAAATGAGTGATGCGTGGAGACACAAATGAATTGCAAAATACATACGTTTCTAAGCATGTCAGATTCGTTGGCTGAAACCTCTCCCATGAGCAAACATTTTAAGCACCAGAAGGCAATGGTGTTAGATCTTTACAAATGTTAACTAGATTATTGACTCTAGTGCAAGTGGGAGACCGTTGGAGATATGCCCAAGAGGCAATAATAAAAGTGTTTATTGTCATATCATAGTGTTCATGATAAATGTTTACATCCCATGCTATAATTGTATTAACCAGAAACATTAATACATGTGTATTGTGTAAACAAACGAGAGTCCCTAGTAAGCCTTTTGTTAAGCTAGCTTGTTGATTAATAGATGATCATGGTTTCCTGATCATGAACATTGGATGTTATTAATAACAAGATCATATATTAGGTGAATGATGTGATGGACACACACCCATAGTAAGCATTGCATAAGATCAAGCCATTAAGTTCACTTGCTATAAGCTTTCGATACATAGTAACCTAGTCCTCCGACCATAAGATCATGTAAATCACTTACACCAGATGGGTATTTTGATTACATCAAATGTCACTGCGTAAATGGGTGGTTATAAAGATGGGATTGAGTATTCAGAAATTATGAGTGAGGCATATGGAACAAGAGTGGGATTTGTCCATCCTGATGATGGATAGATATACTCTGGGCCCTCTCGGTGGAATGTCGTCTAATTAGCTTGCAAGCATGTGACGAGGTCACAAGAGATGACATAGCACGGTACGAGTAAAGAGTACTTGTCGGTAACGAGGTTGAATTAGGTATGGAGATACCGATGATCAAACCTCGGACAAGTAAAGTATCACACGAAAAGGGAATCGGTATCGCATGTTAATGGTTCAATCGATCACTAAGTTATCGCTGAATGTGTGGGGGCTATTATGGATCTCCAGGTCCCGCGATTGGTTATTGATCGGAGAGGAGTCTCGATCATGTCCGCATAGTTCACGAACCGTAGGGTGACGCGCTTAAGGTTAGATGTCGTATAGTAGATTTGGAAGATGAGATGGAGACTGAATGTTTTTCGGAGTCTCGGATGGGATCCAGGACATCACGAGGAGGTCCGGAATGGTCCAAAGAATAAGATTCATATAAGGGAAGTTATTTTCTGGGGTTCGAAAAAGTTCAGGATTTTTTCAGTGGAAGACCGAGAAGGTTCTAGAATGATCCGGAGGGTCCACCGGTGGGCCCATGACCCTAGGAGGGGCCACATGAGCCGAGGGGGTGCATCCCAGCCCTAATGTGCCAGGCGCACTGCCCCTCAAGGGTCAGGCCGGCCACCCCTTTAGGGTTTCCCCAAAACCCTAGGGGGGAAGACTTGGGGGGAGAAATCTCTCCCCCTCTTTGGTCGCCGGCCCAAGATGGGTTTTGGGGCATGGGTGGACACCCCAACCGACCCTTCCTCCTATATAAAGAGGGGAGGGGGCAGGGGGCGCAGCCATCCCTCATCCCTAAACCCTGGCCGCCCCCTTCTCTCCTCCACTACAATTCTGCACCGGCTTGGCGAAGCCCTGCAGGATCTTCTCCTCCTCCACCACCACCACACCGTCGTGCTGCAGGATTTCTAGGAGATCTACCACACCTACGCTGCCCGCTGGAACGGGAGAGGAAGGACTTCATCGACACCGTACGTGCGACCGAGTACGGAAGTGCTGCCAGATTGCAGCACCGGAACGATCGACTACATCAACCACGAGATCTGATCTCATTAAAGCTTTGGATCTTCGAGGGTTAGTCTCTCTTCTTTCTCGTTGCTCCGGTCTTTATAGATTAGATCTTGGCTTTTCCTAGATTGGATCTTGGTTTTGTTCTTATTCACGGTAGAATTTTTTTGTTTTCTATGCAACGAACCCACCAACAATGTCGGCCATCGGGAAGCTGTACACCTCCATCATGTCGTGCATGGCTAACACCGAGACGCACGCCGCCAAGCGGGCAGAGCAGGCCGCGCAGATGGAGGTAGTCGTTGTGGCAAGATTGGCGTCGGTCAACAAGATACAGGGCTCCATGCTGGACCTGATGAAGGTCACCATGTCAGCGAAGAAGAGGAAGGAGGACCTGGCGATGCTGATGGTTGACATAAGAAGCATGGATGCTAATTTCAAGGTAGGTTGCACTGACCAGTGTGCCATGATCATGGCCGAGAGGAGAGCTCCACCAGTGACCGAGCCAACTACCACTGCACCACCGGCCACCTCGATGCCATCGGCGATAGAGACCCTGCCGGGTTCAGCGGCTTCGTCAGCGATCCCTACTCCACCATCAGCAACACCGGAAGAGGCTCCTTCCACCCTAGTGGATGATTTCATCGTTTGATTTCCACGACCATGTAATGCCGACCTATTTGCACCCTTTTTTGGCTCGCTAAACATTGATTTGCAGTGATTTGCGACAACTCAATCGTCGAGAATATGGTCGGTTTGTAGGCGCCAAAATTGTGTGATCGGCTACCTATTGCATAGTTTAATTTGTCAAACTTATTTGGGGCCATGTCTGCAGCCTCCGGCTGGGAGCCACTGCCCTGTATGTGGTTCATACGTTAGCGCAAAGAGCAATTCCACTCGCCCCCCTAAAGGCCCCCTAAACAGGTTATGGGGGCGTCGGTGCAAAATTCCACGCCCAACCACGACCCCCAATTTTTGTTTGGTTCCGGCACGCGCACTATTCATCCGATGCCCCCATGCCAAACCCAATCCGGGGGAGGCTAGCCGGAGCGCCAGCAGGCGCTCAAAAAGTTGGCGGGCCAGCCCTGTCAACGGCATAGTGCTAATTTTCCCTCGAAAATTATTATATTCCCCCTTTTCCCACCACAACACAGATCACCTCCCTCATTGCCCACCACTCTCGCCATTTTCCCCAGCCTACCCGAGACACCTCCGCACGCCATGATGCTGAGAAAGTATGTTTCTCCCAGGGCGGCATCGTACATGCCACTGAAGAAGAAGGTAAAGCAGGAGAAGGAGCGACCATAGGGGATGACCAACACCGAGTGTGTCTTCGACCTCCAGCACCTGAAGATGGAGAACGCAAGCTACCGGCTGAGGGAGCAGAAGGCGAGGGAGCGGAAGGCGTTGGTGCCGGCGGAGGTGGCTAGGATGCAGAGGGTAGATACCATGTCGGGGATGTGGGCGCCGCCATCCCAATACGTGCCCACCATGTGGGGGGGTCGAGGCAGCCTCTCGATGTGCTCTCGTTGTGATCCCTCGCTGGCACCAGCCCAGTGTTCCAAGAAAGTCAAGGTAACATCATCTCGCACCTCTCTTGTTTCTCGCAAGGCTCCTAGGATTTCGACCCGTTCGGCGGCTTGAACCCAAACATCTTCACCGCCGGTGATCTCAACGCCCTCTTCGCTGCCTTGCCTGAGCTCCACCGAGCGAACATCAGCGGCGTCGGGTCTCCTCAGCACTTCGCCGTGAGCAACAACAACCAGTCTTCGGTGGAATGCCAGCTGTCATGCCCGACATCATCAACGGTGGCGTGGGGAAACCCTCCTTCACGCAGAAGGAAGCTGAGGTGTACAATGAAGAAGAGGAAGAAGGCGGTGAGCCTTGGGAAAAAAGCTCTTTCACCAATGCTAAGGTGCCCGCCGAGGAGGAGGTGGAGGACATGCCCGATCCTAAAGGGAAGGAGAGAAGGTGGCAGCACCTGTAGAGCCAAAGAAGAAAGTTGGTGGCTGCGGGCCAAAGTAGATTTCGAGGGAGGACGAGTGCCTTGCCGAAGAATGGAAGATGGTGAGCATCGACCCTTTCACCGGTGCTAACCAGAACGCGGATTGCTATTGTAAAAGGATGAAGGTGGCATACGACGAGATGCAGCTTCTGAATCCATATTTCAAGGCCTTGCACCATGATCGCAATGACTCGGCCATGTCACATGATCCAACATGCTTGCAAGAAGTGGCACGGCATCGTGGAGGAGGTCCTCTGTGTCTATGTTAGCGGCACTAACTTCGAAGACCAAGTAAGGAAACTCCGCCGTTGTTCATTGTGCTTGGACGCCTATTTTTAGGCCGTTTGTGTGATGATACATTGTCGTCCATTACAGATGCGGGCCATGATCGCCACCTACCACGAGGACAATGATGATGTTGAATTCAAGTTCATCCATGTCTTCACCCGGATCGAGACATGCGACAAGTGGACGGAGACATGAACAACACGCCAAGTCCAATGCCACGTATGACCCTATCGCACCGCCAATGCCGGCCGCTGAGGCCCGGCCCATAAGGAACAAGAAGGCCAATGCAGAGGGATGCGACGCCGGCCATCGAGAAGCTGCACACCTCCATCATGGCATGTATGGCTGACGCCGTGACGCACACCGCCAAGGGGACAGAACATGCCACACAGATAGAGGTAGTCGCGGCGGCAAGGTGGTCGTCGGTCGTCGAGGGACATGACCCCAAGCTCGACTTGATCAAGGCCGCCATTGTGGCAAAGAAGAGTAAGGAGGACTTGGCGATGATGATGGTCGACTCAAGCGGTATGGACGACGATGTCAAGGCATGGTGTGCCGAGCAGCGCGCCATGATCTTGGCCGCGAGGAGAGCTCCACCAGTGACCTAGCCAACTACCACTACACCACCGGCCACCTCGATACCATTGGCGACAGATACCCTGCCAGCTTTAATGGCTTCATAAGCAATCCCTACTCCACCATCGGCAACACCGGAAGAGGCGCCTTCCACCCCAGTGGATGATCTAGCCGTTTGATTTCTGCGGCCATGTGATGTCGGCATACATGCACCCGTTTTGGTTTGCTAGACATTGATTTGCAGCGAGTTGCGACAACACGATTGTCGAGACTATAATCTGTTTGTACGCGCCAAAACTGTTGATCGGCTACCTAATACATATTTGAATTTGTCAAATTTATTTGGGGCCACCCCGTTTGGGGGCTGCGGCTAGGAGCTGGCGCCCCATTTGTGGTACCTACATCGGCGCCCCCCATAAGGCCATGCAACGGACCCAATAGGGGCAGGGGCCGAGTGGAGATGTTCTTAGTATACATGTCATTTCTTTGTAAGGGCATCTCCAACGGAGCGACGTAAACGGACCAAAAACATCCATTTGCGTCTGTACGGACAAAAAATTATCTCCAGTGACCCGACGCATATTGATCGCACTGTCCACGGAGACGCAAACGTGGCCTAAATATGCGGTAGGAATGCGTCTATGCGAACACGTCTGCGCGTCCATTTTGGCTTGGCTGTCCCCCTCTCTCTCTGCTCCTTTAATGCAGGGTAGGTCCAATGTGCTGGCCAATAATGGCTACACAAAAGATATATTTTTCTCTTACCTCCATAATTAATGCAATGCATGGAAGGTCCCCTACGGTCAAAAAGTATGTCTCTGCCGTTCGGAAGAGAGATAGATATATATGGACATGTGACTAATTTCCGTGTCCGTATCCGACACAACTGATACAAATCATATTCAAAATTCATCGATTCTTTGATTCAGTTTAATAAATGATGAGTACTTTTCTACCTTGCTCTTATCAAGTCCCTTTTCTCGTTAGAAATTAAATGTGTTTTCTTCATTTCGGTATACATGTATGATGTGATTGTTAGAATAACAAGACTAACCCTGATAATCTTTCACCTAAAAATGAAAGGAAATGCAAAATGCATTATATATTTTTTAAAGTAGCATATATGTAAATTTTCTTATATTTTCGAATTCTCAGTCGCAGAATTAGCCAAATCTGTGTACATACTAAGAATCATCGATGTAATGTTGAAAAATGTTATACTTTATTTTATTGAAAATAATCATAAACTTTTTTTCACTGGATGAATTAATTATCACTGTGATTTCTTAAATATGAATGAAGTACTTGTAAATTTAGCCGATAGTTTTTGGGTTATTAATCTTAGGGTAAAGTATCATATTTTGTATTAGATGGACACATGTTAACCATAAACGTTTTCTAGGTTCGTATCACATTCTAGACTTGGAATCCGGTGGCGCCGAAAAACGAATCAAATTGTATGTAGATTAGGACTCCAACCCAAGATTTCTAGCTCACCTCGGTGTTTTACTTTATAAACATAAATACTACTTCCTCTGTTACTTACAGATTACTAGAATGTGGGTGCAAGTTCTAAGCAGCGTTGTTAGCTTTATTTAGTAACGTGCAGAATAAAGCAACAATCTATCGTCAGTTGATCAGCTTATCTTCATGAAGAAACTATTAAGGTAGATGGTCTTTTTGCAAATATCATCCATCCTTCGACACCTGGTTAGGAGGGAGGTTGTACCCAGCCCACCAAAATTCAAACTCCACGTTTGACATCTGTGTATCTCGTCAAGTCGGATATTCATTTAGTGGGAGGTGACGTTCCCATGACAGCGAGACACCTGTGGTAACGTCGTCAATTTTAAAATCCAATCCGCCGGCTCAGTCTTTCAGAGGTGCTCATATAGGGGTAGAATATGCGTGTGTACGTTTATAGGGGTCAGTGTATACGCGTGTATGTGAGTACCTGCGTTTATACTGTATTTCTAAAAAAATAATAAAAATTTCAATTATATTTTATAAGGTCATATGTCAAATTAGTCTTCTACATTTATTATTGTGGTTCCATAGTGAAGCACGGGAAATTATGCTAGTACCTAATAGTAAAGAAAGAAGTGTCTCCGTGGTTTCAGGCTAGCCATAGTGCTAGTATCATAGCTAGTATCATGCGCATTGGTCCCATAAAAATGCTGATGTGGCAGCTAATTAAGGAGGAGAGAGGAGATTAGAGTAACATAGGTAGATACTGTATCATAGCACATATCACGAGAAAAGTTAATGCCAAACAAATCTTGTGCACAAATTTGTATTGAGATTCTAAAAAGCAATAAATATAGCATGACTATGATACTACTTCATGATACTAACCACTATAGAGATAGTATCATACACAAGTATCATATGCATGATATTACTACATGATACTTACCACTATGACCAGCCTCATCCGTCGTTGTCCGTGTTTCCGTCGTCTGTCCCGCTCGTTTGGTTTCGTACGTTGCTTGACAAGTTCTGGCTTCTGGACTCTTTCTTTGACCGAGCCTCTTTCGTAATAGATTCTATCGCTGATCTTTTGAAATAGACTATCGCTGATCGCTAACAGGCCTATTAAAATCGAGCGTTCCTGGTCTCCGTCTCCCCTCTGTACCCAAACGAATCGAGCATGGCGACGGCGGTATAGGCGGTGACAGCTACATCGTAGGGCAACATCAGGTGGAGCTCGATGGTGCAGGATCCGGGGCACGCGCTGGCTGGTAGAGGCGGTGGAGGAGCTAGCAGATGGTTAGTTGAGTTAACCTAAAACTACAACGGTCGTACCTACTTGCCGTCGCGCGGCTTACACCGGCCTTGGTTACTCGCAGTCGCGCAACCTACTACTGACCGCCGGAGGGGCCGGCGCCGTCGTCGAAGCGCGAGCGTTCGCGCACTCCGCACACCAGGCACGCCGCAGATTGGTCACCTCCTTCCCGCCTGCGGCGTTCGAGGGCCTCGGCCAAAGAGGAGTCCCACAGGACTGTCCTGACCATAGCCGCCGTCGCCGCCTGGGCCGCCGTTGCCTGGGCCGCCGCCTCCTCCGCCGCCGCCTGGGCCACCGCCACCGCCTCCACCTCCTCCTTCGCCTGTGCCACCGCCTGCAACCCCGCTAGCTGGGCGAGGAAGCGGGCCCTATCCCTGGCCGCCTCCGCCACCGCTTTGTCTCTGGCAGCGATGGCGCCCGCCAGCTCCCGGTTTTCCTGCTCGACCCACGCGGGAGAAGGGCCCCTACGCTGGAACGAGTCCAGGTCGGAGCATATTAACCCCTGAGCCATGGCGATCGCATAGCTGTGGGCTTCCTCCTCCGTCACCAAGTCTATCGACGTTGGGCGTCCCCAGCCAGGGACTTGAAGGACGCGACTAGAACGAACTGGTCGCCGGCACACTCGAAGCGGGCACGGGGGAGGGGGGGGGTCGTCGTCCGCGATGTCGTGGATGACGGCGTCCGCTGTAGGGGACGCCATGGCCGCCCGCACCTCCGCGAGCTCCGCCCTGGCGTCGGCGAGATCGGCCATGGCATTGGCGATCTCCGCCCTGGTCGCCGCGAGGCGCCCTTCCGCGCGCTCTGCCGCCTCCGCGACCTCCGCCTCCGCCGCCTCCCGGTCCAGCTGCTCGGCCTCAACGCCGGTGGCGACTACCTCCTCGTCCTCATCCGGGTGGAGGTGGCAGCACATCTGAACAAAGTGTTCCCAAGTACGGTTGTGGTCGGTCATGGATGGATGCTATAGCTTGAGGTGTGCCTGTCACCCCCGCCGGTGTCCACCTTATATAGCCAGGCGGGGCGGGAAACGGCGTTACCGCGCAGGTCGTTTCCAGCGCGCGAAACGCCGGGGAAACTTGCGAATGTATTGGGCGCGCGGGAACGACCATGGTCGCGCGGGAACAGTTTATCGCCGACGGCAGTCCTCGATGGGACATAAAACGCCATTAACGAGCTTGACGCTATCTCCGTTAAAAAAATACGTCCGCACCGCTGAAGGTACCCCGACGCAAACGATCGCTCTGGACCGCATGTCGTCCGCGGCCGACGCTAACGGATATTTCGGACCTCCGAAATGCGTCGGTCCGTTGGAGATGTCCTCAGCGCTACGAGATGAGGCACGTATAAGCCGTTTATATCCTCCTAAAAAATATAGACGTGTCTGGATTGAGAAATAGCGCGCAGATTATGGCTGTGTTTGCGGTGCCCCCACTGCGACCGGATGTTCTGCCCGCAGTGCAAGGTGCCGTGACGTGATGGGGTCGATTGCGCCGAGTTCTAGCTTTCTGGAGAGATGAACACAGAGCAAGTGGCACAGCAGCCTGCAGGTTACTAGCTTAACCTGAATCTTTTGCTCACTAGCTAGCTATGGCCAATCCGGTTCCTATTTCATCCGATTTTCAGGTGCAGGCATTCTGTTAGATGCTGAGCTTCCTGATGATGGGTGCACATGTTTGCACGAATAGACTGATTTGCGTAACTATGTCCAGGTTAGCTGTACACCGTACAGTTAATTTTGGTGTGCAATAAAACCCGCTTATTTAGATTTGTCATCAGAAAGATTGGAGTCTTCATATTTCTTTTATTGATGTCAATTGATTTACATAGAGAACTTCAGATATCTTGGTTAGGCCGTGCCTTCTTCGATTCTTCTTTGTTGGTGGTACAAAGCAATTTTTCTTTGCTCAATTTTCTGTGTTGTTTCACTGAGGTGAGGGTTTAGCAATATAATCTTATTAGGATTGATAATTATGTTTATCGTGTAAGAAAAATGTGACCACCAATGCAGAGAGGAGAGGCATCACCACTGTGGTTTGCCGAACCGCTTGACTATTTATTTTTCCCGGTGCAATGCACAGGTATTTTTACTAGTACAACCTTATAGATATGCTTGAGGTATATGAACGGAGTTGGCACCCGCACGGCTCGGAACATGCAAGCAACGTTCACGCAATGTTTGGTTTGTGGTTCTGTTGTGGATTCGATCCACCGCTGGGCCTCCTACGGTTAAGGGTGACTTCGTGGAGTGGTGGTTGCTGGTGGTGTGGACCTCCCCACGCCAGTTACACAAAGAAACATCGTCACTCATTATGCTCACGTCGTAGTGGATCTGGAAGGACAGAAACACTGCGGTCTTCGACAACACGCATCCCTTGGTGACCTCCTTACTCAGCGACATCAAGGACGAGGCGCGACAATGGACGGACGCGGGCTCCCGGGAGCTTCGCCAACTCCTCCCCTAGATTAGGTCTTTTAGGTTGAGTTGTACGGCGTGATGTTAGTCCTTCTTTTGGACATTGTACATATAAACCTTCTTTATCTATCAATGGATCGAAACACAAGGTTTTTGCGTTTTCGTGAAAAATATTCACGCAACAAGCCGGAGATGTAATCGTGGATAGAGCGAAACTTTCTTTTTGGAGCGGAGGATAGAGCAGAACTAGCAGTCATTAATTTGTGCCTCATATGTGGAACTAATTCTACAATATAAGTTATCACGTTCTACCACATCTTGTTTTAGTTAGCTACTTCTCGAGATACACATGTATATTGTGTTCATTTCCTTTTCTTGCTGATAGATAGGTAATTAGACAAGATTTAACTAAAAGTCACATGTTTTGAGGGTTTTTACTTCCCTTTTGTTGCGACGGACTAATAATATATAGTTATGGCATCAAGACATAACTTAGTGAAATGGTATAATTGAACCATGACAGCTAATTATATTTATACTTTCAGCTTAACATACGATCGAACTACATGTTTCACTCTTCTGCAGATTGGAGAGATTTATTTGCAGTTTGTTAACAAATCAAGGCAAAGTTATACTCCATTTTGTTTTCTTCTATCTATGTTTCAGCAGCTAGCAGAAATAATTATCTAAGCTTTTCTGAATTATCTAAAAGCGCAAGCACATATTAATCTTCTGAAGTATTTGATAGTGCAAGCACAAATTTATAATAAATGGTGGCTTGCCATCTTGTGCGCTTAGATTGATGTCCAAAACGACTACACACATAAATATTATAGGACAATTGTTAAGTGCATTTTGTAGCTACCAGCTGTTATAGCGTCGCACGTTCTGCTGGAGCCCTTTCTGTTATGTTTAAAACTACTATTGCTAGCATTGCCTAGCAATGTTTTCTTGAGTACACGGTGGTCCAGTACCTTTTTCTTTTTCTTGTAGCATTATACAAACAAGAATCCGAAATAGCAATGTGAAGAGATGTATACTGTCTCTAATGGTAAAATACTCATGGTATTATGTGGGCCTGTGAAAAATGGAATTATTGTTAAAATAAACCGTGTTTATGTTTCAGCTGAAATAGCAATGTGAAGAGAATGTATATATATTGTCTCTGGTGGTAACACACTCATGGTATGTTCTTAATATTGCGCCCACGGAAACTGGAACTTTTGTTAAAATTTATTTATGTTTTAGTTGGCTTTGTCTAGAAGGTAATTGTTTGAGAGGATCTTTTAGGCAACATAATAGAAGACTGCAAGGCAAATCCGGAGAAGCAATTTTGTAATTATTTACCTACTTTAATATTTATTTTTCATAGCACGGAACTTTATGTATGTTCCTTGTGAAAGATATTCAGCCTTGAATAGTGGAAGACATTGTTTTCTTCCGAATTCGGTTATTTTAATTTTGATATCATTTAGATGCTTTTATGTGGCATTGCAAGACATGGTAAATTACCAGATAAGAGAAATTGTGGACTCGTTAGAATCATTGATTGCTAAATATTACACTGGGTAGATAACATTTTCATGATATAGAAGTTTCACTCTCTTCCTATTCATTCCATGAAATATATCACGGGAAACTTTTAGAAAAACTAAAGAGAACGATTTTCTTTTGCGTATTACTCCATTCATCTCAACAATGTGCTGCACAGTTATCGTCCCGTGAGCCAGATTTCAATTTTAATGCCTCTACAATTGTAGTGCAAGTTAGAGATTTCTTAGAAAATTCATATTATCATTATCAGGGCTTAGATACTGGTGGAACAGTGCAGGAGATTCAGTATGTTTCTCTGTGCCTGCACTACATAGAGGGTTGTGCTTGCTTGGCTGATCAAAATTTTCGAACTAGGCCGTTTAGAGGTTTGTTCATGTCTTCAGTTAATAGGACGTGTCTCTATTAACTGAAGGCATGACCGAGGTGAAACATAAAAGAATGGTAGATGATTGTTTGCACGATATGAGCAAAGTGGAGTCTTACTGAATACTTATTCCTTAAGCATGTAAGAATATGTCAAATTAAAATAACCTATTGTTTTTGAAGTATCGTGTGTAGACATAAATTGTTCAGGTGCAAAGTAATATAAGTAACTCGTGCCAACACACGAGTATTCAACTACTATATGCATTTGTTTAAACCTGATTTCTGCGCGGCATCTAGTATATATACGAGGGTCCTGCAGGCAGGTACCTTAGTGATCATGAACTGCCATATCCTGGCTGATCTGGGCTGCTTGCTGGTCATCCATGGCTGGTTGTCCACGAGGATGAGCACCTTCTTGCTCACCGGCGCAAAGTAGAGGAACGCCCGGGAGACGTACGACTGCATGTCCCTGCAGTTTGTAAGTAGGAAATATTCCATCACCAAAATCCATCGCGAATTAATTTACAGAAATAGAAGAGTTTTTCACCCATATGCATCCCTGCATTAATGGAGGAATTGCGTACGGTACGTACCCAATCTGGAGGCTTGTCAAGGGATAGATATCTGGCAGCGGAGCATCCATCACTGAATATCAATCAATCGACCAGGCTACCTAGCTAAGCTAGCCACAGCTCGGCACCAAATTAACTCGTATCGAGCAGATTCCTCCAAGAGATCATCTCCGTAGCTTCATCGTTGCATGCACGCGAGGATCAACAGGACCGCAAGAAGAACAAGAAACAAATTAGTTGGCAATAGAAATATGGCTACTGGCTAGAAAGAATGGTCTAGGAGAGAGAGAAGCGAGGGGCCGCTCTTTGTTTTTCTTCCATTTTTGGGTGAAGGAAGGAATGACGTCCATTTTTAGACCCATCGAAAAAAACGAGGGCATACGACAAGACGGTGTTTTGGAGTTTCAAAATATTCTGGAAAATATCCTACATACATACAATATGATGTATTCTACCGGCGTAAAAACAACCAATTCCAGCCTGCGTGAAATTAACAAAAGTGTGTACCCACTAGTAGAAAATGGGGCAACCATCTAAGCCTACCGGTTTGGGAGCTCACGCGGGCGAGGAGCTTTGGTACCGGTTTGGGAGGGGCTTTCGTACCGGTTCGTGTTAGGAACCGGTACGAAAGGCCTTCGGCCAAAACACTAGTAGGAAAAGCCTCATCAGTGGCGCACGAAAACATGATTCTGTGGCGCACGGGCGGTGCGCCACAGAAACTTCGCCACAAAAATAGGGTTTCTGTGGCGCACCGTACCATGCGCCACAGAATTAAGGTGTTCTGTGGCGCATACGGTCCAGCTGCGCCACAGAAATAGGTGCGCCACAGAATTCTATTTTGGTGCGCCACAGAATAATGTAAAGGTATACTCGATTTTGTGCCCCTGGTGTATTATACAGGTTTTATACAAGTTTTGTACACAGTATACATGTATAATATAGACAGATAGACAGATATAATATGGACACATATATCATAGCAACATTATACATCATCATCACAGTACTTAGAGCCCGATGGAGATACATATATAGTGGCAAGTGTCAAATGTTTTGCATCCAGTTCACAATTTCGAGATACAAAGTAGTCTTCATCTAGTTCCTCCTTTGCTTCCTCATCTCTACCCACCAGGCTCGCTTGCATCGGGGTCTTCATCCAGTTCCTACTATGATGAAAATGGAAGAAAGTGAGACCAACAAGTCCGATGCACAAGAGAAATGGAATAAATGCCTCATACATTGTTGGTCAACACAAATATTAACATTCAGGGATGGCGTAAGTGAGACCAAGTCCGATGCACAAGAGATTGATATTTGTGCTATCTTACCAGGCTCACTTAAGCCACCCCCGAGTGTACGGTGACCAAACATTTTAATCATCGGCATTTTGAAAATCTCAAAGCAAATGGAATGAAAAAATGGAATAAGTGCCTCATACATTGTTGGTCAACACAAATACTATGGTCAGAAACCATAGTTGCAGTATACACCGCAGTATACTTTGCAGAAGGGCCCCCTTTCCCCGGCCGACATTCCGTGAACGGGTCCTTGACGACACAACAACGCCGATCTGTCTCTCCGGCGCAGAACCACGGCAGTCCCAGCCGCCTCCCTTGTGGCCGCGTCTCCTGCGCTCTTCTCCATGGAAGGACCACGATTGGACTCACCGGGGGAATAATGATAATCGCCATCACCATAGGTGCATAGCAGTTTGCAGCAGATGCCATTTTTCTTCCCTCGCCGTCCAGTGAACGAGTCCTTGATGCAAAGACCGTGCCGGCCTGCCCAGCATTATGCCGGCCCGTGTTGCCGCGCTTCAGGCCGTGTGTCCCGTGCCCTGCACTGTTCGCCTTCTTGCCCGGTGAACCAATAGACTGATCGTTGCAATAAGGAAACCGATGACGGCCGGTCGCAAGATTAGATTGCGATCGGCCGTCATCGGCTTCCTTATTCCAACGATTAGTCTATTCGTTCACCGGGCAAGAAGGCGAAGAGTGCAGGGCGCGTGAGACACGGCCGAAGCGCGGCAACAGGGTCGGCATGATGCTAGGGAGGCCGGCACCGTCTTTGCATTAAGGACTCATTCACGTACTGGACGGCGAGAGAAGAAAAGTGGCATCTGCTGCAAAGTACTCTACACCTGTGGAGTCTGACGATAGTGGTGATGGCTATTATCATTATTCCCTCGGTGTGTCCAATCGTAGCCCGGCCATGGAGAAAAGCGCAGAGCGCAGGAGACGCGGCCACAAGGGAGGTGGCTGGGATTAGCGTGGTTCTGCACCGGAGAGGCAGGTCGGCGTTGTTGTCTCGTCAAGGACTCGTTCACAGAACGGCAGCCGGGGAAAGGGGGGCCCGTCTACAAAGTATATTGCGGCGTATAGGTGACCAAACATTCTAATCATCGGCACTAAAATGGAAGAAAGAGCCAAGTGGTATCTCAACTAGATATCATATGCCTCATACTTTGTTGGTCGAAAGAAATATTAACATTCCGGGATGGGGCCAGTGAGGCCAGGTAGGATGCACAAGAGATTGATATTTGTGCCATCGCACCAGGCTCACCGGCCCCACCCAGCAGTGTACAAGTGACCAAACAATTTAATCATCGGCACTAAAATGGAAGAAAGGCCAATGCAATTAAGAAGTAGCTAGTATGAACTAAATGGAATGCCTCATACTTTGTTGGTCGAAACAAATATTAACATCCAGGGATGGAGTAAGTGAGGCCAGGTAGGATGCACAAAATATTGATATTTGTGACATCACACCAGTCTCACTTGCTCCACCCCCGAGTGTACGAGTGATCGACCAACCATCTAATCCTCGGCAAGTACAAAAACACCAACAAACCAGCAACCATGGTGACATAAGTCAAGATGCTCAAACACACATAGCATGCATGGAGCAGATGCTCCAAAGGGATTATTCATCACTTGGTATATAAACCAAGTGATGCTGGCAAAAGAGAGGCCAATCAAGAACCAGTAAATCCAGTAAGTGATAGATATGCCTAAACAAGCAACAACACATAGCATATCCCAGCTAACCAGATGAGACAAGTCTTGGTAGCCAACTTAATCACCTAGCACCACCTAGCCTTTTAAAACCATCGAAACAGTCCATTTTCTTCAAAGGATACCACAAGTGGCATTCATTTACATGATCCCCTACTGTGGATATCTCTATTTTCATCAAAGCCAACAAGAAATAGAAATTTATCATTACTCAGTTGAGTTCAAAACAAAGCTGGGGTACCATAAGGGATTACTCATCACTTGGTAGTAACCAGGGACATTAACCAGGGTACCATAGTAATTTGGATCATAAGGCATCAATTAAGGAGGCAATTCACCAGGGACAAAGGGAAACATTTGATGATCCAGTAAGTGCATGACACTTTGAGCTACCAAGAATAAAGGCCAACAGTGGATAAACATCTGCAAGCAGCTCACACACACATGCAAACACATGTGTTGATAGTAACTAAACAGCAGAAGAACACCACCAGATATTCATGGGTACTTAGGATCAGTAGGGAATTGATAAAGTACAGTGAGGAGCAAGCATACCATCAGAAACTGTCCATTTGAGAGAAATAACATTGGGGTAATGTTAAAATGTTTGTCTCCATATTTGGGAGACATTTTTAATATTGGAGTCTAGCTAATGGAAATCAAGAACTAGTCTTGATCTCCAAATGGTGATTAGAGGGAATTTATTCATCTTAAGCAACATTAGGGACAAATGGGATCATGCAAGGGACTTAGGTCATTTGGATCATAAGGCATCAATTAAGGAGGCAACCAGGGACAAAGGGAAACATTTGATGATCCATTATCATAGGCAACAAAGCAGCAACTTTTTCCCCTCTAATCTAGCTAGAGTCCTTTAAAGAAATCCATCATAAGCATGGTCAAATACACATATATATACTACTACATCACAAATGCATCAAAAGAGTACTACATCACAAGACCACCACGGTTGTACTAGTAGAGTTTAATGCTGAACTTCCAAAGGGATTAAGATTACACATATGAACTTTAAACATGACCAGGAGCATGAGGGCCGCA
>NC_061511.1:207735177-207815854 GCF_022539505.1 Lolium rigidum | reverse complement strand
GTTAACACAAAGACGCAGCAGCTTCCTTCCTTCTCGCACACGGTGCTCGTAAGCCGATCCTAAACAAGGCCAAAAAACCAACATGAAGTTGATCCTCGGAACATCCCGTTTAGGACTTGCGAACACCACCCTACGTGCCACCGGATCCTCCCCCCCTTTGTAAGGCCTAACTATTGCAGATATTAAACTAATCCTTGTAGAACAAGGAGCAATCGTAACGGATCAGATCTACTAAATAATGATCAAGCGGGGTGCCGCCCCCACACCTGAGATAGGCGTGAGGGCGGCTAGATATGCAAGGGTTGCACTACGTAAGCATGCTTAAACGAAGAACAATGCTAACCCTAACACATCTAATGATAACTACGTTGCTCGCCATCAAAAGCGCTTCGAGTACTGAGCAACGCATGAACAACGTGGGGCTTGTGCTGCCTAGATCGCAAGATGCGATCTAGGCAGCATGTCGCCTACCTGATAGAAACCCTCGAGACGAAGGAGTTGGCGATGCGCCGAGATTGGTTTGTTTTGGGGTTGAACGTGAGTTGTTGTTTATTCCATAAACCCTAGGTACATATTTATAGTCCAGGGGACTTTCTAATGTGGGCGTGCACTAAACCGTGCATGAGTAAGATTCTATCTCTAAACTAAAATACGATCTAATATGTTACAGATACACGGGCAATTAAGCCCAACTTGGTATAAAAGGCCGATTCATGTAATTCTCCACGTATATTTCCTTAAGCCCATCTTGACTGCGGCCCACCTCCGACTTGGTCAAATCTTGGTGATAACACACATATGTAATAACTTGATAATTAACATGACATGGTATTCTCTATCCATCGGATCCCGACAAACACAACATATAGAATTACAGATAGATGATCTTGATCATGTTAGGCAGCTCACAAGATCCAACAATGAAGCACAATGAGGAGAAGACAACCATCTAGCTACTGCTATGGACCCATAGTCCGGGGGTGAACTACTCACTCATCACTCCGGAGGCGACCATGGCGGTGTAGAGTCCTCCGGGAGATGAATCCCCTCTCCGGCAGGGTGCCGGAGGAGATCTCCAGAATCCCCCGAGATGGGATCGGCGGCGTCTCAGTAAGGTTTTCCGTATCGTGGTTTTTCGCCTCAGGGGTTTCGCGACGGAGGCTTTAAGTAGGCGGAAGGGCAGAGTCGGGGGCCAGACGAGGGGGCCACACCATAGGGCGGCGCGGCCCCCCCGAGCCGCGCCGCGCTTGTGGTGTCGCCACCTCGTGGCCCCACTTCGTATGTTCTTCGGTCTTCCGGAAGCTCCGTGGAAAAATAGGCCCTCGGGTCTTCGTTTCGTCCAATTCCGAGAATATTTCGTTACTAGGATTTCTGAAACCAAAAACAGCAGAAAACGGAAGCGGCACTTCGGCATCTTGTTAATAGGTTAGTTCCGGAAAATGCACGAATATGACATAAAGTGTGCATAAAACATGTAGGTATCATCAATAATATGGCATAGAACATAAGAAATTATCGATACGTCGGAGACGTATCAAGCATCCCCAAGCTTAGTTCTCGCTCGTCCCGAGCGGGTAAAACGATAACAAAGATAATTTCTGAAGTGATATGCCATCATAACCTTGATCATACTATTTGTAAACATATGTAGTGGATGCAGCGATCAAAACAATGGTAATGACATGAGTAAACAGGTGAATCATAAAGCAAAGACTTTTCATGAATAGTACTTCAAGACAAGCATTAATAAGTCTTGCATAAGAGTTAACTCATAAAGCAATAAATCAAAGTAAAGGTATTGAAGCAACACAAAGGAAGATTAAGTTTCAGCGGTTGCTTTCAACTTGTAACATGTATATCTCATGGATAATTGTCAACATAGAGTAATATAACAAGTACAATATGCAAGTATGTAGGAATCAATGCACAGTTCACACAAGTGTTTACTTCTTGAGGTGGAGAGAGATAGGTGAACTGACTCAACATAAAAGTAAAGAGAATGGTCCTTCAAAGAGGAAAGCATCGATTGCTATATTTGTGCTAGAGCTTTTATTTTGAAAACATGAAACAATTTTGTCAACGGTAGTAATAAAGCATATGAGTTATGTACATTATATCTTACAAGTTGCAAGTCTCATGCATAGTATACTAATAGTGCCCGCACCTTGTCCTAATTAACTTGGACTACCGGATCTTTGCAATGCAAATGTTTTGACCAAGTGTCACAATGGGGTACCTCCATGTCGCCTGTACAAAGGTCTAAGGAGAAAGCTCGCATTTTGGATTTCTCGCTTTTGATTATTCTCTACTTAGACATCCATACCGGGACAACATGGACAACAGATAATGGACTCCTCTTTAATGCATAAGCATGTGGCAACAATTATTATTCTCATATGAGATTGAGGATATATGTCCAAACTGAAACTTCCACCATGAATCATGGCTTTAGTTAGCGGCCCAAAGTTCTTCTCTAACAATATGCATGCTCCAACCATGAAGGTGGTAGATCTCTCTTGCTTCGGACAAGACGGACATGCATAGCAACTCACATGATATCCAACAAAGAATAGTTGATGGCGTCCCCGTAAACATGGTTATCGCACAACGAGCAACTTAATAAGAGATAAAGTGCATAAGTACATATTCAATACCACAATAGTTTTTAAGCTATTTGTCCCATGAGCTATATATTGCAAAGGTGAATAATGGAATTTTAAAGGTAGCACTCAAGCAATTTACTTTGGAATGGCGGATAAATACCATGTAGTAGGTAGGTATGGTGGACACAAATGGCATAGTGGTTGGCTCAAGGATTTTGGATGCATGAGAAGTATTCCCTCTCGATACAAGGTTTAGGCTAGCAAGGTTATTTGAAACAAACACAAGGATGAACGGTACAGCAAAACTCACATAAAAGACATATGGTAAACATTATAAGACTCCATACCGTCTTCCTTGTTGTTCAAAACTCAATACTAGATGTTATCTAGACTCTAGAGAAACCAAATATGCAAACCAAATTAGCAAGCTCTAAGTATTTCTTCATTAATGGGTGCAAAGTATATGATGCAAGAGCTTAAACATGAGCACAACAATTGCCAAGTATCAAATTGTCCAAGACATTTTTAGAGTTACTACATG
Organism: Lolium rigidum; assembly: GCF_022539505.1. Lineage (NCBI taxonomy): Eukaryota > Viridiplantae > Streptophyta > Magnoliopsida > Poales > Poaceae > Lolium > Lolium rigidum. Next base: position 207,812,710 of record NC_061511.1, on the reverse strand, counting down.
TAGCATTTTCCAATTCCAACCATATAACAATTTAACGAAGAAGAACTTCGCCATGAATACTATGAGTAGAGCCTAAGGACATATTTGTCCATATGCAACAGCGGAGCGTGTCTCTCTCCCATAAAGTGAATGCTAGGATCCATTTTATTCAAACAAAACAAAAACAAAAACAAACCGACGCTCCAAGCAAAGTACATAAGATGTGACGGAATAAAAATATAGTTTCAGGGGAGGAACCTGATAATGTTGTCGATGAAGAAGGGGATGCCTTGGGCATCCCCAAGCTTAGACGCTTGAGTCTTCTTAGAATATGCAGGGGTGAACCACCGGGGCATCCCCAAGCTTAGAGCTTTCACTCTCCTTGATCATATTGCATCATACTCCTCTCTTGATCCTTGGAAACTTCCTCCACACCAAACTCGAAACAACTCATTAGAGGGTTAGTGAATAATAAAAATTCACATGTTCAGAGGTGACACAATCATTCTTAACACTTCTGGACATTACATAAAGCTACTGGACATTAGTGGATCAAAGAAATTCATCCATCATAGCAAAAGAGGCAATGCGAAATAAAAGACAGAATCTGTCAAAACAGAACAGTCCGTAAAGATGGATTTTATTAGGCCACCAGACTTGCTCAAACGAAAATGCTCAAATTGAATGAAAGTGGCGTACATATCTGAGGATCATGCTCGTAAATTGGCTTAATTGTCTGAGCTACCTACAGGGAGATAGACCCAGATTCGTGACAGCAAAGAAATCTGGAACTGCGCAGTAATCCAAATCTAGTACTTACTTTTCTATCAAAGACTTTACTTGGCACAACAAAACATAAAACTAAGATAAGGAGAGGTTGCTACAGTAGTAAACAACTTCCAAGACACAAATATAAAACAAAAATACTGTAGTAAAAACATGGGTTGTCTCCCATAAGCGCTTTTCTTTAACGCCTTTCAGCTAGGCGCGAAAAGTGTATCTCAAGTAACATCGAGAGATGAAGCATCAACATCATAATTTGTTCTAATAATAGAATCATAAGGTACCTTCATTCTCTTTCTAGGGAAGTGTTCCATACCTTTCTTGAGAGGAAATTGATATTTAATATTACCTTCCTTCATATCAATAGTGGCACCAACGGTTCGAAGAAAAGGTCTTCCCAATATAATGGGGCAAGATGCATTGCATTCAATATCCAAGACAACAAAATCAACGGGGACAAGGTTATTGTTAACCATAATATGAACATTATCAACTTTCCCCAAAGGTTTCTTTTTAGCATTATCAGCGAGATTAACATCCAAATAACAATTTTTCAATGGTGGCAAGTCAAGCATATCATAGACTTTTTTAGGCATAACGAAATACTTGCACCAAGATCACATAAGGCATTACAATCAAAATCTTTGACTCTCATTTTAATGATGGGCTCCCAACCATCTTCTAGCTTTCTAGGAATAGAAGTTTCAAGTTTTAGTTTCTCTTCTCTAGCTTTTATGAGAGCATTTGTAATATGTTTTGTGAAAGCCAAGTTTACAGCGCTAGCATTGGGACTCTTAGCAAGTTTTTGCAAGAACTTTATAACTTCAGAGATGTGGAAATCATCAAAATCTAAATCATTACAATCTAAAGCAATGGGATTATCATCCCCAAGGTTGGAAAAAATTTCAGCAGTTTTATCACAAGCAGTTTCAGCAGTTTTAGCAGTTTCAGGTAATTTTGCGCGCTTTGCACTAGGAGTAGAAGCATTGCCAACACCAATTATTTCACCATTGATAGTAGGAGGTGCAGCAACATATGAATCATTAGCATTGCTAGTGGTGGTAATAGTCCAAACTTTAGCTACATTTTCCCCTTTAGCTAGTTTTTCATTTTCTTCTCTATCCCACCTAGCACGCAGTTCAGCCATTAATCTTATATTCTCATTAATTCTAACTTGGATGGCATTTGCTGTAGTAACAATTTTATTTTCAATATCCCTATTAGGCATAACTTTCGATTTCAAAAGATCAACATCGGAGGCAAGACTATCAACTCTAGAAACAAGAATATCAATTTTATTGAGCTTTTCCTCAACAGATTTGTTAAAGGCAGTTTGTGTACTAATAAATTCTTTAAGCATGGCTTCAAGTCCAGGGGTGTATTCCTATTATTGTTGTAAGAATTCCCATAAGAATTAGCATAACCGTTACCATTATTATAAGGATATGGCCTATAGTTATTACTAGAATTGTTCCGATAAGCATTGTTGTTGAAATTATTATTTTTAATGAAGTTTACATCAACATGTTCTTCTTGGGCAACCAATGAAGCTAATGGAACATTATTAGGATCAACATTAGTCCTATCATTTGCAAGCATAGACATAATAGCATCAACCTTATCATTCAAGGAAGAGGATTCTTCAACGGAATTTACCTTCTTACCTTGTGGAGCTCTTTCCGTGTGCCATTCAGAGTAATTAACCATCATATTATCAAGAAGCTTTGTTGCTTCACCAAGAGTGATGGACATAAAGGTACCTCCAGCAGCTGAATCCAATAAATTCCGCGAAGAAAAATTTAGTCATGCATAGAAGGTTTGGATGATCATCCAAGTAGTCAGTCCATGGGTTGGGCAATTTTTAACCGAGAGATTTCATTCTTTCCCAAGCTTGAGCAACATGTTCATTATCCAATTGTTTAAAATTCATTATGCTACTCCTCAAAGATATAATTTTAGCAGGGGGATAATATCTACCAATAAAAGCATCCTTGCATTTAGTCCAGGAATCAATACTATTCTTAGGCGAGAGATAGCAACCAATCTTTAGCTCTTCCTCTTAATGAGAAAGGAAACAATTTTAATTTTATAATGTCACCATCTACATCTTTATACTTTTGCATTTCACATAGTTCAACAAAATTATTGAGATGGGCAGCAGCATCATCGGAACTAACACCGGAAAATTGCTCTCTCATGACAAGATTTAGTAAAGCGGGTTTAATTTCAAAGAATTCCGCTGTAGTAGCAGGTGGAGCAATAGGTGTGCATAAGAAATCATTATTATTTGTGCTAGTGAAGTCACACAACTTAGTATTTTCAGGGTTGGCCATTTTAGCAGTAGTAAATAAAGCAAACTAGATAAAGTAAATGCAAGTAAACTAATTTTTTTGTGTTTTTGATATAGCGAGACAAGACAAGTGAATAAAGTAAAACTAGCAACTAATTTTTTTGTGTTTTGATATAATGCAGCAAACAAAGTAGTAAATAAAATAAAGCAAGACAAAAACAAAGTAAAGAGATTGAGAAGTGGAGACTCCCCTTGCAGCGTGTCTTGATCTCCCCGGCAACGGCGCCAGAAAATATGCTTGATGGCGTGTATTTCACACGTTCGTTGGGCAAACCCAAGAGGAAGGTATGATGCGCACAGCAGCAAGTTTTCCCTCAGAAAGAAACCAAGGTTTATCGAACCAGGAGGAGCCAAGAAGCACGTTGAAGGTTGATGGCGGCGGGATGTAGTGCGGCGCAACACCGGAGATTCCGGCGCCAACGTGGAACCTGCACAACACAACCAAAGTACTTTGCCCCAACGAAACAGTGAGGTTGTCAATCTCACCGGCTTGCTGTAACAAAGGATTAACCGTATTGTGTGGAAGATGATTGTTTGCAGAGAAAACGAGTAAAACAAGTATTGCACCAGATTTGTATTTCAAGTATTAAAGAATGGACCGGGGTCCACGAGTTCACTAGAGGTGTCTCTCCCATAAGATAAAAGCATGTTGGGTGAACAAATTACAGTCGGGCAATTGAAAAATAGAGAGGGCATAACAATGCACATACATGACATGATAAGTATAGTGAGATTTAATTGGGCATTACGACAAAGTACATAGACCGCCATCCAACCGCATCTATGCCTAAAAAGTCCACCTTCGAGGTTATCATCCGAACCCCCTCCAGTATTAAGTTGCAAAGCAACGAGACAATTGCATTAAGTATGGTGCGTAATGTAATCAACAACTACATCCTCGGACATAGCGCCAATGTTTTATCCCTAGTGGCAACAAGCACAACACAACCTTAGAACTTTCTCATCACTGCCCAGGTGTCAATGCAGGCATGAACCCACTATCGAGCATAAATACTCCCTCTTGGAGTTAAGAGTAAAAACTTGGCCAGAGCCTCTACTAGTAACAGAGAGCATGCAAGATCATAAACAACACATATGTAATAACTTGATAATTAACATGACATGGTATTCTCTATCCATCGGATCCCGACAAACACAACATATAGAATTACAGATAGATGATCTTGATCATGTTAGGCAGCTCACAAGATCCAACAATGAAGCACAATGAGGAGAAGACAACCATCTAGCTACTGCTATGGACCCATAGTCCAGGGGTGAACTACTCACTCATCACTCCGGAGGCGACCATGGCGGTGTAGAGTCCTCCGGGAGATGAATCCCCTCTCCGGCGGGGTGCCGGAGGAGATCTCCGGAATCCCCCGAGATGGGATCGGCGGCGGCGGCGTCTCCGTAAGGTTTTCCGTATCGTGGTTTTTCGCCTCGGGGGTTTCGCGACGGAGGCTTTAAGTAGGCGGAAGGGCAGAGTCGGGGCCCGACGAGGGGGCCACACCATAGGGCGGCGCGGCCCCCCGTGCCGCGCCGCCTTGTGGTGTCGCCACCTCGTGGCCCCACTTCGTATGTTCTTCGGTCTTCTGGAAGCTCCGTGGAAAAATAGGCCCCTGGGTCTTCGTTTCGTCCAATTCCGAGAATATTTCGTTACTAGGATTTCTAAAACCAAAAACAGCAGAAAACAGCAACTGGCACTTCGGCATCTTGTTAATAGGTTAGTTCCAGAAAATGCACGAATATGACATAAAGTGTGCATAAAACATGTAGGTATCATCAATAATATGGCATAGAACATAAGAAATTATCGATACGTCGGAGACGTATCACTATGTCAAGTTGATTATTGATCTATCATATATGTTATTTATGATCTTGCATGCTCTCCGTTGCTAGTAGAGGATCTGGCCAAGTTGATACTTGTAACTCCAAGAGGGGTATTATGCTAGATAGTGGGTTCATGCCTCCATTGAATCTGGGGGAGTGACAGCAACCCCTAAGGTTGTGGATGTGCTGTTGCCACTAGGGATAAAACATCAATGCTTTGTCTAAGGATATTTGTATTGTTTACATTACGCACAGTACTTAATGCAATTGTCTGTTGTTTGCAACTTAATACTAGAAGGGGTGCGTATGCTAACCCGAAGGTGGACTTTTTAGGCATAGATGCATGCTGGATTGTGGTCTATGTTCTTTGTCGTAATGCCCTAAGTAAATCTAATAGTAGTCATCATGATATGTATGTGCATTGTTATGCCCTCTCTATTTGTCAATTGCCCAACTGTAATTTGTTTACCCAACATGTTATTTCTCTTATTGGAGAGACACCACTAGTGGACTGCGGACCCCGGTCCATTCTTTTACATCTGAAATACAACCTACTGCAATCATTGTTCTCTTTTGTTTTCTGCAAGCAAGCATCATTCTCCACACCATACGGTTAATCCTTTGTTTTCAGCAAGCCGGTGAGATTGACAACCTCACTGTTAAGTTGGGGCAAAGTATTTTGATTGTGTTGTGCAGGTTCCACGTTGGCTCCGGAATCCCTGGTGTTGCGCCGCACTACACTCCTTCACCAACAACCTTCACGTGGCCTTCATCTCCTACTGGTTCGATAACCTTGGTTTCTTACTGAGGGAAAACTCGCTGCTGTACTCATCATACCTTCCTCTTGGGGTTCCCAACGGACGTGTGCTTTACTGTCACAAGCACTTCTCTATTAAATATATAACTCTCCCTCCTCTAGGTTTTGACATATCTTAATTTGGATTCAGAAGAATATAATAAGGAAAACTAGAGATCAATACTAATGTTGATATCCTTGTCATGAATCCAAGAATAAAGTAGAATGAATACCATGAAGTTCATGGTAGGAACATGGAATTAATGTTAATGTTTAAGACATGGAAAAGATAAGTTAGGAATGTTTTCTCCATTTTATTGTTACATTTGTAGTTGAATAGATGTTCATATGTTATGGCAAAGAATACCATGTTATGATCTTTAATAAGATCAAGTAATTGATCCTTGATTAATATGTTATTGTGTTGGTTTTAGTTCCATTTGATCTAACCCCTTAGATCAAATCATCTTTACCCAAAACAAGGTTTTAGCAAAAGTCACATTGAGGTTTATAGCACATGACTTGATGCTCTACTTCAATTCCATCAACTCAAGTGAAACTTCAGTTACTGTGACATGTTTTACTTGAAAGCGCGAAAATTCCCCGGATTTTCTATGCATGAATGCAATGCACACATCTGTTTCCTCTATTTTTGTAACCCCAAATCCTGGGATATTACATAGGGCTACTAAGTTGGCCTGTCAAAGTTGGAAGTCCGACCAGACATGTGCACGTGCAATTCCCTCCTTCCATTTTTGTGGCCTACTCCCCCAAACCTGCGGAGGTGCTTGTTACAGAGGCCAGTCAGTGTTGCACGGACATGTTCATACCCTAGATTGCAACCGGAAGAATCTGCATCATCACGTGACAGTCATGAGACTTCATGCCACTGCAGTTTCGTTTCTTGGGGTCTATGTATTTGCTTATTAGCCCTCAGTAACCGAGGGGCACTCTGACTCCTAGAAGGCAATTGAAAATCGAGCTCATCCAGACTAAAAGTGAAGCAGGAGGGGGCAATAATAGTCTTGCTGTTGAATCCATTTGCATTTTTGACCGTCGTCCGTCTCCTCCTTCGACTATCCATCTTGGGTCGGTGGGATCTGAAGCTCTTTCCTGATGCCCAAAACTTTCAGGTCGCATCTTGCTATCGGCCCATCGTTGGTCCGGTTCGGCATGTTGAGAAGAGTGCCAAGCAAGCTCTCCTACACGTTCTTTGTGATATGCATGACATCAAGGCACTGATGTGTATCGAGAATTTTCCAGTATGGCAAGTCCCAAAACATGGACCTCCTTTTCCATACACCCATGAGCAGCATTGTTGCTTTTTTTTCTTCTCTCTAGGATTTTGATGAATCTTTCCCGGCACAGGGCACTCTTTCCAACCTTTCAATAATGTATCGATCTCTTCAACGCTCTTCTTACGTGGAGGTCCTCGGGGATCATCTGTACCATCGAATAGATCTCCACGCTTTCTCCATGGGTCAGTCTTGTGTAGCCACCTTCAATGTCCCATGTAAACGGTTTTCGAATAGCCGGGATCCTTACCAAGATGCAAAAACACCGTCTCTTCCATGCACCTGACACATGCCTTGTTTCCATGGCACACCTGGCATGCAATATATCAGTATCCGAGGTAGTCCTGCACCGTCGTGATCAACATGGCTATCAAAGGGAAATATTCTTCTGCGACAGTGTCCCATGTATCTAACCCTTCCTCCACCCACAATGTATCAAGCTCCTCCTTTAATAGTTTGAGATACATGTTTATATTGTTTCTTGGTTGCGTCGGACCTTTAATTAGCATACTCATATGTATGTATTTCCTCTTCATGCACAACCAGGGGGAGTTTGTACATCCATACAAACACGGGCCAGGTGCTATGTGTGCTGCTCTGGTTTCCAAACGGATTGAATCCGTCCGTGCTCGCACCCAACCTAATGTTTCTGGGATCTGCCCCGAAACTTTTGAATTCAATGTCTAATGCTTTCCACTGGCTTGCATCCAAAGAGTGTGTCAGCACTAGGTGTTCAAACCGCTCTAGATCATTTAGCACTGCCTCCTTTCTTTCAGTGTGCCAGCGCATGAGCTTTGCTTCCTTGCGGTCCGCAAAGAATCGTTGCAGCCGGGGGGCAAGCGGTAAGTACCACACAACTTTCCGAGGAGCTTTCTTTTTCCCTTTCTTGTATCGATCAGCATCAAAAAACGGACATTTGGTCTTGTCCACGTGCTTGTTGAGATAATGATACAGTCGTTGATTAAGGAGTGGTATTTTTCGTGCGGTAAATCGAGAGGGCACATGATTCTCTTGGCCTCGACTAGACTACAAGGACACGTGTTCCTAGCAGGAAGGAGATCTTTCAAGTATTCCAGAATGTTGTCGACGCTTGTGTCCTTCCAACCGTGTTTTTCCTTCATCTGCAGAACATCGAGCGCTACTCTCAAGTGAAACTCCTCCAACCCGTGACCTGAGTCGTACACCGATGTATTCGAGTCTGTCTCCAGTTTGCTCAAGATTTGATTTCCGCCTAGAGCTTTTCGTCTTTTTGAGAAGCAGATCCTGAAGATGAGGGTCCCGCACGACTGAAGCTAGCGGCATCTCTTTGTCGTCATCAATGCTATTGTCCGCTTCTTGAACATTTTGTTCATCATGATACTGATCTGCATCATCGTGTGCGACAAACTCTTCATCGTCATCAATATCATGCTGTACTCCTTCTTGTCGGCCATTATCACCTGCTGTCGTCACCCCATTGTCCTCCGCGTCATAATCATCACCATCACTCATCCATTGAGTGTGTCCATTGATGGTGCTCCAGTGATGGCGCCAGATAATATTGTTGGCACTTGTTGTGGAAGCGGTTGGGAAACCCCAATAGGAAGGTGTGATGAGCATAGCAACAAGATTTTCCTCAGTAAGAAACCAATGTTTAATCGACCAGTAGGAGAAAGGAGTGACTTCTGAAGGTGTTGCTGGCTGACTAGTGGCAGGGCACACTACCGGCGTCAGCAATAACGTGGAACCTGCACACAACACAACCAAAGTACTTTACCCCAACTTGCAGTGAGGTTGTCAATCTCACCGGTTTACTGAACACAAAGTATTAGCCGTATCGAATGGAAAGAGTTGTTTGCAGAAAGTAAACAGAACTTGATTGCAGATGAATTTATCAGTAAAGGAAATAGAACCGGGGTCCACAGTTCACTAGAGGTGTCTCTCCATAATGAAATAACATGTTGGGTGAACAAATTACAGCTGGACAATTGATAGAATATCGATCAATACATGACAAGATGATTACTATGAGATTTGATATGGGCATTACAACATAATACATAGAGCGTAATCCAACTGCGTCTATGACTAATAATCCACCTTCAGGTTATCGTCCGAACCCCTTTCAGTATTAAGTTGCAAGCAACAGACTATCGCGTCAAGCAATGTGTGTAAAGTAAACAATAGAATTACCCTCGGATAAAACACTTTTGTTTTCTCCCTAGTAGCAACAGCACATCTACAACCTTAGAAGTTATAAAGTCACTCTCCCAGGAAACTAGAGGCATGAACCTCCTATCGAGCATAAATACCCCCTCTTGGAGTCACAAGTATCCACCTGGCTAGAGTTTCTACTAGCAACGGAGAGCATGCAAGATCACAAATACCATATGGCATGAATATATAATCAATCTCAATATAGTATACAATATTCATCGGAAGCTAGCAAACCAAACATATAGGATTACATAAAGATGATCTTGATCATGTAGGGCGGCTCACAAGATTGATACATATGAAGCACAATGTGGAGAAGACAACACCAAGGTAAGAGTGCACCGACAGTAGTTGGAGATATCCCAGGTATCTCGTCCTGCCTGTCCCAAGAATTACTGCCGGCGCACCAGGCCGAAGGCGCGCCGACATTAATAAAATAGCGCCGGCGCGTCCCGGGCTTGGTGCGTCAGCAGTAATTCTTGGGCGAGGCCTGGAAGAGGTGGAGACCAGGACAACATTTACCGCCGGCACACCATGCTTCGTGTGCGCCGACGGTATATGTTCTTCGCCGGCGCGGCGATTATCTGATTCGGCGGTGGTATTTGCCACCGGCGTGCTTCTATTTTGGTGCGCCAGCACTATAATCTGCAGCTATAACCCTTTTGCTATTAGTGATAGTTGTGTAGAGGCACCTGTATTTTATCTATAGTTCTAATGTATAGATGTGGTACACGAGCCAGTGAACGATGATGATGTAAGTAAAGATATCATTTTGAGCAGATAAAATGGACCACTTGCAGGTTGTAGTTTCGATCTTGTTTTAATATGGGCTAGCATTAGATTGCTTAGGATCGGGTAGGAGCTAGGCCAAGAGATTGTTTTTCACGGTGACTTGTGTTATATTGTGATCAAAATACTTACTAGAGGCTAACTTCTGATGAATGGAGCGATGCCAGTTGCTGGGTAGATTTTGGCCGAAGAGTAGCGGAGTGTGATGAGCAACAGAGAATTAGCGTGCAGGTGGAGCACGTGGAGGAGAAAAAAGAAAATGATGTTGCTGACAATAAGAACATTGCTGTTCAGCACTTACTGTTTTGCAGCAAACAAATAGTTTCATTGATACTGATAGATCGAGGCATAACTAAGGTCCACGTCCTCGTTTAATTGAAGAGTATAATCTTACTCATTATGCTTTAATTTGTGCTAAACAGGTGAAGAATGATACTAAACCTGCTACATACACTGAAGCCATTGCATTCATGGAGCACGAGAAGTGGATTTCTGGTATGTAAGAAGAGATGCAATCACTTGAGAAGAATGGTACATGGAATATTGTACGCTTGCCTAAACAGGGGTGCAGTAAGCAAGAAAGAGATGATAATTCGGTGAAATAATTTTAAAACTGCATCGGTGATGGAATCGGTAAGGCTATTGGCTCCCCAGTTTACTGGTCTAACCGCGGATTCATTGGTTCAATAGCTAGGCCGGTAATTAATAAATACAATTATCTTTTGTAGTATAATAGAGAAATAAAGTTGTCAAGTAGCACAACTTCGTTAAAATTGTCAAAGTAGGACCGAATTAGTGGTTTGTGCATGCGGGTCAACACCACTACTTGTGGAAATGCGCGGGATCGAATCAGGTTCCACGCAAATTTTAATTTCTTATCATCGGTTAGACCAGCTTTCTCCCGGCAGTTCGCCTAAGTTCAGGCGAACTGCCGGTCCAGTCAGTTTTTTTTTCAACTAGGGAAAAGAGGGAGAGAATATGTTCAATTGCTTTAAAGTTCGTGCAGATTTGGCAGCTTAAGGTAAGCTACCATCCACATTTTATGTTTTTCGTAAAATATATTAGAGGTTCTAATTCCACATTTTTAACTCCGCCAGTTTGGTCATCATCAATTGATCGGGGTGAATGAACGATTATTAAAAATACCAATCACTGTGAAACTTATAAATAGATAACGATACGTGGCTGCCGGCAGACCTGGGATATATTCGATCCTTCCATCATGATCTCCATCTAATATGAAACGGAGGCGATGCATGCATTATTGTTCCCAACTAAACCTGCCACTAACCAAACTTTGACTTGGCTGTTTCTGATACTAGAATATTCCAATAATTGTCAAGCAGGTTGGCTTGCATGATCATGATTCAGTTATTGATCAGTACTAGTATACTATATAAGGGCATGTACAATGGTTTAGACAGATGGTGTCTGTAATAGCACTCCATATCATATATAGACAGTAGTATAGACAGTGTCTACAGTGGTCTGTCTATAAGTTATCTATTTTTAGCTATAACCATGTGTGAGTATAAGTTATAGACACCCTTCATACAACAACAAAAATGCTGTCTGTAAGCCGTCTGTAAGAAGCCTACAGACTGTCTGTAACTTTACAGACAGCCTCCCTCTCTCTCCTCATTCTCTTTCCTCCACATCACCAAAATCACCAATAACTACCCCTTACAGACAGCTGAGTCATCACCATTGTACATGCCCTAATGGTCCGTGGACATGCTAAATAGAATAAGTTAACTGTCCCATTTGTGCTGTAGCGGCCAAGAACATGCATTCGATTTTCCATTATATGGTCGACCATACATGTGCCGTTTTTGCTCACAGGAGCATATATTCCTGATTCTTAAAATGACTTTAAACATATTTTAAAATATTGAAAAATCCAAATTTTTTTTGTCAAACGTGCATCTCAATGTTCTATGTGCTCGCGACGTTGTTTCATAAAATATAATATTTTTTGTGTTATGTGTAAAAAAGACAAATTGTGGTGCTAAAGAAGCCTTTCACAAGAACATTTACTTATCTTTTTAACAAAATACATAAAAAATGTCGATTTTTTGCGAAACTTAGCGTGCATGTATAGAATATTGACATGTACGTGTGAAATTTTTATTTAGATTTTTGTTGACATTACAAAAATGTGTTTTCTAACAGCACACGCTATGCACCGGAGATCTGGGTTAAGGTTGCAAGGTGTTATGTAAGTATGGATGATGCAGCTTGTAGGTGCTTCTTTGTTTTTTTAGAGGTAATTGCATGGCTCATACATAAACTTGTCATTGGGGTGCATTTTCATACAAAAACTTGTAAAGCGTGTTCACCTAGTACACGAACTTGTTACTTACGTGCAAATTCATACAAAATGCTTTCAGTCCAACATTTGGTGCTGCCACGCTGGATCGAAATTAACAAAGAGACCCATTCGGTTCTCTATTTTTATTTTAGCGCGATCCCTTTAGCCCGTTCTCTCTTTCCTGTTCTGCTTTGAGTCTCGACCTGTCTGGAACCTTGGCAAACAGACTATAGCAAACATACTCCATTTAAATAAGAGCTGGCATATTCGTTGTTTACCTAGTGTAGTAGTGTATACACTTAAGCCGTGTCCAACGGAGCGACACGCGTCCATTTAGGACCGCGCTGAAAAATGCGTCTCTACCTAGGCTCAACAGTCCAACGCATAGTGATCGGGCCATTCGTTGAGACGCAAACATGGCGCATATTTACGACTCGGATGCGTCTCGTAGGACGATGCACGGTCGCACCGCGTGACCGCTCGCTTTTTCTGCGGGCTCGCCTATCAGCGACCTAGAGGCCTGTTTCGAGCGCATCGCTTCCGCGGCCATTGCTTCGGTGATCTTCGCTTCCGCGTCTACGCCGCAGCCTTCACCATCAATGGTGTCGCTTCCTCTTCTACACTCCTGGCGGGAGACGACTGTACTTCCGCATCACCATGGAAAAGAAGAAGCACGACTCCCAAACGTTCGGCAGCAGCATCAAGAAGGAGACACGACCCAACAGGGTGCCGCTCCACATCGACTGGCGCGGCTCATGCACCAGAGCAGGACCAGACCTAGTGTCGTTCATCCCGTGGACTGCCTAGGGCAGATAAAAAGCACTTGGCATATGCAATTCAAATATGTCCATTTTAGAGCATCTCCAAGTCGCGTCCTCCAAAGCAAACCCCAAAAGTATTTGGGGCACGCCGGATAATTTTTTGTTCCTAGCTGCGCGTCCCAAAGGCCCTTCGTCCGGCGCGGCGCAGGAGCTACGACGGAGGGGAGGCGACGACGGGGCAGGACCGTCAAACGCACCGCCGGGCAGCCAGTAGGCTAGGGTTAGATAATCTAGCCATTTTCATTCAAACTTGTAAAATATAATCAAATTTGAATAAAAACCATTATTTTCGTGCACTTTATTTATTTGGGATGCGTTTGGGGGACGTGGCTGGGGATCGACATCCCCTAATCGCGACACGAAGAAAACTCGTCCCCCAAACACTCGATCCGACACTATTTGGAGGTCACTTTGGTGGGGACGTGGCTGGAATGCTTTTAACCGGTCAATGGTGGACAAAAGGTTGGATCATCATTGTCGAGTGTTTTTTTTGTAAAATAATAGGAAAAAAGTAAATAAATAAATGTGTACTTTGATTTTGAAGAGAAATCTTTTGAATTTTTAATTTTAGATAATGCCAAAAGAAGTTATCAACTTTTCGTAAAAAAAGGTTTCTTCATATTCTAAGTAAAAAAAAATCGTTTCTAGCCAACAATACAGGTTGATAGATAATTTCAAACATTTTGCAAATTTTAATGCTTTCTAGTTACTTTTACTCAATTGAAATCCAAATTCTAGAAAAATTCAAGTCAATTAATTTGGGATGGAAGAGTATATCTCCATCATCCCACTAGGGCGAGAGAGATAGGCGAGAGATAAGCAATGGATTCCGACCGGCAGTAACCGCCCGGTCTTAAACTTGCAGAGCCTCAAAGTGCCCACTCAGACCGCGAGATGCAATACATATATAGGGATCGTGCTAGAATAAAAAGATAAAACGGGTCTCTTTGTTAATTTTCAATCCAGCGTGGCAGCACCAAATGTTAGACTGACAGCGTTTTGTATGAATTTGCACGCAAGTTACAAGTTCATGTACTGCCTGAACACGCTTTACAAGTTTTTGTATGAAAATGCACCCTAATGATAGGTTTATGTATGTGCCATGCAATTACCTCTTTTTTTTAATACTAGTAGTATGTAGCAGTAATGCAGCTATACAAGTTCAAGCCGTCGTGGATAGAAAGTTACACTCCGCACTATGCGTATATGTTACTATGTGCACGATCCTTGTCGATTACCATAAGCGTTCTACTCCATTCGTCTCATCAAAAATGTCTGAAGACATTTAAATCATATAGATATATTTAAATTTTAATAAATCTCAGATACTTTTGGTGGGCTGGAGGGGAGTACTTTTCTTTGATAGATGAAACCCGAGGCGAAACCAGCTGAGAGAAGATAATAATTTCATCAGCTTCATGCTAAATTCTGCCAAATAACTATATATAATCAACACTAAATTACAAAATAATTGACCCCACTCAATCTCTATGGCTCTATGCCCAGTCAGATGAAACTCCGATAACAAATGACAATGCAGAACACTTTAGCAAAAAAACGAAAATGCAGAGACGAAAAATCTGTTTAAATTCGTGTGGCGTTTCGAATAATTCTTGAAGTAATATACATACGAACGGATGATATCGATCGCGGCAATTTTTTTAGTTTACACTCACTACGCACGCGAGGAGTAGGAGTAGGAGGAGTCTGGGACGTGGATGTGGACGTGGGCGTGTCCGTCAACGGTGTCCCCCTCCCTCCTGGCGAACGGCGAACCACCGCGCCGTCCGGCGGGCGATGGGCGCCCACCGTCTCTCCTCCTCTGTCCTGGCCATCGGTCTCGCCACCCTCGGCAGCCTCACGATCTCCGACATGGACCGTGCCCCGGACGACCCACAACCTCTTATCGATGCCGACGACGAAGCCTGCTGCAGATCTCCCTTCTCAAGCAGCCGCTTCTTCTCCACCGTTCCACTGCCGTCTTCTAGAGTGGTAGTAGTAGCGTGATGTCCGACGAAAACAATGTCTTGGCCGACGTCCAAGTCCAAGTGGCCGCTGGAGAAGGAGCGCAGCATCTCGGTGTCGAGCGCGAGGAGGTCGGCGGAGCTGAGGTCGCTCCACCGGCTCTTGAAGACCACGTCGGACACCACGATGCGGTGCCGGTGCCTGTCCAGATCATTGCTATTCTCGCCGGCGACGCCGACGCCGACGCCGACGCCGAAGCGAGACGACGGGACGCGCTCCACGAATATGCCCGCCGTGAGGTCACGACCTGACATCGACCCTGACGCTACCACCGGGGTAGGGTGGTCGTCCGCGGCGGCGCCGAAGACGAAACGCGCGCTGGCAGCGGCGTACTTGAGGCCGAGGTCGGCGTCGTCGGCATGGACACGGGCGCGGCAGAGCGGGCAGCTGGCGCTGGTGGCTAGCCAGCGGTCGACGCAGTCGAGGTGGAAGGCGTGGCGGCAGCGCGGGAGGAGCCGGAGCAGGTCGGCGTCGTCGAACCGGGCCAGGCACACCGCGCACTCCAGCCCCTGCCGCGCGCCACGCAGCGCAGCGAACCGGAAGAAGGGCAGCGACTCGATCACCGCCTTGCCCACACCGCTGTTGGCTTCGGCGTCGACCGCGGTGGCCATACGGCCGGGGCTGTTGTTGTTGGTGGTGGGCAGCAAGGGCGGCGAGGAGGAGTTGTGGCAGAACTTGGCGTACATGAGGAGGAGGAAGGTGAGGGAGAAGATCATGGTGAAGATGCCCACCACTATGGCCACGCTGGGACGGAAAGACACCTTGATGCCCACCCCCGTCGGCTCCGGACCGCCTGACGACGCCGGCTGCGCCTGAGCTTGCGTTGCCAAGAACGTTAACGCCGCCACCAGCAGCAGCAGGATGATCTTCGCCATGGCCCGAATCGATCGATCCTGTGCTGTCAGCAGCAGTGTGAGGGGGGCATCGATCGTGTTCTGTAACAAGTGCAAAGGAAGGAGGCAATGATGGCGCCAAGAATGAACCCGATCGAGCAGGAGAGAAGACAATACACAGTAATATAGTAATAAACTAAATAGTCGTCCATCACAAGTGGGGTTTGGTTTCGTCTGTTGTCTTGTTCCTGCCGGCAGCTGTGTACATACATGTTTTACTTAGATCATACATATCATTTGACATTGCCCCGCGCGCGCGCGCGACTTGCTTGCTTACTCTATGCATGTTAGGCAAGGTTTAAAATAGCGTGCTAAATGAAATAGCGTCGGCCTTCTTTAAATGCTATGGACGCTATATCATGCTAATTGGGTGCTATATTACAAATAGCGTTTTGAAAAAAAAATCAAATATAGTCGAAAATAAAGGATTTCGCTAAAAAGGTTGGATATTTAGTCCAAAAATGACTGAGTCATACATACACAACCACATACAACAAATAGATCTTCAATTTTCCAGAAGGCTAACATCAGTATTCTACAAGGCAACAACATAGTATAAATTATTTATTAAGAATCAGCAGCATTAGCGATATTAAGTTCTATTTTAGAAGAGGAACCAACATATTGCAGTTCATCACCACGAAAAAGTGAAAGCAACTTAGACTGAAAAAATAGCGCACTAACGCTATGAAGTTTTAGCACGATATATCATGCTATTTCACAAATAGCACCATAGCGAGCAAAAATACTAAAATTTAGCGTAGACCCTCCAAATATGCTATTGCGTGATATTAGCGGAGAAATAGCGCGCTATTTTAAACCTTGATGTTAGGTGGTAGGTCCCATCCACAGGTTTCAAGCGGGGCAGGTCGCGCGCTATAGAGCGACGCGCGCGGGACCGCTAGCTAGCACTAGTTCAACGGGTGCTTCCGGCCTGCCGTTGAGAAAAATGGGCTTTAGTCCCGGTTTGTAACTGCCATTAGTCGCGGTTGCGCAACCGGGACTAATGAAGCGCGACTAAAGGCCCCCCTTTAGTCGCGGTTGCTTACGAACCGCGACTAAAGGCACGTCCACGTGGCCGCCAGCAGTCCGTCGGGGCGGAGGGCCTTTAGTCGCAGTTCTCCTGGCCAACCGCGACTAAAGACCTCCGCAAGTTTAGGGTTTTAGCCCCCCCCTAAATCTGGTTTCTTTTTAGTTTGTAATTGTTTTATTTGTTTTATGTTTTATTTTGTGTTTTATTTTAATTTTGAAGAAGTTTCAGTACACATATTCTATGGTACTATATACAAGAGGAATTTCAAACAAATTTTAAATTAGAACCAAGAAAATTAAAGAGGAATATACAATATATATTCAATATCGGATGACCATATACAATTTTGAACAAGTTTCCATACATAATTTACTTCATCCACGGTTCTACGTCCTCGTAATAGTGTTCTCCTTTAGGATGGAGGACTTCACTCATGAATCATCCTGCTAGTTCCTCTTGAAGTGGTCGAAAGCGAGCTTGTGGACTAAGCGTCTTCCGGAGGTTATTCCTCTTGACGTTGTTATCAGACGGCTGCCGCTCAGAGGTGTATCTCCGGATCATCTCACAAACATAGTATCCACATAGATTGGTCCCCGGTGGCTGAATATCCCCAGTCACTGACCTTCTAAATTCTAGCTCTTTTTTGAATCCACCGACCTTTTCATCTGCGAACCCTCTCCAAACCCTACGAGGCAAAGAAAATTAAATGAACAAGAGAGTTATTAGTTACTTGATATTAGGAAATGAACGAAATAGGCCGATCGATATAGAGCGCAAATGAATGAAAATAATTACTTTTGCATCATTCTTCTCATGTCGACCCAAAGCTTTGCATCCATATTCAGAGAGTTGATGACGAGAACTGTGGAGGTGTGAAATTGAATTACTAGCAGAATCCAGTGGAACCTGCGGACACGATACATGCACAGTCATGCATAATCATCGATTAGCCACATACCATGCATGGAGTAAACACAAGAGAATGTGCTCAAGACAGAAACACTCACCCAAAATGGTAAGGAAATAGAATTTCACTTTTGAGTTGCTACTTTGTAAGAAAAAGCCACAGGTCTTGCTCCACGTCGGCGGGGTGGTTTTGTAACACATATCCATTAACGATTTGTGGGTCAATGAACCCAACATCATGGATGTTCCTTATTCTGCATTCCCTAATCTTCATTCTGCATAATAGCGTACACAACAATATAGTTAGGACACTATATATATATATATATATATATATATATATATATATATATATATATATATAGGACATATTCATACTACACCCGGGTGTAGTTACACCCACGCGTGTTTCTCATAATCTAGAGAGTATCTATCATACCGAACGGTATGTATATGTAGTATGAAGTATATAAAACTATTTTGGAAGTATATATACTACTTTGTAGGCAGTATGTACATTTTTTTACGTAGACTCATTTTTTACGTATACATATGCATGCATTTCGGATATATAGTGCAAACTATGGGTTCACTTGCATTTTTTTCACCAAACTTGGTTTGGAGTATCTTAGATATAGTATACGAACATACTCAAACCGATAAAGTATCGTATATACTTCCGTACGGAAGTATATAGATATGGGTGTAACTACACCCGGGGGTAGGAAGTATTTATCCTATATATATATATATATATATATATATATATATATATATATATATATATAGTGCGGGCAATGAACGAGATGGGGTAGAAATAAATCACTTACAGAACGTAGCAACTGATGATAGATTTGTCGAGCTCGTGCAGATTCAACAGCTGGAACAATTCACTCAGATGAACTGTTACATAGTAATGTTTGAAGTGATGCTCATGTCTAACTTCCGCATAAATATATTCTTTGGCGGCGTTATTTTTTATGTAACCCTTGTACCAACGTAGCAAATTTGCATTTGTGGAGGTAGATCCTCTTCCTGCGACTCGACGAGAGGCCCATTCGGCACATATGTAATTGCTACCTCACTCATTGGCGCCTCCTCAAGGCCTAACACTGCACGAAGAGTCATACCGATCTGGGCCGCTTGTTCTCTGGCACCCGTTACAGTCATTCCCTGTGCTGCCGCAGCTGCTATGATTGTGGGGTCCATTAGTTCAGCATCCGGACCGGTGGCTTTCACTATGAGCGGGGGGATCGATTGTTTACTTTGTTCCCCGAGCTGGGCAACTCGTTTCCCGCTTTATTTACTTTCTAATTCTTTCTCGGCCTCCTCCAAGGCTTTCTTCTCCTGCTTCTCCGCCAACTCTTTCTTCTTCTTGAACATGAGTGCTTGCCTACGAAGTTCACGTGCATAGTCGTTAGGCAGATTCTTCCCGGCTTGGGAAGGTGTGCTCAAAAATGACTTAGCCCACTTCATTTGCTTGTCAGAAAATACTGGCTTGGGCTCAGGCTCTCTTTTCGCCTTCATATCCGCCTTCCATTTCTCATAATCAGCAGCCGCGGCCGCGTCAGTTTCCTTGGCACTACGTTCCCAAGGCCTTGTGGGGAGAGGCTTCAGTGATGGCTCCGGTACCTTTGTGGTCTTAGGTACATAAGGGTCCGGGTTAATAGTCCAGGACTGCTTCTGCTTCTTCGCTGGAGGTGGATTGGGGGGGGGGGCGGCGTCTGATCACCCGCCCGAGGCAGACTGGGGGGCGGCGTCTGCTTACCCGCCAGAGGTGAATTGGGGGGCGGCGTCGGCTAACGTGAAGGAGGTGTAGGTGAACGATCACCACCACCACCACCACCGCCACCGCCACCACCACCGTAGGGGGTGGACTTGTTGGCCTTGGCGCCTCGCCTGGAAACTTGATAAACTTCTTTTTCCATAGAATGAACTGGCGCTTGACATTTCCAAGTCTTCTCTCCCCTTCGGGTGTAGCAATGTCAATCTCCAGGTCCTCAAACCCTTGGACTATGTCCTCCACCGTGACACGAGCAAAGCCATCTTGAATGGGGTTGTTGTGGTGGAGTGCTCCAGGTAAACATGGTAAAGCACTGTCGATGGCTACCTGTTGCCTACCAAAACCCAAAGGCGAGCAGCGACGGGCTACACGGAGCGCCGGGAGGCTCCCAGGACTGCTGGTGGATCCTGGTCCCTCGGGCAACGGCCCGTAATGCTCCGGCACACGTCCTAGCGGTTGCGAGGGCGTGCCACCTGACCTATACCTGGTCAGGAAGGTGATGGATTGCTTCTACTAGTTTCCTGCATGGCAAACACGTAAACATTAAATACGAGCCCCGATCGGCTCTTAGTTTGCTCTGTGGACCGGCTCAAAGAGCCGATTGCCCCATGGTTCACGTTAGATTTACAGTGACATGGGGATCCTGCTTTATCGATATCAAGCTAAACTAATCTACGATAGTCTAGGGTTTTCACTGCATAACCGGAACATCCTACGCGTAATTGAGCCTAACAGATACGTAAGATGATGAAAAACCAGCCCTAAAGAGGCCTAAAAACCAACATGAAGTTGATCCCCGGAACAATCCCTCTAGGGTTTAATAAACCACACCTTACGCACTACCGGATCGTTCAACCCGTTTATAAGGCCTAACCATGCGGATATCAAACCAATCCTTGAAGAACAAGGAACAACTATAACGGATTAGATCTACTGAATAAAGAACAAGCAAGATGCTGCCCTTACACCCAAGATAGGTGTAAGGGCAGCTAGATGTCAAGGGGTAGTGTAGCTAAGCAAGTACATCGTGAAAGCATCGACGTCAGCCCCAAAACTTCTAAGATAAGGGTGTTGCTCGCCATCAAAAAGGCTTCAGCACGAGCAACACCAGCAACGAATAAACGGATACTGCCTAGACTGCAAGATGCGATCTAGGCAGCATGTTGCTTACCCGGGAGAAACCCTCGAAACAAGGGGTGGCGATGCGCCTAGATTGATTTGTTGTGAACGTGATCGTCCTCCTTTCTCAATAACCCTAGATACATATTTATAGTCCGTAGACTTTCTAACTTGGGAATAAACCCAACTGTGTACGAGCTAAACTCTATCTCTTAATTCTAACCGACACGTAACCTACTATAATTTACAGATACACGGGCAATCTAGCCCAAACCTCTTATACAAGGCCGGTTCAGGAATATTTTCCGTGCATATTCTCTAAGCCCATTTAATCACGGCCCATCTCCAGACTTGGTTAAAATCTAGTGATAACACATGCCCCCCTGGTTTTGGTAATGATAATTTCAAAACCACTCTGTTTTTTGCTTCGTAGGGTCACGTCGTGGCAGAGCAGAACCGTCGCAGTATCCTTTCATCATGATGCCTTGCCTTCTCAACTTCTCTGCATGATTTGACAGTTTTGGCAGCATGTCCTCGGAAACCGCCACAGCATTAAATTTCCACTATATCCCCTTTTATTTAACCGCGTCTAGCAACTCGCTTCTTCATCCCCCTGCTCAGTACTAGCCATCGAAAAGCTCTCCTCTACCATGGACTCATCCTCCTCCTCTGCTTCATCGGCTCTCTCCTTCCAATCCTCTTCCTCGAGTGAGCCGATGCCAGAGTACAACCAGATGGAGGCGTACAATAGGCGCGCTCCCGAGAAGTGGGATGAGCGGGAGTGGGACTTCGACTTCGTGCCAGATGGCCCACCCCAGGCCCTCGTCGGGTTAGATGGTGATTTGCCCCTGACCGATGGGGAGAACGACCTCCGGTTCCTCGTCGACGGGGAACTGGAGGCGGAGAGTGAGGATGACCTCTTCTCCTAGGGTGACTTCGCTTCCTCCGAGGAGGAGGAGGAAGAGGAAGACGAGGAGGACAACACCTCCTCCGACGAAGAGGAGGACGACACCTCCTCCGACGAGCCGCCGGCGAAGCGCTTCCGCGCCTGGTCGGATGACGATGAAGACGACGACGAGGAGGAAGAAGAAGAAGCCCCCGCCGAGGGCTACGGCAGCAGTGACGAGGAGTTCGTCAGCAGCAGCACCGACGGCGGCTACGATGGCGACGACGAGAGCAGCGACAACCGTTAGATTAGGGGCTACTAGCATAGGACTAGTAGTAGCAATCTGCTCTCCTTTTGTTCTTCCTTTCCTGAGCAATCGGCTCCTCTTTGTAAGAAATCCCCTTTTAATCAATTAAGAAGGATTCCATGCTTAATTCTTCCGATTATCAAAAGAGATCCATGCTCAAAAAGCCGATGGCAACGCATCGGTCTGTACCAAAAATGCCAGCAAGACCAGTTCTAAAACCCGAACGGTGACCTGATACTTGCTTGTGACAGTTGTTCCTCTTTAGTCGATGGCTATGCATCGGCTTTTAGTTCTAAAGTCGATGTCAGTGCATCGGCTGTGCTTTGCATATAAAAAAATTTTACTGGCCGATTTAAAATCGGCCCCCGTATTTCACTGTCCATCATCCCACATACTCGGGAAATATTTCTTGAGATGCTGACCATTGACAGCAACTGGGAACTTTGCACCACTCAGCTCCTCGAGCATTTATGCATTGCCCTTTAGGACTTGGTCGACCCTGTACGGCCCGTGCCAATTTGGAGACCATTTTCCATACGCCTTGTCCTTAGTCCCCAACGGCAATACAGCTTCCCATACCAGATCACCAACGTGGAACTCCTTCGGCTTCACCTTCTTATTATATGCACGAGCTACCTTGGCTTTGTTCTCTTTAATTTTCTCAAGCGACCAAAGCCTAAGTTCCGTCAGATCCTCGACGCCATCACTCATCAGAGTCGCGTATTCTTCCGTTGTTAAGTCATTCTGAAACGTGACGCGTCTCGACCCAGCCGTGATCTCCCAGGGTAACACGGCTTCTTGTCCATAGACCAGATGGTATGGCGAGGTTTTTATCGCTCCATGACATGACATGCAATAAGCCCACAGAGCTTCTGACAATACCTCGTGCCAACGTCTAGGGTGCTCATCAACTTTCCCCTTGATCAGCTTAATAAGGCTCTGGTTGGACGCTTCATCTTGCCCATTTGCCTGAGCATAGTATGGAGACGATCGGATCAGCTTAATTCCCATGTCGTCGCAGAACTTTCTGAACTCTTTAGAAATGAAGACCGAACCTCCATCGGTCGTGATAGTCCAGGGAATCCCGAATCTATGAATGACATGTTCTTTCACAAAGTTGATAACATCTTCGATTTTACTGACTTCATAGGGACGGCTTCCACCCATTTAGTGAAATAATCTGTTATGGCCAAAATCCACTCGTGGCCTTTGCTCGATGCAGGATGGATTTTGCCGATCATATCCATGCCCCAACCTCGAAATGGCCAAGGCTTAATGATGGGGTTCATTGCTGATGCGGGTACCATATGAATTTTCCCAAACTTCTGACATGCTTGACACCCTTTATAATAATTAAAACAATCCTCCAGCATGGTGGGCCAATAAAACCCCGATCGCCTGATCAACCATTTCATCTTATGAGCCGACTGATGAGTTCCACAGGCGCCTTCGTGTACCTCGTGTAAGAGCCGATTTGACTCGGCTGGCCCTAAACATCTGAGAAGTAATCCTTCCAAAGTCCTGTAGAACATATCATCTCCAATAAGGACATACTTCATGGCCTTGTACCTTATCCGTTTAGGTGCCCCCCGAGCCGAATCTTTTAAGTAATTGAAGATATCGGCTCTCCAGTCATCCGATTCCATGAACTGTACCTGGATATCGGCTCCATCTGCTATGTCCTTGTAGCCTGGCGCCATCTGTGCGAGATCGTTCGCCTCGATATTCTGCGACCTTGGGACCCAGCTGAAGTTTATGTATCTAAATTGTGCCATCAGCTCACGGCATTGCATCCATAATGGGAAGAGTGACTCGCTCTCACATTTATATTCGTCCGTGAGCTGGGAAATCACCAACTTTGAGTCGCCAAAAAGTTCCACTGCTTCTGCCCCGGCTTCGATAAGCAACTCCATCCCCTTACGTACTGCTTCGTACTCAGCGACATTGTTGGTGCAAGGGGTAGACAGCCTGATGGAGAAGGAGTAGGTTGCCCCCCGGGGCGACACGAGTAGAATGCCGATGCCGCAGCCGTCATCGCAAACCGATCCATCGAAAAACATGGCCCATGCACGTACAGACAGTGTTGCTATATCAGTGTTGATTCGTTCAGTGATCAGATCGGCCAACGCCTGTCCTTTGACTGCTTTCGCAGGTTGATACCGGAGATCCAATTCCGATAATGCAAACATCCACTTACCGAGTCGGCCTTTCAAAACAGGAGCCGACAGCATATGTTTGATGACATCTGATTTGCAGATGATGACGATTTCTGCTGTCAGAAAGATGTGACGAAGCTTGGTGCAGGTAAAAAATAGGCAGAAGCACAACTTGTCGATCTCAGGGTACCTAGTCTCTGCATCCAACATCCTTCTGCTGAGGTAGAAAGCGACTCTTTCCATACCATCATAGATTTGCACTACCACTGAGGCGATGGAAGTGTCCGCTACTGACAAGTAAATATAGAACGGCATGTCTTGCTGGGGCGGAACCAACACGGGCGGCTTCGTTCGATATTCCTTACTCTCATCAAACGCTCGCTGTTTCTCTACCCCCCAGTGAAACTCCTCATCAGGTTTGATTTTTACCAATCCCATGAACGGCTCAATTCGTACTAACAGATTAGAGATGAACCTTCTGACGAAGTTGATCTTGCCGATGAGACTTTGGAGCTCCTTTTTTGTGGTAGGTGGCTTCATTGTTCGTACTGCCTCTTGACTTTTCAGGCCGATCTCAGTTCCACGTTCATGAACTAGGAAGCCCATGAATTGACCGGCCGTCACACCAAAGGCACACTTCTTTGGATTCATTCTTAGTCCGAACTTTCTAGTTCGGTCAAGGATGCGTCGCAAATCCTCCAGGTGTCCCTCTACTGAGACAGACTTGACCACCAGGTCATCAATGTAGATCTCCACCAACTAGCCGATCAGATCATGAAAGATGTAATTCATGGCTCGTTGGTACGTTGCGCCGGCATTTTTCAGCCCAAATGTCATGACTACATACTCAAACAAGCCCACCGAACCTGGTACTCTGAATGCAGTCTTGTGTATATCTTCTGGAGCCATGAAAATTTGGTTGTAGCCGGCATTGCCATCCATGAAGCTCAAAACCTTATGACCAGCAGCTGCATTGATCAACGTTTCGGCTACCGGCATAGGGTACTCATCCTTCGGAGTGGCTCTGTTGAGATCGCGAAAATCTATGGCGACGCGCCATCGGCCGTCCTTCTTCTCTACGGGTACGATACTAGATATCCACTCAGCGTACCTGCATGTCCTGATGAACCCGGCGCTCAACATCTTCTCGATCTCTTTCTTGACTTCTTCTAGAATTTCGGCCTTCATCTGTCGTGCTCGCTGCTGGAACGGCCGAAATCCTTTCTTAAGAGGGAGCCGATGCTCAATGATGCTCCTGTCTAACCCGGGCATCTCTGTATAATCCCAGGCAAAACAATCTGGGTATTCTTTCAACAAAGCTATCATCAGGCCCCTCAGATGCGGATCCAACTTTTTGCTGATAAATGTTGGTCGTGGCTTATCCCCAGGACCAATGTCAATCTCTTCTAGCTCATCAGCCGACGTAAACCCATACCCTAGCTTTCCGTCGCCTGTTAGATCGATGCTGAACACAGGCAGAACGTATGGCGAGGATAATTTTGGCCGATTGCTGGAATCGGCCTCCATGTTGATTGAATTGCTCAATGAAGGCTTACAACTTGTATGTGCTCCCTTACAGGAGGGAGTCTTCCTACCATGACTACGTGACACGCTTGAGGTGAGATCCTCGCTTTTTATTTTTTGGGGCCGATCGCAGGGATCGGCCTTGCCACATATGTCGATGGATGTTGCTCTTGCTACTCTATCAGGCCGGTGGATAAGACCAGCCTCACCCCGTTTTTTGTCACCTCGATGCGATCACAGCCGTCCAAACTGATTTTAGAGAGCGGCTCTTGGTCTTCCGAGTCCCAAATGTTCATGCCAGCTATTGAGACATCTATTGAGTCGTCTGCATGCACGACTTCCACGTCATCTCCATCCCATTGTATCAGGCATTGGTGCATTGTAGATGGAATGCAGCAGTTGGCGTGAATCCAATCCCTCCCTAGCAGGGCAGCGTAGGTGCTTTTGCTGTCGACGATGAAGAACGTTTTTGGGATAGTTTTTCGGCCTACGGTTAGATCCACGTTCAGGACGCCTTGTGTCCCTGATGCTTGACCGTTGAAGTCGTTTAGCGTGACGTTGGTCTTGATCAGATCTGCACTGGAGCGTCCCAAACGCCGTAGCATGGAATATGACATTATATTGACTGCTGCTCCCGTGTCAACCAACATCCTGCCGACAGGCTGCCCATTGATGTAACCCTTTAGGTACAGAGCCTTCATATGTTTGTATCCCTTCTCTCGTGGATTTTCAAATATAACCGGTCGTGGACCGCAGTCAAACTGTGCTATCGGCACTTCTTCAGTTCCTGGAGCACGAAACTCCGACGGAAGTATGAATACCATGTTTGTGCCAGCCGATGTACTCCCATCGGCTTTTACTTGCTTGGGGCGCCACACTTTCTTTGGTGGACGACTCTCCTCGTCCAAAGTCTGCTGAATTTTCACGGCCAGATCGGGCCGCGCTTTCCTCAACGTGTGCAAATATTGCGCTTCGGCTTGCTCCAAGCTACGTAGCCGCTGAACCCTACGCTTTTGGGAGTGGATGAGTCCATCAGGGCACCACCTTGGCCGGTGGTACCTATCCTCTTCTTCATCTTCTGACTCCTCAAAGTCTTCATCTTGAGATGACTCAGCTCGCTTGTTCTGTGGGGGGAGAGGCCCTAGATGCTTGAAAACTGAAACTTCCCCTGCATCTTTCTTCCGGCGTCTACACTCCGGGCAGTTGTCGATTGTAGGCAATCGGCTCATTCCTGAATCCCAGCAGTGTTTAAAGAAGGGACAGTCCCAGTGTCTATCCATGTCTTCCTGCTCCCTTGACCTCTCCTTAGCGCGGTGTTCATGTCCTTCGTCGTCTCTGTCATACCGACGACGTCTTCCATTGTCTACGTCAGACCGATGATATTTCTCGTCATCTCTGTCGTACTGCCGACGTCGGTCATACTGATACTCATATTTGTTAAGGAGGTGCGTGGAGAGTGGTCTTTGATATCGCACGCCTCTCACTTGTTCCTCGGTGAGGTACCGTCTGTCATCATATCGGGGCCGGTCGTGTGGATCGGCCTCCTTCTTTTCCTTGCCGCGGGAGTGACTGCTTTCCTCTTTATCCTTGCCATGGTGGTGCACAGACCCTGACATGTTAACATCGAACGAGAAATCTAGTCGACGCCTCGCGGAGTGATTGGGTTCCACCATGTTGACGCTAGGAAAAGGGTGTGTGTCCACCTTCATGGCGAACTGCGCAAAGATCAATCGGCCTTGTTCTATCGCCGTTTGGATCCGCCGACGAAATTCTTTGCAGTCATTGGTGGTATGGGTGAACGAGTGATGCCACTTGCAGTACGGTCTCCCATTCATCTCTTGCGTCGTAGGGATTTTATGGCCTTCGGGTAACTTCAGCCGTTTTTCCTTAAGCGAGTAAATCAAATATCCGCTCGGCTTTGCTCACATCGAAGTCAAACCCTTTTGCAGGCCCTTGTGGTTTCACCCATTTGCAGGACACGGGAGCTGCCCCCCGAGCCCATTCAGCCACGGCTACTTCCAGGTCTCCTGCAGAATTTTCAGCTTCCTCCGTCTCGACCAGGCCTACCGCACGCTTGAACTTGTCTTGGTACAATTCAGGGTGCCGCTGTTCATACGACGTGAGCTTCTGGACCATGTGCGACAGTGAACTGTATTCTCCTTGGAATGCCAGATCCTCTATCGGCGTTGCGAGGCCCAATGCTGCCAGTTCGACTGCTTCTTTCTCAGATAAACGAACCGAATAACATCGGTTCCTGACAGTCCTGAAACATTGAATGTATTCAGACACTGTTTCTCCCCGCTTCTGCCGCACTTGTGTTAGATCGGCAATGCCGACCTCGGTAGCTTCGAGTGATATTGCACGTGAAACTGCTCCTCCGGTTGCTTCCACGTCCGGACTGAGTTTGGTGGCAACGAGGTGTACCATCCAAAGGCTGATCCCGTGAGAGATTGTGCGAAAAACCTCACACGTAACGGGTCTGACGCTGAAATCATGCCCAGCTGTGCCAAATATCGGCTCACGTCCTCTATTGAGCTAGATCCTTCTGCTCCATTGAATTTTGAGAATTCAGGGAGCCGATATTTGGGTGGCAGCGGGATCAAGTCATACTCGTCGGGTTACGGCTTGGAATAGCCGATTGTTTTCCTCTTCGGCAAGATGCCGAACTGGTCTCTCAAGATGGTGCTGATTTGTTCCATGGTATTAGCTGTAGGGACCGAGCTCTCATGACTCGTTCCGGTGGCATATTTAGCTAGCCATGCCTCGTTTATCGGCGTCTGCCCCGAAATCCCTGCTCGGTGCAATCCGGTTCGTGCGCGCCAAGGCAGTGCAGTCTGGCACGTATGTGCACACGTATCCATGTGGGATCTCTTTAGGCGGCTCGTACAGGAACTGGCAATCGCTAGGATCGCCTCCCACCTTGTAGACGACGTACGCCGGCGAACCCGGTAGCTCTGGTGCTGCAAGCGCGAATGGAAGCGGTGGTCTAATCTGGAGCGGTATTTCTCCCTGGTGAGTCCCCAGGGTAGGTCCTGACGGAGAGTACTGATGCTTCATGATTTCCTGCACCACTCGGACCGCAACGCGCTCGAAAGCGTTCACCAAGCTCTCAGAATGGCGGTGTAGAGAATGTGCCACCATGTAATTAATCTCCTGACGTAGAGCCCTGGTGCGTTCCTCTGAAGAGGTAGACAGGTCTACCTCATCAAGAGCGCCTTCGGGGGAGAACCCTTTCCACCTGATGCCATGTGAACGGGTCCTCATGAAGGAGCCGATGAGATCGGCTTCCAAGATGGCTTTCATCTCATCGTACTTCTTCTTGTGCTCCTCAGGCAGATCTGCGTACGTGACTGGTTCGCCCACCACCTCATCGACGGCTTTTGACATGGTTGCTGCAGATGTCGACGTAGTTGTTGTTGTAGAGTGTCCCATCGGGCGTGCCAGAATGTGTTGCCTACCAAAACCCACCGGCGAGCAGCGACGGGCAACACGGAGAGCCGGGAGGCTCCCAGGACTGCTGGTGGATCCTGGTCCCTCGGGCAACGGCCCGTAATGCTCCGGCACACGTCCTAGCGGTTGCGAGGGCGTGCCACCTGACCTATACCTAGTCAGGAAGGTGATGGATTGCTTCTACTAGTTTCCTGCATGGCAAACACGTAAACATTAAATACGAGCCCCGATCGGCTCTTAGTTTGCTCTGTGGATCGGCTCAAAGAGCCGATTGCCCCATGGTTCACGTTAGATTTACAGTGACATGGGGATCCTGCTTTATCGATATCAAGCTAAACTAATCTACGATAGTCTAGGGTTTTCACCGCATAACCGGAACATCCTACGCGTAATTGAGCCTAACAGATACGTAAGATGATGGAAAACCAGCCCTAAAGAGGCCTAAAAACCAACATGAAGTTGATCCCCGGAACAATCCCTCTAGGGTTTAATAAACCACACCTTACGTACTACCGGATCGTTCAACCCGTTTATAAGGCCTAACCATGCGGATATCAAACCAATCCTTGAAGAACAAGGAACAACTATAAAGGATTAGATCTACTGAATAAAGCACTTTTCTGGTGCCGTTGCTACTGCTCGCATTTATTCATACCACCTGTATTTCACTATCTCTTCACCGAACTAGTGCACCTATTAGGTGTGTTGGGGACACAAGAGACTTCTTGCTTTGTGGTTGCAGGGTTGCTTGAGAGGAATATCTTTGACCACTTCCTCCCTGAGTTCGATAAACCTTGGGCGATCCACTTAAGGGAAACTTGCTGCTGTTCTACAAACCTCTGCTCTTGGAGGCCCAACACTGTCTACAAGAATAGAAGCACCCGTAGACATCAAGCACTTTTCCGGCGCCGTTGCCGGGGAGGAAAGGTAAAAGGCACTCATACTCCGGTCCCGGGTAAAGTACTTTTCTCGTTGCCGTTGTGTGTGTGCTCGAAGCTATTTCCTTTAGATCCTGCAATTGCATCTTTTTGTTTCTTGTTTACACTAGTTAAGCATAATGGACAACAATGAGCTTCTTATTCTATTTCCTGATTTAAGACATGGATGGTTTGATGCGAAAATTAAAAAACCCATGGAACATATTAGTATGAACACTTTGAATACCATTGTTGCTAATGATACAGAAAGTTCTAAGCTTGGGGAAGCTGGTTTTGATGAGCATGATCTTTTTAGTCCCCCAAGCATTGAGGAGAAAATTTTCTTTGATGATACTTTGCCTCCTATTTATGATGATTATAATGATAGTAGTATTTTGGTGCCGCCTGTTATGGAGGATGAATTTTATTATGATTACAATATGCCTCCTATATTTGATAGCTACTTTGTTGAATTTGCTCCCACTACAACTAATAAAATTGATTATGCATATGTTGGGAGTAGTAATAATTTTATGCATGAGACTCATGATAAGAATGCTTTATGTGATAGTTATATTGTTGAGTTTGCTCATGATGCTACTGAAAGTTATTATGAGAGAGGAAAATATGGTTGTAGAAATTTTCATGTTACTAAAATGCCTCTCTATGTGCTGAAATTTTTGAAGCTACACTTGTTCTATCCTCCTATGCTTGTTACTTTGCTCTTCATGAACTTGTTTATTTACAAGATTCCTATGCATATGAAGCATGTTAGACTTAAATTTGTTTTGAATTTGCCTCTTGATGCTCTCTTTTGCTTCAACTCTTATTTCTTGCGAGTGCATCATTAAAACTGCTGAGCCCATCTTAATGGCTATAAAGAAAGAACTTCTTGGGAGATAACCCATGTGTTTATTTTGCTACAGTACCTCTATTTTATATTTGTGTCTTGGAAGTTGTTACTACTGTAGCAACCCCTCCTTATCTTAGTTTTATTGCATTTGTTGTGCCAAGTAAAGTCTTTGATAGTAAGGTTCATACTAGATTTGGATTACTGCGCAGAAACAGATTTCTTGCTGTAACGAATCTGGGCCTAATTCTCGGTAGGTAACTCAGACAATTATGCCAATTTACGTGAGTGATCCTCAGATATGTACGCAACTTTCATTCAATTTGAGCATTTTCATTTGAGCAAGTCTGGTGCCTTAATAAAATTCGTCTTTACGGACTGTTCTGTTTTGATAGATTCTGCCTTTTATTTCGCATTGCTTCTTTTGCTATGTTGGATGGATTTCTTTGTTCCATTGACATCCAGTAGCTTTGGGCAATATCCAGAAGTGTTAAGAATGATTGTGTCACCTCTGAACATGTGAATTCTGATTATGCACTAACCCTCTAATGAGTTTGTTTCGAGTTTGGTGTGGAGGAAGTTTTCAAGGGTCAAGAGAGGAGGATGATATACTATGATCAAGAAGAGTGAAAAGTCTAAGCTTGGGGATGCCCCGGTGGTTCACCCTCGCATAATTCAAGAAGACTCAAGCATCTAAGCTTGGGGATGCCCAAGGCATCCCCTTCTTCATCGACAAATTATCAGGTTCCTTCTCTTGAAACTATATTTTTATTCGGCCACATCTTATGTACTTTACTTGGAGCGTCTGTTTGTTTTTGTTTGAATAAATGCTTGTGTGGGAGAGAGAAACGCTCCACTGGTTCATACGAACACATGTGTTCTTCGCTTTATCTTTTAGTGTTCATGGCGAAGGTTGAATCTTCTTCGTTAAATTGTTATATGGTTGGAATCGGGAAATGCTACATGTAGTAATTCTAAAATGTCTTGAATAATTTGATACTTGGAAATTGTTGTGCTCATGTTTAAGCTCTTACATCATATACTTTGCACCCATTAATGAAGAAACACCTAGAGCTTGCTAAATCTGGTTTGCATATTTGGTCTCTCTAAAGTCTAGATAATTTCTAGTATTGAGTTTGAACAACAAGGAAGACGGTGTAGAGTCTTATAATGTTTACAATATGTCTTTTATGTGAGTTTTTGCTGCACCGGTTCATCCTTGTGTTTGTTTCAAATAACCTTGCTAGCCTAAACCTTGTATCGAGAGGGAATACTTCTCATGCATCCAAAATCCTTGAGCCAACCACTATGCCATTTGTGTCCACCATACCTACCTACTACATGGTATTTCTCCGCCATTCCAAAGTAAATTGCTTGAGTGCTACCTTTAAATAATTCAAAATTTATCACCTCTGATTTGTGTCAATGTTTTATAGCTCATGAGGAAGTATGTGGTGTTTTATCTTTCGATCTTGTCATTTACTTCGACGGACTTTCACAATGGACTAGTGGCTTCGTCCGCTTATCCAATAATTTTTCAAAAAGAGTCGGCAATGGGGTTCCCAGCCCCGATTAATTAACTTGCATTAATAATTCTCTTCACATGTTTTGCTCCGATTCATCAGTAAGCAACTTAATTTTGCAAATAGACACTCCTTCATGGTATGTGATTGTTGGAAGGCACCCGAGGATTCGGTTAGCCATGGCTTGTGTAAGCAAAAGGTTGGGGGGAGTGTCATCCATAAATAATGAAACTAAAGTACATGTGTAAACAAAAGAGAAGAGGGATGATCTACCTTGCTGGTAGAGATAACGTCCTTCATGGGAGCCGCTCTTGAAAGTCTGGTTGATAAGGTAGTTAGAGTGCCCACTACCATTCGTTGACAACAACAAACACCTCTCAAAACTTTACTTTTATGCTCTCTTTATGTTTTCAAAAAACAAAGCTCTAGCACAAATATAGCAATCAATGCTTCCCTCTGCGAAGGGCCTTTCTTTTACTTTATTTGTTGAGTTAGTTCACCTATTTCTCTCCACCTCAAGAAGCAAACACTTGTGTGAACTGTGCATTGATTCCTACATACTTGCATATTGCACTTGTTATATTGCTTTGCATTGACAAACTATCATTGAGATATACATGTTATAAGTTGAAAGCAACCGCTGAAACTTAATCTTCTTTTGTGTTGCTTCAATACCTTTACTTTGATTTATTGCTTTATGAGTTAACTCTTATGCAAGACTATTTGATGCTTGTCTTGAAAGTACTATTCATGAAAAGTCTTTGCTTTATGATTCATTTGTTTACTCATGTCATTACCATTGTTTTGATCACTGCATTCATTACATATGCTTACAATAGTATGATCAAGGTTATGATGGCATGTCACTCCAGAAATTATCTTTGTTATCGTTAAGCTCGGGATGAGCAGGAACTAAGCTTGGGGATGCTGATACGTCTCCGACGTATCGATAATTTCTTATGTTCCATGCCACATTATTGATGATATCTACATGTTTTATGCATACTTTATGTCATATTTATGCGTTTTCCGGAACTAACCTATTGACGAGATGCCGAAGTGCCAGTTCCTGTTTTCTGCTGTTTTTGGTTTCAGAAATCCTAGTAAGGAAATATTCTCGGAATTGGACGAAATCAACGCCCAGAGTCTTATAATTGGACGAAGCTTCCAGAACACCCGAGAGCCGCCAGAGGAAGCCCTGGGGGCCCCACACAACACCCTGGCGCGGCCAGAGGGGGGCCGCGCCCCCGGTGTGTGGGCCCACCAGGCCCCCTCCGAGGCTGCCCTTCCGCCTACTTAAGGTCTCCGTCGCGAAAACCCTACCACGTTCGACGAAACCAGAGAAAACCTTCCAGAGCCGACGCCATCGCGAAGCCAAGATCTGGGGGACATGAGTCTCTGTTCCGGCACGCCGCCGGGACGGGGAAGTGCCCCCGGAAGGCTCCTCCATGAACACCACCGCCATCTCCATCAACGCTGTTGTCTCCCATGAGGAGGGATTAGTTCTCCATCGAGGCTAAGGGCTGTACCGGTAGCTATGTGGTTCATCTCTCTCCTATGTGCTTCAATACAATAATCTCATGAGCTGCCTTACATGATTGAGATTCATATGATGATGCTTGTAATCTAGATGTCATTGTGCTAGTCAAGTGGATTTTACTTATGTGATCTCCGGAGACTCCTTGTCCCACGTGTGTAAAGGTGACGAGTGTGTGCACCGTGTGGGTCTCTTAGGCTATATTTCACAGAATACTTATTCACCTGTTATGAATGGCATAGTGAAGTGCTTATTTATATCTCTTTATGATTGCAATGTGTTTTGTATCACAATATATCCGTGTGCTACTCTAGTGATGTTATTAAAGTAGTTTATTCCTCCCGCACGGTGTAATGGTGACGAGTGTGTGCATCGTGTAGTACTTGGCATGGGCTATGATTGTGATCTCTTGTAGATTATGAAGTTAACTATTGCTATGATGGTATTGATGTGATATATGCCTCCTTTCGTAGCGTGAAGGTGACAGTGTGCATGCTATGTTATTACTTGGTTTGGTTATGTTGATCTGTCATGCACTCTAAGGTTATTTAAACATGAACATCGAATATTGTGGAGCTTGTTAACTCCGGCATTGAGGGTTCGTGTAATCCTACACAGTTAGTGGTGTTCATCATCCAACAAGAGAGTGTAGAGTCTAGCATTTATCTATTTATTCTGTTATGTGATCAATGTTGAGAGTGTCCACTAGTGAAAGTATGATCCCTAGGCCTTGTTCCTAAATACTGCAATCGCTGCTTGTTTACTGTTTTACTGCATCTATACTTCCTGCAATATTACCACCATCAACCACACACCAGTCCTGGACAGCAAAGCACTTTTCTGGTGCCGTTGCTACTTGCTCGCATTTATTCATACCACCTGTATTTCACTATCTCTTCGCCGAACTAGTGCACCTATTAGGTGTGTTGGGGACACAAGAGACTTCTTGCTTTGTGGTTGCAGGGTTGCTTGAGAGGAATATCTTTGACCTCTTCCTCCCTGAGTTCGATAAACCTTGGGCGATCCACTTAAGGGAAACTTGCTGCTGTTCTACAAACCTCTGCTCTTGGAGGCCCAACACTGTCTACAAGAATAGAAGCACCCGTAGACATCACATAGGAACACTGGCTTCCCTAGACTTATTAGGATGCGAAACAATATTAGAAGCATCTTCACAGAAAATAATATGACCATCTTCTACATTTTCAGTCACAAGATCTTTAATTATTGCAATAGCTGGTTCAACTTTAATTTGTTCTTCAGGTTCTATAGGTTTCTTTGCACTTTTATTAACCGCACTAGTTATAACAGAATACTCCTTCATTTTAGCAGGGAAAGGAGTTTTTTCAATATAAGCTTCAGGAAGAATATGATCAACAGGTTCAATTACAACACATTTATGTATAGATGAATCAGTTTTATCTTTATAAGGTTCATGATACTTATCAAAATTCTTCCTAGGCAATTCAAAGTGAGAGGCAAAAGCTTTATAAAAATTTGCAACAACTTGAGGGTCAAGACCATAAGTAGCACTCATATTACGAAATTTATCGGTATCCATAAAAACTTCAATGCATTTATAATCATAGTTTATACCTGACTCTCTATCTTTGTCGTTCTCCCATCCTTCAGTATTCTCCTGGATCCGATCAAGAAGGTCCCTTTTAAACTCTTCTTTGTTGCGTGTAAATGATCCTGAACAAGAAGTATCCAAGCAAAGTCTTATCTTGAAAAGACAGTCTTGCATAGAAATTATCAATAATAATATTACCAGGAAGCTCATGAATGGGGCATTTGAGCATTAAAGACTTCAATCTCCCCCATGCTTGGGAAATACTCTCTCCATCATGAGGCCAGAAATTATATATGCGGTTCCGATCTTTGTGAATTTCACTCGGAGGATAGAATTTGGAATAAAATAAAGGCACAATGTCCTCCCAATCAAGAGAATCCCTATTCTTCAGCAATTTATACCAATGCGCTGCTTTACCCGACAGCGATATAGTGAATAGTTTCTTCCAAACTTCATCCATAGCAATACCTGCACATTTGAATAACTCGCATAATTCATGTAAAAACAGTAAATGATCTCCAGGATGGACAGTTCCATCCCCTTCATAGCGGTTATCCACAACACGTTCAATAATTTTCATAGGTATCTTGTATGGAACCTCTTTCTCACTTGGCGCCTCATCCAATACCTTTGCAGTAGTAGTAGATTTTCCAAATAGGAATTCAAGAGGAGATCTCTCCATAATGAATTATAGCAGCAGGCAGGAATAAAAACAGTACGTACAGTAAAAGTTTCCCTTACCAATTCCACTTACCAATAGTGCTTCACTCCCCGGCAACGGCGCCAGAAAATAGTCTTGATGACCCACAAGTATAGGGGGTGTATCGTAGTACTTTCGATAAATAAGAGTGTCGAACCCAACGAGGAGCAGAAGGTGTTGACAAGCAGTTTCGATGAAGGATTCACTGTAAATGCTCACAAACAAGTATTCAGGGGGTTTTGATATAACATATAAATAAAGTACAAGTATGTAAAATGCGAGAGTAATAATTGCAGCGAGTGGCCCAATCCTTTTTAGCACAAAGGACAAGCCGGTTTGTTTACTTATAATGACCAAACGTTCTTGAGGACACACGGGAATTTAGTCTAGTGCTTTCACTTCATATAGCTGATTAATCTTCATTGTTTTGATAAGTGTTGTGTGGGTGAACCTATGCTAATGCACCGCCCTTCCTAGGACTAATACATACTTGTGATTATACCCCTTGCAAGCATCCGGAAATACAAGAAAGTAATTAAGATAAATCTAACCACAGACTTAAACTCTGAGATCCTGCTATCCCTCTGCATCGATATACCAACGGGGGTTCAGGTTTCTGTTACTCCGGCAACCCCGCAATTAGCAAACGAATACAAGATGTATTCCCCTAGGCCCATAAAGGTGAAGTATCATGTAGTCGACGTTCACATGACACCACTAGAAGAATAACACCACAACTTAAATATCAGAACATTGAATATTACCCAACATAATTCACTACTAACATTTAGACTTCACCCATGTCCTCAAGAACTAAACGAACTACTCACGAGACATCATATGGAACATGATCAGAGGTGATATGATG
The DNA here is from genome assembly GCF_022539505.1 of Lolium rigidum. Taxonomy (NCBI): domain Eukaryota; kingdom Viridiplantae; phylum Streptophyta; class Magnoliopsida; order Poales; family Poaceae; genus Lolium; species Lolium rigidum. The sequence goes on along the minus strand of NC_061511.1, from coordinate 207,775,504 downwards.
ATGAATAACAATCTGAACATAAACCTTGGTTCAATGGTTTCACTCAATAGCATCAATAACAAGGAGTAATCAATACCGGGAGAGTTTCCCCTACCAAACAATCAAGATTCAACCCTAGATGTTACAACGGTGACGAGGTGTGATACGTCTCCGACGTATCGATAATTTCTTATGTTCCATGCCACATTATTGATGATATCTACATGTTTTATGCATACTTTATGTCGTATTTATGCATTTTCCGGCACTAACCTATTAACAAGATGCCGCAGAGCCAGTTGATGTTTTCTGCTGTTTTTGGTTTCAGAAATCCTAGTAAGGAAATATTCTCGGAATTGGACGAAATCAACGCCCAGGGGCCTATTTTGCCACGAAGCTTCCAGAAGACCGAAGAGAAGACGAAGTGGGGCCACGGGGCGCCGCCACACTAGGGTGGCGCGGCCCAAGGGGGGCCCGCGCGGCCCTAGCGTGTGGGGCCCCCGTGACCCCTCCGAGGCTGCCCTTCCGCCTACTTAAAGCCTCCGTCGCGAAACCCTCAGTACCGAGAGCCACGATACGAAAAACCTTCCAGAGACGCCGCCGCTGCCAATCCCATCTCGGGGGATTTAGGAGATCGCCTCCAGCACCCTGCCGGAGAGGGGAATTATCTCCCGGAGGACTCTTCACCGCCATGGTCGCCTCCGGAGTGATGAGTGAGTAGTTCACCCCTGGACTATGGTTCCATAGCAGTAGCTAGATGGTCGTCTTCTCCTCATGTCCTTCATTGTCGGATCTTGTGAGCTGCCTAACATGATCAAGATCATCTATCTGCAATTCTATATGTTGTGTTTGCCGGGATCCGATGGATAGAGAATACTATGTTATGTTGATTATCAATCTATTACCTATGTGTTGTTTATGATCTTGCATGCTCTCCGTTATTAGTAGAGGCTCTGGCCAAGTTTTTACTCTTAACTCCAAGAGGGAGTATTTATGCTCGATAGTGGGTTCATGCCTCCATTAAATCTGGGACAAGTGACGAAAGTTCTAAGGTTGTGGATGTGCTGTTGCCACTAGGGATAAAACATTGATGCTATGTCCGAGGATGTAGTTATTGATTACATTACGCACCATACTTAATGCAATTGTCTCGTTGTTTGCAACTTAATACTTGGAAGGGGTTCGGATGATAACCTCGAAGGTGGACTTTTAGGCATAGATGCATGCTTGGATAGCGGTCTATGTACTTTGTCGTAATGCCCAATTAAATCTCACAATACTCATCATATCATGTATGTGCATGGTCATGCCCTCTCTATTTGTCAATTGCCCGACCGTAATTTGTTCACCCAACATGCTATTTATCTTATGGGAGAGACACCTCTAGTGAACTCGTGGACCCCGGTCCATTCTTTTACATTGAATACAATCTACCTGCAATACTTGTTCTACTTGTTTTCTCGCAAACAATCATCATCCACACTATACATCTAATCCTTTATTACAGCAAGCCGGTGAGATTGACAACCTCACTGTTTCGTTGGGGCAAAGTACTTTGGTTGTGTTGTGCAGGTTTCACGTTGGCATCGGAATCCCTGGTGTTGCGCCGCACTACATCCCGCTGCCATCAACCTTCAACGTGCTTCTTGGCTCCTCCTGGTTCGATAAACCTTGGTTTCTTTCTGAGGGAAAACTTGCTGCTGTACGCATCACACCTTCCTCTTGGGGTTCCCAACGGACGTGTGTCTGTACGCGTATCAAGCTCTTTTTCCGGCGCCGTTGCTCGGGAGATCAAGACACGCTGCAAGGGAGTCTCCACAATCCAATCTCTTTACTTTGTTTTTGTCTTGCTTTATTTTATTTACTACTTTGTTTGCTGCATTATATCAAAACACAAAAAAATTAGTTGCTAGCTTTACTTTATTTACTGTCTTGCACTCTATATCAAAAAACACAAAAAAATTAGTTACTTGCATTTACTTTATCTAGTTTGCTTTATTTACTACTGTTAAAATGAATACTCCTGAGAACACTAAGTTGTGTGATTTCACTAGTTAGGCTTAATGGAAAACAACAAAAATATTAGAGATCTTTATAGTATTTATCTTGAGTTAGGACATGATGTGTTTGAAGAGAAAATTAAAAAACCTATGGAACTTTACATGCATGATAATGCCAATGTTATTAGTATGAATGCTTTGAACACCATTGTTGCTAATGCTATGGAAGAATTTAAGCTTGGGGAAGCTGGTTTTGATGAGCATGATATTTTTAGTCCCCCAAGCATGGAGGAGAAAATTTACTTTTATGATACTTTACCTCCTATATATGATGATTACAATGATGACTATCATCCACCTACTATTGAGGAGAAAATTAAATATGATTATACTATGCCTCCTATATTTGATGATTATGGTGATAATGATAGCTACCTTGTTGAATTTGCTCCCACTACAATTAATAAAATTGACTATGCTTATGTGAGAGTAATGATACTTTTATGCATGTGAATAAGAATGCTTTATGTGATAGTTATATTGTTGAGTTTGTTCATGATGCCACTGAAAGTTATTATGAGAGAGGGAAACATGGTTGTATGCATCTTAATAATATTAAGTTTCCCCTCTTTATGTTGAGAATCTTGAAATTGCGCTTGTGTTACTTTTCTATACTTATTGCATTATGCATACATGACTTGTTTATTTACAAGATTCCTTTTCATAGGAAGTGGGTTAGACTTAAATGAGTTTTGAACTTGTTTTGATGCTCTCTTTTGCTTCAACTCTTATTTTTGGGAGTGCATCAGTAAAACTATTGAGCCCATCTTAATGGCTATAAAGAAAGCACTTCTTGGGAGATAACCCATGTGTTTATTTTACTACAGTAACTTTGTTTTATATTTGAGTCTTGGAAGTTGTTTACTACTGTAGCAACCTCTCCTTATCTTAGTTTTGTGCATTGTTGTGCCAAGTAAAGTCGTTGATAGTAAGGTTCATACTAGATTTGGATTACTGCGCAGAAACAGATTTATTTGCTGTCACGAATTTCGACCTGCCTCTCTGTAGGTAGCTCGGAAAATTATGCCAATTTACGTGCGTGATCCTCAGATATGTACGCAACTTTTATTAAATTTGAGCATTTTCATTTGAGCAAGTCTGGTGCCTCAATAAAATCCGTCTTTACGGACTGTTCTGTTTTGACAGATTCTGCCTTTTATTTCGCATTGCCTCTTTTGCTATGGTGGATGAATTTCTTTGTTCCATTAATGTCCAGTAGCTTTGTGCAATGTCCAGAAGTGTTAAGAATGATTATGTCATATCTGAACATGTGAATTTTTATTATGCACTAACCCTCTAATGAGTTGTTTCGAGTTTGGTGTGGAGGAAGTTTTCAAGGATCAAGAGAGGAGGATGATACAATATGATCAAGGAGAGTGAAAGCTCTAAGCTTGGGGATGCCCCGGTGGTTCACCCCTGCATATTTTAAGAAGACTCAAGCGTCTAAGCTTGGGGATGCCCAAGGCATCCCCTTCTTCATCGACAACCTTATCAGGTTCCTCCCCTGAAACTATATTTTTATTCCATCACATCTTATGTGCTTTGCTTGGAGTGTCGGTTTGTTTTTGTTTTGTTTTGTTTTGTTTGAATAAAATGGATCCTAGCACTCATTGTGTGGGAGAGAGACACGCTCCGCTGTTGCATATGGACAAATATGTCCTTAGGCTTTACTCATAGTATTCATGGCGAAGGTTGAATCTTCTTCGTTAAATTGTTATATGGTTGGAATTGGGAAATGCTACATGTAGTAATTCTAAAATGTCTTGAATAATTTGATACTTGGCAATTGTTGTGCTCATGTTTAAGCTCTTGCATCATATACTTTGCACCCATTAATGAAGAAATACCTAGAGCTTGCTAAAATTTGGTTTGCATATTTGGTCTCTCTAAAGTCTAGATAATTTCTAGTATTGAGTTTGAACAACAAGGAAGACGGTGTAGAGTCTTATAATGTTTACAATATGTCTTTTATGTGAGTTTTGCTGCACCGACTCATCCTTGTGTTTGTTTCAAATAACCTTGCTATCCTAAACCTTGTATCGAGAGGGAATACTTCTCATGCATCCAAAATCCTTGAGCCAACCACTATGCCATTTGTGTCCACCATACCTACCTACTACATGGTATTTCTCCGCCATTCCAAAGTAAATTGCTTGAGTGCTACCTTTAAAATTTCCATTCTTTACCTTTACAATATATAGCTCATGGGACAAATAGCTTAAAAACTATTGTGGTATTGAGTATGTACTTATGCACTTTATCTCTTATTAAGTTGCTTGTTGTGCGATAACCATGTTCCTGGGGACGCCATCAACTACTCTTTGTTGAATATCATGTGAGTTGCTATGCATGTCCGTCTTGTCTGAAGTAAGGGAGATTTACCACTCATCTAATGGTTAGAGCATGCATATTGTTAGAGAAGAACATTGGGCCGCTAACTAAAGCCATGAATCATGGTGGAAGTTTCAGTTTTGGACATATATCCTCAATCTCATATGAGAACATTAATTATTGCTACATGCTTATGCATTAAAGAGGAGTCCATTATCTGTTGTCTATGTTGTCCCGGTATGGATGTCTAAGTTGAGAATAATCAAAAGCGAGAAATCCAAATGCGAGCTTTCTCCTTAGACCTTTGTACAGGCGGCATGGAGGTACCCCTTTGTGACACTTGGTTAAAACATGTGTATTGCGATAATCCCGGTAATCCAAGCTAATTAGGACAAGGTGCGGGCACTATTAGTATACTATGTATGAGGCTTGCAACTTGTAAGATATAATTTACATGATACATATGCTTTATTACTACCGTTGACAAAATTGTTTCTTGTTTTCAAAACCAAAGCTCTAGCACAAATATAGCAATCAATGCTTCCCTCTGCGAAGGGCCTTTCTTTTACTTTTATGTTGAGTCAGTTCACCTATTTCTCTCCACCTCAAGAAGCAAACACTTGTGTGAACTGTGCATTGATTCCTACATACTTGCATATTGCACTTGTTATATTACTTTACATTGACAATATCCATGAGATATACATGTTACAAGTTGAAAGCAACCGCTGAAACTTAATCTTCCTTTGTGTTGCTTCAATACCTTTACTTTGATTTATTGCTTTATGAGTTAACTCTTATGCAAGACTTATTGATGCTTGTCTTGAAAGTACTATTCATGAAAAGTCTTTGCTTTATGATTCATTTGTTTACTCATGTCATCACCATTGTTTTGATCGCTGCATTCATTACATATGCTTACAATAGTATGATCAAGGTTATGATGGCATGTCACTCCAGAAATTATCTTTGTTATCGTTTACCCGCTCGGGACGAGCAGGAACTAAGCTTGGGGATGCTGATACGTCTCCGACGTATTGATAATTTCTTATGTTCCATGCCACATTATTGATGATATCTACATGTTTTATGCATACTTTATGTCGTATTTATGCATTTTCCGGCACTAACCTATTAACGAGATGCCGAAGAACCAGTTGTTGTTTTCTGCTGTTTTAGGTTTCAGAAATCCTAGTAAGGAAATATTCTCGGAATTGGACGAAATCAACGCCCAGGGGCCTATTTTGCCACGAAGCTTCCAGAAGACCGAAGAGAAGACGAAGTGGGTCCACGGGGCGCCGCCACACTAGGGCGGCGCGGCCCAAGGGGGGCCCGCGCGGCCCTAGCGTGTGGGGCCCCCGTGACCCCTCCGAGGCTGCCCTTCCGCCTACTTAAAGCCTCCGTCACGAAACCCCCAGTACCGAGAGCCACGATACGGAAAACCTTCCAGAGACGCCGCCGCCGCCAATCCCATCTCGGGGGATTCAGGAGATCGCCTCCGGCACCCCGCCGGAGAGGGGAATCATCTCCCGGAGGACTCTTCACCGCCATGGTCGCCTCCGGAGTGATGAGTGAGTAGTTCACCCCTGGACTATGGGTCCATAGCAGTAGCTAGATGGTCGTCTTCTCCTCATGTGCTTCATTGTTGGATCTTGTGAGCTGCCTAACATGATCAAGATCATCTATCTGCAATTCTATATGTTGTGTTTGTCGGGATCCGATGGATAGAGAATACTATGTTATGTTGATTATCAATCTATTACCTATGTGTTGTTTATGATCTTGCATGCTCTCCGTTATTAGTAGAGGCTCGGCCAAGTTTTTACTCTTAACTCCAAGAGGGAGTATTTATGCTCGATAGTGGGTTCATGCCTCCATTAAATCCGGGACGAGTGATGAAAAGTTCTAAGGTTGTGGATGTGCTGTTGCCACTAGGGATAAAACATTGATGCTATGTCCGAGGATGTAGTTATTGATTACATTACGCACCATACTTAATGCAATTGTCTCGTTGTTTGCAACTTAATACCGGAAGGGGTTCGGATGATAACCTCGAAGGTGGACTTTTTAGGCATAGATGCATGCTGGATAGCGGTCTATGTACTTTGTCGTAATGCCCAATTAAATCTCACAATACTCATCATATCATGTATGTGCATGGTCATGCCCTCTCTATTTGTCAATTGCCCGATCTGTAATTTGTTCACCCAACATGCTATTTATCTTATGGGAGAGACACCTCTAGTGAACTGTGGACCCCGGTCCATTCTTTTACATTGAATACAATCTACTGCAATACTTGTTCTACTGTTTTCTGCAAACAATCATCATCCACACTATACATATAATCCTTTGTTACAGCAAGCCGGTGAGATTGACAACCTCATTGTTTCGTTGGGGCAAAGTACTTTGGTTGTGTTGTGCAGGTTCCACGTTGGCGCCGGAATCCCTGGTGTTGCGCCGCACTACATCCAGCTGCCATCAACCTTCAACGTGCTTCTTGGCTCCTCCTGGTTCGCTAAACCTTGGTTTCTTTCCGAGGGAAAACTTGCTGCTGTACGCATCACACCTTCCTCTTGGGGTTCCCAACGGACGTGTGCTGTACGCGTATCAAGGTGCAGCGGTGGAGATGGCGGTGATGATGATGGAGATGATGGTGATGATGATCCCAATGATGTCCAGCTCGATGACGGTGACGATGGCGTCGATTTCCCCCTCTGGGAGGGAATTTCTGTCGTGGTATCGTCACGGCATATGCCATAGGGTGGCTAATCGAAGGGGCTCCTGAGAGATCTCACGGCGGTATCCGGAAGCGGGTATGGGCACGAGCGACACGGCGACGTACCCAGGTTCGAGGCCCTCCGGTGGAGGTAAAACCTCTACTCCTGCTAGAGTGTATATGATATCACACAGTACAATGGTGCTCCTAGAGCTGTGTCCGGCTGCTCCTGAGAGACTAAGGGAGACGATGGTCTCTCTCACAGGGCAGCGCTAAGGGTGGAATGAAGTAAGAATGATCGATCGTCCCCCGCACGAGGGGAGTAGCCCAGCTTATATAGGCGCTGGCACTTTACACATAAGTCCCTATAGTCTACCGGCCGGCTTGGCCGGCTCCGGCTTCCGCTCCTTCCCGAGGCGTTGACGTCATGGAGCCGTTGAGGCGTAGTGGCTCGTCCCGTCCGCCGCAGGAGGTCAGCGGTATGGCGAGGAGGAGTCTCTGTCGCCATCATGCCCCGTAGCCGGTACGGACCGTCGTAGGCGATGATGGCTCTGTCCGGCTCGTGGCACCGCTGCTCTACGGTGCCCCGCGCTTTACGGAAGATGAAGTCAGCGTGGACTTTGGGAACCCGGATCACCAACCCGGTTCCTTCCAAGTGCAAGACTCGCCAGCCTCGAGTCGGTCTGAGGTACAGACCCCCAATCGGATATGGCTTGTAGAAGCCGGCCCAGCTACAGCATTGGCGGCCGTAGCCGAGCCGACTAGGACCTAGAGCCAGCCGGCTTCCGACCAGCCGGCCACGGCGCCAGCCCGGCTGCTCCTCGGCCGGCCTTTGCCGCGAGCCGGCCGGTGGTCAGCCGGTTGCTCCGCGTCCATTGCCCTACCCGGGTCTTCCCCCGACATTAGCCCCCAAAGCTGGCAAGGTCCTGCGTTTAGAAGGACCTAGGCAGGTTTTCCTGGCTTCTTGAATGTACTTGGCGGCACTTGGAGGGGCCGACTGAGAATTTTCATTCAGCCGGCTGCGCCCTCATCCGGCTCGTTCTTGCCGGCTGCTTCTAGCCGGCTGCTATTTTCACTTGTGCTGCTTTTGCTTTCTCGCAAGTTTTGATGGCGTCTCCGCCTTGTTGATGACTTTCGGTCCGAGTTGAACTTCTTGTCCGGCTCCGGCTTGCAGCACGCCGGAGTCTCCGCCGCCTCGGGTCCCGCACCCGACTTGACCGGTCTGACGCCAGGGCTCTGCCGCCGGTTCGTCTGGTCACATCAATGTCCCTCCGGATCCGGTGCGGTTGTGGGCGACGTGGTGTGGCAGTTTCTGGTAACGGCAGTGGTCGTGGGAGGAGTTATGGCGCAGTAAATCCGGAGACGTGGCCCACGTTGCCCACTTGGAGGCCAACCGCCCACGCCTGAGGGCTTTAAAAGCCGCGGGGGAGGCATCGAGGCGGCACTTGCCCGTTTCTTCCTCCTCGCGCTCTTGCCTCGCAACCTCTCCCCGCTCGAGCTCTTCGCTGCCCCGGCGCCGTTCTTCTTCCATTCCCCTGGCGAAGCTCGGTGAGCAGTTGCCCCGACGATCCTCCGCCGTGCCGCCGCCGCAAGCCTGTCAATCCGGCGCCACGGGGCCACGCGCATCGACGGCGCGCCCTTCTCCACCGCGATCTCCTCCGGCGAGGAGCGGCTCTTCTTCGCCCTTCCGCCTCTCCTGGACCTCTTCCTCTTCTTCGTCTTCGATGGCCCAGCCGAGCGGCTCCTGGAAAGGATCTTACATGCGGGAGGACGACATCGCCCGGCTGGTGCGCCTCCGCCGCATCCCGGCGGGGGTGATTACGAGGGCGCCGGGCGCGGAGATGGAGCCTCGGCCGGAGCCCGGCGAACGCGTGGTCTTCGGCGCGCACCTCGACCGCGGATTGGGCCTCGCCGGCTTCCAATTTCTTCCGCCGCTTCCTCGACCACTTCGGCCTGCAGCCGCACCACTTGCCGGCCAACGCCATGATCCTCCTCAGCTGCTACGTGGTCTTCATGGAAGGCTACGCCGGCTTGTGGCCGGATGTGGAGTTTTGGAGCCGGCTCTTCTACCTCAAGGCGCAGACGACCGAAGGCCGCCTGAGGACCTGCGGCGCCGCCTCCATCTATCCCCGCACGGGTACGTCCTTCCCGAAGATTCCGACTGTCGATTCTGTGAAGAATTGGCAGATGTCTTTCTTTTATGTGCGGAATGCGAGCCCGGCCTTCGACCGGCTCAACCTGCCGGAATACAACCCGGCTCCACCAGTCGGCCGGATCAACTGGGGCTGCAACGCCAAGTCCTCGGACCCGGACGCGGAGGTGAACCTCCTGTGGGACTTCCTGGGTGAGTGCGTCACGGGGGGCCGGCTGAGTGCCGAGGACCTCCTCTCGCACCTACATCTCGCGCCGGGTCATACCGCTCCAGTGGCGCGTCCACAAGATTGGCCACATGTCCGGCCGGCTCGACCCGACCCGTACGTCGAAGGCGGAGCTTTCCAAGCTGCAGGTGGCTCGTCGGGTGAACAACATCACCAAGGCCAACATGCCAGACAACTGGGATTGGGGGCTGCCGCCCTACGACCGGGCGCAGCCGCCTGAACTGGTAAGTTTAACGTTTTTGCCGTCTTCCGGCTTGCGGCTGCGTGGCCGACTTGATATTTATCTTGTTGTTTTCAGCTTTTCACCCGCCAAGGCATCGAGGATGGCGACTTGGCGACGAAGATCTGGACGCCGGATCACGTCGACCCGGCTGACCCAGCCGGCGACCAAGCCGGCGACGACGATCTGCCGGAGGTGCGGGATCGTGGCGGCCGGGGGAGCATAACCCGCCGCCCTCGCCCGAGCACGAGCGAGGAGCGAGGAGCAGCCGCGAGCGGAGCCGGCCGACGGCACGGGGCCCATCCCGGCGGTGCCTCGCGCGCGGTGCTGCTCGCGGGCACGGCGACTTCCAAGCCGAAGGGGAAGAAGCGGGCCGGCAGCGGGTCTACGGCTGCCACGGAGGCGAGAGTCAAGAAGCAGCGCCGGCTGGCGCCCAAGAAGGTCCCGGAGAAAGCCGGGTGAGTTCTTTTCCTTTGTTGTTTGATTCCTTTTCTTTCCTTTTCGTACTTATCTTTTCTCGCTTGTTCGACTAGGGCTGCGATCAAGTTCACCCAGGGAGGCGGCTCTAGGCAAGCTCCTCCCGTCGCGTCGCCGCTTCCGCGGCAGAGGAGGGAGCCGACCCCGCAACCTTCGGCGCGCGCGCGCACGCCGCCGGCTGCCAACGTGCCGCCTGCGGCCACGCCGCCTTCTGCGGGCGCGTCTTCTTCAGCCGCGCCTCCTACGGCGCCTGGCGGCGGAGACCAGGGTCAGTCGGCGCGCCGGCCGACCATAGACGACATGTTCCCGCGCCGCGCCCCGTTTGTGGAGCGCACGGCCGGAGCTGGAGCTGGAGCTGGCGGGGCTGCGCCGCCTGCGACCGGAGTCGGCGGGCCCGCGCCCAACGTCGTGGTGCTGGAGAGCACCCCGGAAGGAACGGCTCCCACCGGGCCGACTGCTTCGACCGCGCCGCCTCCAGCTTCGGAGCCGACGAGGAGGGAGCCGACCGGGAAGGAGCCGGCGAGGGAGGAGCCAGCACGCTCGAAGGACGCCGACTCCCGGGCGCTGGTGAGGACAGAGGGTCCAGCGGGCCCGTCTGAGGGCCTTCATGTGGCTAAGGGTGCCCGGCTGGTGGCTGTGCCGTCCGCCTCCGACTCCAGCTTCGGCTCGGCTGGGACTATGGAGAAGGCGTGGCATCAGGCGAACTCCTGCGAGATTATCAGCCGGGAGGGGCAGCCTGGCAAGGCGCCCATGAAGATGCTTTTCTCCGGCTATCGCGCCAGCCTCAAGACCAAGGCCGCTGAGACCCTTGCCCAGCTGGCGACGCTGGAGGATGCCGAGAAGGTGTGTTTTCTTTTCTTTTGCAATTTTGTTGTTATCCTGGTAGCCCTCCGAGACGTGGGCCGACTGCTTGGAGCCGGTCCGGGTTTCGTCTAAGCAACTGATTCTTTCAGACGGTTGAGGAGCGGCGCACCTTCCTGTACAACCAGGTGGTGACCAGCTACCACAAGGCCAAGATCGAGCGAGCCGGCTTGGCTCGCGAGCTGGAGGCTGTCAAGGGTGAGGCCTTCTTCTTTTGACTTGCTTTTTCTGTTGAGTTTCTTTTTTACTGACGGCTCATTTTTGCCGGCTTGCAGCTGAGGCCGCCCGGATCCCACAGCTGGAGTCGGACCTCCGAGTTGCCCGCGCTCAATGCGTCACGAGCGAGGAGGCGAACCGGGCTGCTGCCGCCAAGCTGAAGGTGGCTGACGGGGAGCTGAAGCGGCTGCGCCAGCTTGAGGCTAACCACCTCAAGGAGCTTGCCGCCCTCAAGAAGGACGGGGAGGAGAAGCTGGCGGAGCTGAGCAGGGCGGCTGGACGAGGTGGAGAAGCAGCGGCTGGCGCTTCACGAAGAGGTGACCACCAAGTCCAACGAGCTATCGGCCACCGCCAAGCGGTGGTTGGAGGAACTTAGCGCGCTCGACCGCGGCTTGGCGGGTGAGTCTTTAGTCTTATGCCTTCCCCTTTGCCGTCTTTCGGCCGTCGGCTGCCGGCTTAGGTTGGCAGCCGGCGCGTAAACTTGATTTTTTCGATATCTCCATCTTCGAGCTGAGGGCGGTCGGTTCTTGCCGGCTGCCGCCGAGCTTACTTTAGAGCTTCGGAATCTCCATCTTCGGGCTGAGGCGATCGGTTCTTGTCGGCTGCCGCCAGGCTTTTTTTCTTTTTACTTCGAAATCTCCATCTTCGAGTCAGAGGCGGTCGGTTCTTGCCGGCTGCCGCTGAGCTTTTCTTTTTTACTTCGAAATCTCCATCTTCGGGCTGAGGGCAGTCGGTTCTTGCCGGCTGCCGCCGAGCTTACTTTAGAGCTTCGGAATCTCCATCTTCGGGCTGGGGCGGTCGGTTCTTGCTGGCTGCCGCCGAGCTTACTTTAGGACTTCGAAAATTTGCATTTTTCAGCTTATTTCGGCTTTGACAGCTCCCGACATGCTTTTCTTCCTTGCGGCGTCCTTCCCCGAGGCGCGAGGAGGAGGCGTTAGCGGCTGTTGGCGTGGCGCGGGAGGAGCGCCGGCGGGCCACCGGGGAGCAGAGCTCCGATTGCTTCACCATGGACGACTATCTGACGTCCATCGCCGCCCGCGTGGAGCCGGTCACCAAGCTTGGCTGGGAGCTGCGGAAGGCGGCGGAGGAGCTGATCCGGCTGCTTTGGCCGACGGAGACGCTGCCACAAGACCTCTCCAACCTCATCTCCTGGCTGGAAAGGGCTCCCGACCGCTTCTCGGACTGGAAGGAGTCGGCCACGCGCGCTGGAGCCGACATGGCACTGTCTTTCGTGCTCTCCTGGTATAACGAGGTTAGCCTCGACCAGCTGGAGTACCGGCGCGCGGACGTGGAGGACAAGCTCCCGGCGGAGAACAAGGCTGCTCGGCTTGCCCGCGCTTGCGCCATTGCCGACTTCGTCGACAAGGCCGTCTTCATCGCGGACCCGAATCCGCCGTCTGACGACGAGGAGGAGGCTGAGGACGAGGAGGCGGACGACGTGCCCGAGGATGACCCGGCAGCCGGCTCTGCTGACGCCCCTCCGGCTGGTCCTGATCCAGCCGATGCTTAGCTTGTACCTGTTATCTTATGCTTTTGCAAGACAATTTATTAAATCCCCGGGATGCCGGGTGCATATGTAATACAATATTATTATCCTTTTATTAAGGCACACTTTAATGTGTTTGTTAATCATTTGTGTGCCGGGTTGCTTTCTTTCGACTTGTTCGCTTTTTCCTATCCGCCCCACTCTTTGGCTGTGCTCTTGCCGGTCAGTACGTCCGACTTGCGATCCGTCGCCGGATCAAGAGCGGGCCGCCGAGGGAGGCCGACGAGTACTCGATCGAACGAGCTGAATTCGGCAATCCGACACTTTTAAGAAAATTTGCAAGTCAACTCGCTTTTACTCTTTCCCTTAGTCGTTCTTCGCGCGCCGGCTCCCTAGGCCTTCCTCCCGCCAAGTCGGACAGCCGGGTTGCGGTCTGTAGCTGGATCGGAAGCCGGCTGTCGGAAACCGGATCACGTTACTGAGCCGGCCGCGTGAAAGGGTTCAAGCCAATTGGCGAAACGAAGTAGCCCAGGAGTTGGCCGGCTGGCACGCCGAACGTGCACTTGGCCGGGTTGAGCTTCATCCGGAATCTTCGCAGATTGGTGAAGGTTTCTCTCAGGTCATCTAGGAGGGTAGGCATCTCCTTGGTTTTTACAACGACATCATCCACATATGCGTGAACATTTCTGCCGATTTGATCCCGCAAACACTTTTGCATGCACCTTTGGTAGGTGGCGCTCGCATTTTTCAAGCCGAATGGCATAGTCGTGTAGCGTAAGCCCCGTACGGGGTAATGAACGAAGTGTTTATTTGATCATCCGGATTCAAAGGAATCTGGTGGTAGCCTGAATAGGCATCTAGAAAAGACAACAATTCACAGCCGGCGATCGAGTCTATGACTTGATCTATGCGCGGCGGGGAAGGGGTCCTTCGGGCACGCCTTGTTGAGGCTGGTGTAGTCGATACACATGCGCCGGGAGCCGTTCTTCTTCAAAACCAGGACCGGGTTTGCCAACCAGTCCGGGTGCAGTACTTCCATGATGAAGCCGGCTGCCAGCAGCCGGGCGATTTCTTCACCGATGGCCTTCCTTCGTTCTTCGGCGAAGCGCCTGAGAGGCTGCTTCACCGGCTTGGCGTCGGGCCGGACGTGGAGGTGGTGCTCAGCCAACTCCTCGGCACACCCGGCATGTCTCTTGGAGTCCATGCGAAGATGTCCCGATTCTCACGGAGGAAGCTGGTGAGCTCGCTTTCCTATTTCTTGCTCAAGCCGGCACCGATGGTGACGTACTTGTCCGGCTGTGCCGGGTCCAGCAGGATCTTCTTGGTGTTGTCGGCCGGCTGGAAGTGGGTCGTCCCAGCCGGGTTGCCTGCAGCCGGCATGTCTGTCTGCGCGGCCTTGGCGAGGGCAACGGCGTCGTGGATGAGCTGCTTCTCGGTGGCGATGACCAGGGTCTGGGCCATCTTGGAGCTCTGTGTGGCGCAGTCCATCGAGCGGCGCTAGTCGCCGGCTATGGTGATGACCCCCTTTGGGCCAGGCAGCTTCATCTTCAGGTACCCATAGTGGGGCACCGCCATGAACTTGGTCAGGGCCGGCCTGCCCAGGAGCGCGTGGTAGGGACTCACGAGGTCCACCACCTCGAACTCGATTCTCTCGGTGCGGAAGTGATCCGGCTTCCCGAACATCACCTCCGGCGTGATCCGGCCGATCGGCCGGCAGCGGTGGCCTGGCACGATGCCATGGAAGACGGTGGGGGTGGGGCGCAACTCGGCCTCCTGGATGCCCAGCTTGCGGCCGGTGTCGCGGTAGAGGATGTTGATGCTGCTGCCGCCGTCGATGAGGACGCGCGAAAATCGCACGCTGCGCCGAGTCGTGCCGATGGTGGGGTCGAGGACAGCCGGTGTGTCGCGGCGATCAAAGGTGATGGCCTGCTCTGACCAGTTTAGGTACTGGGGGACCGGCGGTATGACCGCGTTGACCTCGAGGGAACGGCTCTGCTGGCTCGTCTTGTCCTCGGGCTCGGAGGTGAAGATGATGTAGGTAGCATCTTCGGCCGGATATCGGCCATGGTGCACTTGGTTAGCCTCGTGGTGCTCGAGGTTGGCGTTCTCTGCGCCGCCTTGACCACCCGGCCCGCCGGCTGGAGGAGGCGGGGGTGGAGGGGGAGGGGTTCGCCGCTTGTCAGCCGCTTCATGAAGTGGCAGTCGCGGGTGGTGTGGTTGGAGGGGTTCTTGCCGCTGTGGTACTTGCACGGCGAGTCGAGCATCTGCTCGAAGGTGTACTTCGGCTTCCATTGCCGGTCTGTTTGCTTCTGGCGGCGGCTGCCGCCTGCCGCGTTGTCCGACACGGCTGCCACATGGGCGGAGCCGTACCGGCGGTCCGGCTGGTCGCTGTGACGCTTGCCGCGGTAGTTGTCCCGCCGGCTGCCATGCGAGCCGCCTTCGGCCGGCTTGTGCTCAGCCGGCTTGTTGTTGTCCCGTCTTGCTGGGGCCGGTGAAATATCAGCCGGCGCCTTGCCGGCTTCCTCTGCCAGCGCGTACTTGTCTGCGATGACCATCAAGGCGGCCATCGTCTTGGGCTCGCTGCGGCGCAGCTTGTGCCACAGCATGGTGTTGGGCCGGCAGCCTCCCATGAAGAAGCTGATGGCTTGCATCTCGTGCACGCCCTCACAGGAGTTGCGCATCTCGCACCAGCGCGTTAGGTACGCGCGATCCGTCTCGTCCGGGCCCTGCTTGCACATCTCAAGCTGCTGAGGGCGACCCGGCCGGCGATAGGTGCCGGTGAAGTTGCTGATGAAGGCTGCTTCGAAGTCCAGCCAGCCGTTTATGCTGCCGGCTGGCAGGTTGTTGAGCCACGTGCGGGCGGAGCCGAGCAGCATGAGGGGGGAGTAGCGCACAGCCCAGCGCTTGTTGCCCTTGGCGATGCCGACTGCCGTGGAGTAGTCCAGCAGCCGCTTTCCGGCTTGGCGGTGCCGTCGTACTTGGGGGTGTCGCGCGGGAGCTGGAAGCCGTCGACCATGGGCTCGTTGAGGATCCGCGGCCCGAAGCACTTTGGGCCGGCTGGCCCTTCTTCTTCCGCGATGCGGGATTGAACCAGCCGGTCGAGGCGGTCCCGAGCGTTTGTTGGCTCGATGCACGGGCCCAGCCGGGAATGGGCCGGCTGGCGAGCGCCGCTGGCTTCTGGAGCCGGCCGGTGTAGGCGTCGAGGCTCGGAGTCTTGCTCCTGGTTCCGGCTTGGTGGAGCCCGGCTGCGGCTGCTGCCGCCGCCTGGCTGGTGGCTCGGCCGGCTCGAGGTTGCGTGCGTGGCGCGGGAGTCGTTGCGCCGGCTTGGTCCTGGGGAGGTGGACTCGGCCGTATCCCTGGCGTTGCCTGCGGCACCACGAGCGTGAGAAGCTCTAGGGTCTCGGGCGTACCTGGGGTCCTTCGACTGCTTGTTGGCAGCCTTCACCAACTCAGACACCCGCCTAGTCTGGCGGCGCAACTCTTCGCCTTCGAGGCGGTGCAGCTCTTCTGCGGCGGCTTCGGCCGCGAGCATGTTCTTGTCGGGGGTGTTGTAGATGGGCAGCTCCATGGATGGAGCCGGCTCGTCCGCTCCGTCGCGGTCGATCTCGGCGCCTAGGTCGCGGCCTCTGCGGCGGATCTGGCCGGCTCGGCTGGGGTTGTCGCCGCCCGGGGTGAGGCCGTGGGCGCGGTTGTACTCGCGCTGGGTGATGTCCCACCGGCGCTTAGCAGCAGCCAGCTCCTCGGTCTGCTTGAGGAGGAGCACGCGGTGCGCCTCCAGGTCTGCCTCGACGGCGGCGGCGTCGGCGCCGCTGCCGGTGGTGAGCGGAGTGCTCAGCTTTGCCCGGACTTGCTCCAGCCGGGATGGTGGTGGTGGCGCCTTTGCGCCTGATGCGGATGCGTGCCCGCCGACGTCGCGCTCCAGGTCGGGGCCGCGGACGCGCGTGGACTTGGAGGGGAACTCCTCGCCAGCCATCATGACTTGCACGACGGCGGGGCTGGCGGGAGCGCTGCTGCCGGCTCGCGGAGGAGGGCTGGCGCAGCGCAGCACCTGCCGCGGGTAGCGCGGCGGTGCGACGGTGACGACGTAGACGTCGTGGCCGCCGAAGGAGATGACGCTGCCGCCGGCTGGGAAGGGCCGGTCGGCCAAGCAGCCAGCGTTGTCGCTGACGCAGTCGAGGGAGCCGAATCTCCAGATCAAGCCTGAAGCGACTCGCTCGCCGGTGGTGATGGTGAGGCCCGTCCGGATGAAGACACCGGCCGAGGATGTTGAGGGCCCCACGGTGGGTGCCAAATGTCGTGGTATCGTCACGGCATATGCCATAGGGTGGCTAATCGAAGGGGCTCCTGAGAGATCTCACGGCGGTATCCGGAAGCGGGTATGGGCACGAGCGACACGGCGACGTACCCAGGTTCGAGGCCCTCCGGTGGAGGTAAAACCTCTACTCCTGCTAGAGTGTATATGATATCACACAGTACAATGGTGCTCCTAGAGCTGTGTCCGGCTGCTCCTGAGAGACTAAGGGAGACGATGGTCTCTCTCACAGGGCAGCGCTAAGGGTGGAATGAAGTAAGAATGATCGATCGTCCCCCGCACGAGGGGAGTAGCCCAGCTTATATAGGCGCTGGCACTTTACACATAAGTCCCTATAGTCTACCGGCCGGCTTGGCCGGCTCCGGCTTCCGCTCCTTCCCGAGGCGTTGACGTCATGGAGCCGTTGAGGCGTAGTGGCCTGTCCCGTCCGCCAGAGGAGGTCAGCGGTATGACGAGGAGGAGTCTCTGTCGCCATCATGCCCTGTAGCCGGTACGGACTGTTGTAGGCGATGATGGCCTGTCTGGCTCGTGGCACTGCTGCTCTACAGTGCCCCGCGCTTTACGGAAGATGAAGTCAGCGTGGACTTTGGGAACCCGGATCACCAACCCGGTTCCTTCCAGTGCAAGACTCGCCAGCCTCGAGTCGGTCCGAGGTACGGACCCCGGTCGGATATGGCTTGTAGAAGCCGGCCCAGCCTACAGCATTGGCGGCCGTAGCCGAGCCGACTAGGACCTAGAGCCAGGCGGCTTCCTGACCAGCCGGCCACGGCGCCAGCCGGCTGCTCCTCAGCCGGCCTTTGCCGCGAGCCGGCCAGTGGTCAGCCGGTTGCTCCGCGTCCATTGCCCTACCCGGGGTCTTCCCCCCGAAAATTTCGCCGGCGGATTTCAGCCTGCCGGAGAGCTCTTTTCTCTCTGGTGTTTTCCGCCCCGCAGAGGCGGCTGTGTCTCTTCGCGATTATCCTCTGGAGCTTAGGTTTTCGGGACGAAGAAGTACGCGAAGGAGAGGAGGCCAGAGGGTGCTGTGGGCCCCCTCCCCACAAGGCGGCGCGGCCAGGCTAGGGCCCGCGCCGGCCTATGTGGAGGGCCCATGGCGGCCCTCCTCGGCTCCTCCTTTTGGCTATCTCCGTCTTCTGGAAAAATAAGATTTTCCGTGTAATTTCCGTCAATTGTTGATCTTCCGAAATATTGCATTCTGACGGTGCTTTTTCCAGCAGAATCCTGACTCCGGTGCACGATTCTCCAATGATCATGAGACATGCAAAATAGATGAAATAACATAAGTATCATCTCTAAATATGAAATATATCAATGAATAACAGTAAATTATGATATAAAATAGTGATGCAAAATGGACGTATCACTTGCCAAGGCGTATCGATGCTCCTTTTATAGGCACGGTGCCGCTTCTGCTTTGTCTTGTTCCTCCGACAGGTCGTCGTGCGCTACATGCTTTATCCCATCGAGAGCAGTGCGTCCACCCACGCGTCCTTATCCTGCCGACAGCTTTAGTCACGGTTGCACCCTCCAGCCGGGACTAAAGCTTACCCAAACGTCCTTATCCCACCGACAGTTTTCTTAGATGACACAAAAACCACATTTAGTCCCGGTTGCACCCACCAGCCGGGACTAAAGCTTACCCAGACGTGCTTATCCCACCGACAGTTTTGTTAGATGATACAAAACCACCTTTAGTCCCGGTTGCACCCACCAGCCGGGACTAAAGGTTAGATGACCAGCTCTGGATTCCTCTTCTTCCCGCCATTTCTTCCCTGTCTTCCCGCCTCTTTCTTCCCGCCACTTTCTTCCCACCTCCTGTCTTCCCGCTCCCATTTTCCCGCCATTTCTCACTACATATATGTAGCCCGGCTTGGCTAGCATTATCACATCTCTACAATCTCTCATCACTCTCTCATGGCTTCCACCGCACCCACTCTAACCTACCAGCAGGTGGAGGAGCTTTGCGCCTCGAACTACCCTTGCCCACCGGGCTACCGCGTCCCCGCCGGCTGGAGCCTAAGCGCCGGAGGCGTGCCGGTCCCTCCCGTCCCTCAGGGTACTGCGCACCGGGCGGCCATCACGAACCACTACTACCTCGATCTCACGCCGGAGCAGCGGATGAATCCCCGCTGGCATCTCGATAACCAGCATACTTGGGATGCCTTCTTCATCAATCGGCGTGACAGGGCGCTCGCAAGGTATGAGGAGGACGGTCTGCCTACTGGGAACTTCCACGAGGCCGGCCGTCGGCTATGGTGGTACGGCCGGACTCTACAGAGCGTCATGGACTACATCACGGCCGGTGATATCCCCCGCCCTGCGCTACCCTCAGTTCGAGCCACGAGCACCGCCCGACGATAGCGACGACGACGGCGACAACTTACAAGGCGACGACTACCAGTACAACGGCGGTGACTATGAAGACTACGAGTATGCATATTATACGCCTAGCCAGGAGTATGACTAAGTCACTCAAAATTTCATGTATCATCAGTGGTATTTATGGCATGGCCAGTCAATTTCGGCAATGCTAGATCCACCAAATCCCATGCAATTACAGCTCCTCTAGTCCTTTTCCCATCATGCATGGATGCGTTCTTATTTCTATCTCATCGATGATAACCTAATTGGCAGACGCGACCATATGGATCATCCTGCAGCTTCCTGTATGCATATTATACGCCTAGGAAGGAGTATGACTAAGTCACTCCAAATTTTATGTATCATCAGTGGTATCTCGAATCAATCGAATCATTCGAAAATGGACACCAAACACATCACAGATAATATAATTCACATGATCCATTCAACAAAGTTTGGTACAATAAATTATTACACATCATTTCTTCCCTTATGTCCCTGCTTGCTTACGAGTGGGCCGTATCCATGGAGCATCCTCATCATTTAACTTAATGCTTGGGTCGGTGTTCACTTTGAAGGGCGGAATTTCACCAAACATATTATAATCTTCCGACATGTCTCGTCTTGTCCTCCACTCCCACGATGTTTCTTTTCCCTGAAAGAACAATGTGGCGCTTTGGATCATCGCATGATGTACTGATCGTTTTCTTATCTTTCCATTTCCTCGGTTTGCTACTCATGTCCTTCACATAGAAAACCTGAGCGACATATTTCGCTAGGACGAATGGTTCGTCAAGGTAACCAAGATTGTTGAAATCCACCATTGTCATTCCGTATTGCTGGTCCACCTTTATCCCACCTCCTGTTAGCTTGAACCATTTGCACCGGAACAAAGGGACCTTAAAGGAGGGTCCATAGTCAAGTTCCCATATCTCCTCTATGTAACCATAATATGTGACCTTTTTCCCATTCTCGGTTGCTGCATCAAAGCGGACACCACTGTTTTGGTTGGTGCTCTTTTTATCTTGGGCGATCGTGTAAAATGTATTCCCATTTATCTCGTACCCTTGGAAAGTCGTTATAGTCGAAGATGGTGTCTTGGCCAACATGTACAGCTGATCTCCAACATCATTGTCATTCATTAAATGTTTTCTCAACCAACCGCCGAAAGTCTCCATGTGGGCCTTCCTAATCCAGGATTCGGGCTTCCCGGGTTGTCCGAGCGTAAAATATTCTTGTGTTTCTCAAAGTACGGAGCCACCAAGCTGGAATTGGTCAGAACTGTGTGGTGTTCTTCAGTCATAGAATGGCCGTCCATACATATCGTTGATTTCCTTCCGATCGTGCCTTTTCCACTTAGTCTCCCCTCGTGTCGCGATCGAGGAAGACCAATCAGCTTAAGGTCAGGAACAAAGTCAACACAAAACTCAATTACCTCCTCATTTCCATAGCCCTTGGCAATGCTTCCTTCTGGCCTAGCACGGTTACGAACATATTTCTTTAATACTCCCATGAACCTCTCAAAGGGGAACATATTGTGTAGAAATACAGGACCGATGATGGAAATCTCTTCGACTAGGTGAATCAGGAGGTGAGTCATAATATTGAAGAAGGATGGCGGGAACACCAACTCGAAACTGACAACACATTGGACCACATCGTTCTGTAGCCGTGGTAGTTCTTCTGGATTGATTACCTTCTGAGAGATTGCATTGAGGAATGCACATAGCTTCACAATGGCTACTCGAACATTTTTCGGTAGGAGCCCCCTCAAAGCAATCGGAAGCAATTGCGTCATAATCACGTGGCAGTCGTGAGACTTCAGGTTTTGGAACTTTTTGTCCGCCATGTTTATTATTCCCTTTATATTCGACGAGAATCCAGACGGGACCTTCATACTGCTCAGGCATTCAAAAAAGATGACCTTCTCTTCTTTGGTAAGAGCATAGCTGGCACGACCTTGAAACCATTCCGGATGCCGGTTATTAGGATCTTTCAAACATTGATGGTCCTGCCGTGCTTCCTTTGTATCATTTGTCTTCCCATACACGCCCAACAAGCTTAGCAGGTTCACGCAAATATTCTTCGTAACATGCATCACGTCGATTGTAGAGCGGACATCTAGGACTTTCCAATATTCTAGCTCCCAAAATATAGATTTATTCTTCCACATGGGTGTGTGCCCGTCGCCTCCTCGCGGAACCGATTGTCCGCCAGGACCCTTTCCAAAGATGACTTTCAAATCCTTGACCATATCAAATACCTCCGCACCAGTACGTTCCGCAGGCTTCGGCCGGTGATCTGCCTTGCCGTTGAAATGCTTGCCTTTCTTACTTACGTTATGATATCAGTGAAGAAATCGACGATGCCCCAGGTACACGTTCTTCTTACAATTTGGCAAATGCACACTTTCAGTCTCATGTAAGCAGTGCGTGCATGCATTGTATCCCTTATTTGTCTGTCCCGATAGTTACTAAGAGCAGGCCAATCGTTGATGGTTACGAAAAGCAACGCTCGTAGGTCAAATTCCTCTTCTTTGTGCTCATCCCACACACGTACACCAGGTCTTCCCCACAACTATAAAAGTTCGTCAACTAATGGCCTTAGGTACACATCGATGTCGTTGCCAGGTTGCTTCGGACCTTGGATGAGCACTAGCATCATAATGAACTTCCGCTTCATGCACAACCAAGGAGGAAGGTTGTAGATGCATAGAGTCACGGGCCAGTGTGCTATGGCCGGAGCTCGCTCGCCAAAAGGATTCATGCCATCCGTACTTATTCCAAATCTTATGTTCCTTGCGTCAGCCTGCAAAATCTTTAAACTCTCCGTCGATCTTTCTCCATTGCGTTCCATCTGCGGGGTGTCTCAACTCCCCGTCCGACTTACGGTCCTCTTTGTGCCATCGCAACAACTTGGCATGCTCTTTGTTCCCGAACGAGACGTTTCAACCGTGGTATTATAGGGGCATACCACATCACCTTGGCGGGAACCCTCTTCCTGGGTTTCTCGCCCTCAACATCGTCACCAGGGTCATCGCCTCTGATATTATAACGCAATGCAGTGCATACCGGGCATTCATTCAAATTCTCGTATTCACCGCTGTAGAGATGCAGTCGTTAATGCATGCATGTATCTTCAGAACCTCTAAACCTAGAGGGCAGACATCCTTCTTTGGTTCGTACGTACTGGCGGGCAAATCGTTATTCTTTGGAAACATATTCTTCATCATTTTCAGCAAATTTTCAAATCCCGAGTCAGATAGACCTTCCTGTGCCTTCCATTTCAGCAAATCCAGTGTGCAGCCCAGCTTTTTCAGACCATTATCACATCCGGGTACAGCGACTTTTTGTGATCCTCTAACATGCGATCCAAATTCTTCCTCTCCTTTTCAGTTTCGCAGCCTCTCCGTGCATCAGCAATGGTCCGACCAAGATCATCAGCGGGCTCGTCACGTGCCTCTTCTTCACCTTCCCCTTCACCTTCCCCTTTTTTTTGAAGGTAAAACAGTGGGCAAAAGCCCCCTGCAATTTTTATTGAAATGAAAGAGTAGCATACATTATTACAAAACAAAGTGAGAGTGAGAAACTCTCAAACTAAAGAAGAAGAAAGAAAAGAAAAGGGAAGCTAGAACTAACTAATAGACTAAATCCATTCTTTGAAGGAATCTACATGTTTCTTTTTCATTCTATACACTAGCAACCTCAGTTCTTGAAAAAAGATTGCTTTCCAGTTATTGAATTCTGTATTTTGGTCTTTGAATATCTTGTTGTTTCTGACTATCCAAATACCCCATGCAGACAGAATTATGACTTCCATTGCAAAAGGCAGTTTCATTTTAAATCTCATATCTTCCAGTGCTTCAAGTATAGATAAGCCTCTGTCTCTCTGTGGACAAATGAAATCCCAGCACTTCTTTGCAAAAGGGCAGGCCCAGAATAAGTGAACTAGAGTTTCTTCTACATTGCAGCTTTGCAATACACACTGATATGACTGCAGTACAAAATTCTTTCTTCTCAATAAATTCCTTGTATTAAGTCTATCATGGAGAAGCAACCAGAAGAAGAATTTATGTTTTGCTTGACATGAAGATTTCCATAGAATGGAGAATATCTTAGGAGCTGGAGAGAAGCCAATCATAACCTGATATGCTTTCTTTGAAGAGAATTCTGCATTTCCCCAGATGTAAGACCAAGTATCTGAATTTCCTTCCTGAACCACTGTAAGAGCATTCTGACAGACAGCTTCTAAGTTCTGAAATTCTTCAAAGGCTTGTTGTGAGAGAGGTAAATGAAAAAGATCCTCCAGATATTCAGTATGTATCACTCTCTCAACAGACCAGTCAGTATGTTTAGCAAAAGATACAAGATGAGGAAATTTCTGGTACAAGCAATTCTCTGTCCACAGATCTGTCCAGAAACTAGCAGATTTACCATTTCCAATTTTACATCTAGCCATGAAAGTATCTGAATTTCCAATTTCACCTTCCCCTTCACCTTCCCCACCTTCAACATCCTCCATGAAAGTATCACCGAAATGATCAAGATAGTTGTCATCGATGAAATCATCCCCTTCTTCATCTTCTTCCATTATAACCCCTCTTTATCCATGCTTGGTCCAACAATTATAGCTTGGCATGAAACCCTACCGAAGCAGGTGCATGTGAACGTCTCTTGAGGAAGAGTAACCTTTCTGATTCTTACAGGCAACACTAGGACAGATAACAAAACCCCCCCTGCTTGTTCGCATTAGCCACTACGAGGAAATCTTTCAAACCCGTAATGAACTCACCGGAGAGTCGGTTACCATACATCCATTGCCGATTCATCTGCATTATTATAATATAAAATATATAATTAAGCATCATGCATTTGTTAAACTAACTAGCTACAAACAATAGAAATTAAACAATGAACTACACGCATGCATATTTTATCAATGACACATGAAAGGTTCAAGTTGCTAACCGCTATCGAGGAGAAAAAAATAAATGAGGAAGCTCAACTGTGGCTCCGACACTTCATATCATGTTTGTTTCATGCTCTTGGGGCATTTCATCAAACACCTTGTGTGCATAAGAGGAACCAAAAGCAAACCTAACACCCCCTTGTGAAGTTTGTGAAGAGAAGTGGCACCAAATGGCTAAGTGCAGTGAGCTGAGGTCCTTTTATAGGGATGGGCCTTTAGTCCCGGTTGGCCTGGCCAACCGCGACTAAAGGCCTTCGGGCCAGGCATGAGGACCTTTAGTCGCGGTTGGCCTGGCCAACCGCGACTAAAGCCCCTCACGTCCACCAGCTGGCCACCGAGCGCGCTGGGCCCAGGTCTTTAGTCGCGGTTCGCCTCCCGAACTGCGACTAAAGACCCCATTAGTCGCGGTTCCTATATTTTGGCGACTAATGGGGCGGGACGGAAGCCTCTTTTTCTACTAGTGACTGACCGATGTACAAAGTGCGGTATACTGCCGCAGCCTCGCGCGCGGAGAGAATGGACCATATCCACCATCCATTCCATTGAGTTTGTCTAAGAGCGTCTCCACCGGTAGCCCTTAAATAGGTGCCGGCACCTCCGTTTGGCTGGCGCCGGCATTACATCCTCCATTTGGGGAAGCCGTTTCCACACCGGCGCCTCCCAAACGGCAGCCTCCAATTTTTTTTTCTTTTTACAATATTTTGAAACAATATGTCGATCACATTTTATTCATACAATCACACAAATAGAATTAAATTATTCATACACTAAATCAAACAAATAGTACTTAACTTATTCATACAACCCAACAAACAAATAGTACTTAAATTATTCATATAACTCAACAAACAAATAGTACTTAAATTATTCATCCAGGCAAACAAATAGAAATAATATCATGCATTGTTGGATGCTCCTCTCCTTGCCCAAAAATGCGCAGCTAGATCCGCCTTCAGCTGTGCATGGACACCTGCATCTCTAATTTCATTGTGCATATGAAGAAAAACAGTGAATTCTTGAGGCACATGCTCTACCTCAGCTAGTGGCCCTTGATAATCAAATGGATGATCAGGTGCGTCGCGCTCGTTCTCAATGATCATGTTGTGCATGATCACACAAGCATTCATCACCTCTCACATATGTGCCTCAGACCAAGTGAGAGCAGGGTACCTGACAATGGCGAAACGCTGCTGAAGCGTCCCAAAAGCACGCTCAACATCCTTGCGTGCTGCTTTCTGGCTTGTTGCAAAATAGGCTTCCATCTTGTTTGATGGAGAGGGAATTGTCTTCACAAATGTAGCATACGTCGGGTAGATACCATCAGCTAAATAGTACCCCTTGTTGTATGCGTGGCCGTTTACCTTAAAGTTCACGGAAAGAGCTTGTCCCTCAGCTAGCCTGGCAAACACCGGAGAGCGCTGCAGCACATCCAAAGCTCCTGGTCTGCCACCGCCTCAAGAATGACACTGCACTAACCAGTATGGCCCTTGTAGATTCCCTGTCAAGCAAAAGGGAAATTCTTCTAGCCCCAATGCATACAGTCAATGCTTCCGAGCATCCCAGGAAACCCTCTTGCCGCATTCTTCTGCAGGGTCCGAGTTGTATCATCTGCTCTTGGTGCTCTCAAATAGTCTTTGGCAAACACCGCAATGACGGCTGGACAGAATCTGTAGAGACTCTCTGTGCATGTCGACTCAGCCATCCGTAGATAGTCATTGGCTGTATCTGGAGGAGCTCCGTATGCAAGACAGCGCATTGCAGCAGTGCACTTCTGAGTTGAGGTGAAGCCCCACAAACCTATGCAGTCTCTCTTGGCCATGAAGTACGTGTCGTACTCCCTGACGCCATGGACAATCTTCAAGAACAGGTCCTTGTTCATCCTAAACCGGCGCCGAAATTCCTTCGGTGAATGAGTCGCGTCGTTGTTTGTGACGCCCCGGAACCGGTGCCATGAGGATCCCAGCGAACCCGACAAAATCCGCATGATATCGATTCAGAGACGCCCTCTGACACGACGTGTGCGACAAATCACACACGTGATGCCAGAGGAATTAACATGAGCGGTAACATTACAACATGATTACAATAGAGCCCACAAGAGACATATATTACAACAACAACTCCAACGAGTCAAGATACAAATATACAATACAAAGATCCGAATCATACAAAAGATCGAATGCGTCCGAGTACGGATAAGATACAAATTGGACTAAGAGTCCTGAAGATAATCGATGGCGTCAATAACCCTACCCAGGCCAAGCCGGAAGGGTAACCTTGCTAACGTCGTCATCTCATACCTGTCAAAACCGGGCCATCGGTTGCCGACAAAAGGGAGGAAGCAAAAGAGAAAGAGAAAAGGCGAGAGTAAGTACCAAGGAACGAACTCCGGCACGTACTTAGCGAGACTAGAAATGGCTATGCTCGCCGGGCGAATATATCACCTGGGGCTATATGGTAGGTTTAGCGGCAGCAAAACTATAACCAATAGAGACACGCTACAACATCCGTCTACTCAGAGAAGATAAGAGAGCGCACAAGGTAACAGATAAATACTACACAAACATAACCCAGCCAAATACACATATCCCCTTCAACAAAGCGAAGAAGCAATGTAAAAGACACTCCACAGTTGACAATTTTATTATATGTTGGTTGTAGTAATGCTATATTACTACGCAAGTTATTATCAGATTATTAGCAACAATATAACGGTGTAAGTTGGTCTATGATCAAGCTATACAATTCCAAGTCGTCCATAACCGCGGACACGGCTTATCGATAAGATGTAGACCCTGCATGGGTTGCCCAAATGTAACCATACGCATGCTCGACCCACTTACGACAAGTGGATGTCTCACAACAAGACCGTTCCCAGTTCAACAAGAAAGTCTAGGGGGGCCACCCGACTAAGCTACCCGTGACGAAGTTCTGCCGTACTCCGAGACGGGCTCAGGGTTTGCGTCGGCAGCTAGGAGTGCAAACCACACGCTTCGCTAAACGTCTCGTGGGGTACAGTACATAATATAAACACCCGAAGGCAACAGGAAGTAAAGCATGGCATACATGGCATAGGCAAATAAAACCAAGGTTGTGGCCCCCTTTTCAACTAACTTGAGAAAAAGGTAATGGGTGAGGGGGTCCCGATAATCGTCCCCACGTACGGGTAGCGCTCAATCACGGAATAGATAACAAGAACTCGGGTCCTAGGGGACATTAGCGAGTCAAAGTTCCGATGCTTTCGCAGAGGGGCTCACAGATGCCTCTGCTTCCAATTTTAGTTGTTAACAAATAAGTAATGCATGTGTATCTCCAACAACTGATATAGCATATGATAACCTCCCAACAACCCAACATATCCCGATAACAAATCGAGATAAACTACAGAGTCTAAACACGCCTACGACTCGCAAGGCTCAAACATCAAGCAACGACTATGGGTAAGGAATGATACATATAGGATTATTATGGTAAACAAGTGGAATAGGACACGTGACTCAATAAAGAAGCGCAACCTATGTATAGAAATACGAGGGAGAGCAAAATATAAAATGGGTTAAGAGGGAGGGCTCGCCTGTGAAAAGCTGCAGAAGAACTTGTCGTATCTCACATCACCACTTCGCGATCCTATCCGGGAAGAAGCAAATGCTGGAACACACAACGTATTCAAGTCATACTACTACGGAAGAAGAATCGGCATGATCAAGATTATATGCATGACATGGAAAATATGATGCGATGCACTTATCCAGATTAAGCGGGATCGGAATCCCGAACAAACAAATTAAGGTTGGAGTTGCATTTCTACCGGCAAAGTTAATGGTTGATTAGCATGGCATAACATGGCAGGGGTGAGATACTTCTATATTAAACGGAGCGGGGAAATCTTAGGTGGATATCCGAAATACTCCGCATATATGTTAGGTGGTATGAACGAACTATCAACGCGCGACATGATGCGAGATGCAAATAGGCATATGGATGGCATATTAATATTCCTTGCATTTTTCTGATCAAAATTCATATACAACACTTTTAATTTGGAGTTACCAATTAAATTATTAACAAATTAAGTCTCCTTATTTAAAATAGTAAAATAGGATTTATTTAAATGGGGAAAGGACCCAAAAATAAAAACTGGGTCAGGGGAGGACCCCGGGTTAGTTTTGAAATGTTACAGGGGGTTTTCTTTAAAAGCAGAGGAGGGAGGGGCCGCGGGTTAAGCTAGATAAACTAGCAGGTGCCTCTTTGCAAAACAGCAAGATCCAGATCTTGTGGGTTTTTCTCACTGGTGAGGGTCTAGCCTGAGCAACTGACGGGTGGGGTCGGGGCTGACAAGGCGATGACGAGGACGAGCGGGCCCGGCGCATGCTGACTGGATCAGGAGGCTGCAGCGTTACCTGGCGAAACTGAACGCTGTCAAACACATGTGCGTGCGATGGGTCGAAAAAACGACGGTGGCCAGAAAACGATGGCGCACGGCGCGGGCCAGAGAGGGAAGAGGAAGGGGAAAAGGTGCAGCGGCTCACCCATCGGTCGGAGGCGAGTTTGGCCTTGTCCGGGCGCGCCGGAGGCGGGGAAGAAAGGCAGAGACGAGGTGGTATGTGAGGCGTCCGTGCGGGGAAGCGCCAGGTCAGGGACGGACAGACGAGCACGGCCTCGAAGCTCCAGAGCGAGACGAGAAGAGAGAGTATGCACGGGATATGCGCCTCGGCCCTGCAGACCAAAATAGAACGGGCGAGGTTCATGTCAACACCCGGATTTTTAAGTCCAGATGCCTATTATGCCATACATCGCAATCCTAGGAAGATTGTTTTTGCGAGACATAACAGTTGAATATCATAGAGTCATCATTCATTACAACATCCTAATAGCCTTACAACAAAAAGGATCACAGGATCCAGTCTCATTACAACACTTGATCTAAGGATCAATACATAACACATAGCGGAAGCGAAGTTGTAGAAGTCCATTTAATCCACAGGCAACGCTTGACGTCAGGAGAAGCTCCTAGTTGTCATAGACGTCCTACTGTTCGTCCTCCCTGATACTGCTGCTCTTCTTCATAGTCTGGCCATTTGAATAACCAAGGACACAACCGTGAGTACTTTCAAGTACTCGCAAACTAATACTAGTGTAAGTACTAACAGTTTTAGTGAGAGTGTTCTAAGCTCTAGGTTATTTGCATAAAGCCAGTTTTATTTCATAAGCATTTAGTAAACCAAGACTCTTCAATTGCCTAACTTAACTCAAGTGGGAACATTAGTGTCATTCCCACAACTCTGTTGTGATTCAAATCAAAGTCACCCTTTTCAAGTTCAAATCACAAGTCACCTTTTGGAAAATTACTGATGACGGAAAAGTATGGCCTTTCCAACTGTCCATGACCGCGGACGCGGCTATTCGAATAGGTTTACACTCAGCAGAGGTTGCACACTTGTGCCACAACATTTGATTACATCCGTTAGGGATAACCCCGAATAATCATAACTCAGTATGTGGATCATCAACCCTTAACCTTTCACTTACACATCCTAGTATAGGCACCTCTCCCCATGAGCTTGGCCTCCCAGTGATAACCAACTGCTATCCTGGGAACTGCACAGGGCTTGGGTAGTATATTCAACTCTTTTCACGTCATTTCACTTTCTTAAGACACATAAATTTCCAGCTAAAGCCTTACCCATAATCAGGTATTGTGGGGGTACTCAAGAATTGGAATGGTATCGCATCCAACCCAATCATCAGTTTTTTTATCAAATTCACCATGTTATTCAAGTCACATTCACCTTCAAAATCTTTCAATAGAATGACTCATCATTCCAAAGTTTTCAAAGTCATTTCATTTCAAAAGTTCCACCTAGAGTAGTCACTTTTAGTTTTTAACACTAGCAACTAGTCATGAGGGGTGCTAATTAGCTTGTATTGCTCTAGGCTAAATTTGATGCTATTGTACTACTCCATATCTAGACCAAGTGAATCATGAATCAAAAGTAAACTTTGATAAACCAAAGTCAAAAGATTGTAAGGTAAAAACTTGGATTGGGATCATTAAGCATAAAGTATTATGTAAGAGTGCCTTGCTCTAGGAGAGCTTTGCACTAAGGTAGCTTTCAAGAATATTAGCTTTCCTTGAGTGGTGTATTGATCAAAGTTTTCTTCTTCTTCAAAGTAGACCTCCTCCTCCTGGTACTCCTCGGTACTAGCGTCTATAATCGAATACGAGGTATACAATCACCAAACAATTCTTAAGGCTAGTCTAATCACTCAAATGG
This sequence comes from Lolium rigidum, assembly GCF_022539505.1. Lineage (NCBI taxonomy): Eukaryota > Viridiplantae > Streptophyta > Magnoliopsida > Poales > Poaceae > Lolium > Lolium rigidum. The sequence continues at coordinate 207,744,864 of NC_061511.1, read as the reverse complement.
TTCACACAAGCTATTCTAGCATCACAACATTATTCACATGTTGGTTGACTTTGTTTTCTTTTTAAGAAAAATAATTTCCTCTCATTGAAAATAAAGCATTAGGGTTGTTATTTATGTTCTTTGAGAAATAACTTCCTCTCATTGAATCTTGTTAACATTTAATTTCCTCAAATAATACTAAGGTATGAATACATGTTAACTAAGGTCAACACTTCATATCTATTATTTGGGAAAATGATTTAAATGAGGTACTAAACCTCATGCATTTTAAATACTACTATTGCCACAAATTAATATACTTAAGTAATCCACTATGAGATGCTATAGACAAAAGTCAACACTTCATATTGAATTTCTTAGGACCATGATTTAAATGAGATGGAACCTCTCATACTATTTAAGAAATAATTTTAAATAATTTTAAATGTACTAGAAATAGCTACATAGCCATTATTTTGTTCTAGCCCATGATCATACAAACAACTATGTGATATTTCTACATAAACAGGCGTAGTACTGACAACCTCGGCAGGTCTTGACTATCTTGTCAGCATCTTCTTTAGCTGTGAGCCAGTAAAAGCCTAGCCGAAAAGCTTTTGCAACGAGTGACCTGGGAGCGGCATGATGCCCGCAATCCCCTGCGTGGATCTCTCTGAGGATTTCAATGCCATCTTGATTGGAGACGCATTTGAGAAATACCCCTGTTGCGCTTCGTTTGTAGAGCTGTCCATCAACAATTGTGTAGGATCTTGCTCGTCTGATGATCTGTCGTGCGAGGACCTCGTTCTCCGGCAACTTCTGATCGATGAGGTAGTCCAGGAAAGGCTGCGTCCAGGCCGGAATGATAGCCATTACTTCTCTAGCCGTAGATACTGCCACCTCTGGATTTTCCGGGTTAGCGCCCTTTACCGAGGGTATCCGTAAATGCTCCAGGAAAATTCCAGGCGGAATTGGCTTTCTGCCGGATCCGAGCTTGGATAGCATATCTGCCGCTGTATTGTCGTCTCTCCGGACATACTTGACTTCGTATCCTAGAAAGCACTTGGCGATCTCGTCAACTTCGTCTCTGTAAGCCGCCATGACGGAATTTCGGCGTTCCGGGTTCCGGCTACTTGTCTGTGCCACAAGGTCGGAATCTCCGCAACAGATGATGTGCTTGATCCCTATTTCCTTAGCGATGCGCGATCCGTATAGTAGAGCCTCGTACTCCGCCATGTTGTTTGTAGCTTCGAAGTGGATCTGCAGAACGTACTGCAGTTCTTCTCCGGTAGGGGACTTCAGGGTGACTCCGGCTCCGGAGCCTTGATGCTGCTTGGATCCATCAAAGTGCATAACCCATGTCTCTGGTTCCGGCTCTAGATTAGCATCCGGAGCTTCTGTCCAATCTGCAACGAAATCCGCCAAGACCTGTGATTTAACCGCAGTTCTGGCTTTGTAGCTGATATCGAAGGAAATTCAATGCCCCATTTTGATGTGCGTCCTGTTGCGTCAGCGTTGTTGAGAATCGTTGACAGCGGAGCTTTGCTCACGACTGTTACTGGATGTTCTTGGAAGTAATGTCTCAGCTTCCTGCTGCCCAGGAATACTCCGTAGGCAAGCTTTTGAAAGTGAGGGTAGCGCTGTTTGGATTCCGTAAGGACCTCGCTGATATAGTAAACTGGCCTTTGGACTCCATATTCGTGACCTTCTTCCTGTCGTTCCACCACGATGACGAGGCTGATGACCCTGTTGGTGGCTGCCAGGTAAAGGAGCATAGGCTCTGACTCTCCTGGAGCTGCTAAGATAGGTGGGGAGGTAAGTATCTCCTTCAACCTTTGTAGTGCTGCATCCGCTGCCTCGTCCCAGACAAACTTGTCTGTTTTCTTCAATAGCTTGTACAGGGGAAGTGCCTTCTCGCCAAGACGGCTAACAAACCTGCTGATTGCTGCGACACAACCAGTGAGCCGTTGCACATCTTTGAGACAAGTTGGCCTTTTTATGCACAAAATTGCCTTGATTTTTTCCGGGTTTACTTCAATGCCCCTGTTAGAGACAATGAAGCCAAGGAGTTTTCCGGCTGGTACGCCAAAGACGCACTTCAGCGGATTCAACATCATCTTGTACCGACGGAGATTCTCAAAGGTTTCGTGAGGTCGCCGATCAAGTCGGATCCTTTCCGAGTCATGACCGCGATGTCGTCGACGTAGGCGTGTACGTTCCGGCCGATCTGGTCCTTCAAGCACCGCTGCATCGTACGTTGGTAGGTGGCACCTGCGTTTTTCAAGCCAAAGGGCATAGTAACATAGCAGTAAGTGCCAAATGGGGTGATGAATGAGGTCACCTTTTGGTCAGACTCCTTCATCCGGATCTGATGATACCCGGAATACGCATCAAGAAAACACAGAAGTTCCACCCCTGCCATCGAATCAATGACTTGGTCAATGCGCGGCAGGGGAAACGGATCTTTCGGGCAATGTTTGTTCAAGCCAGAGTAATCGATGCACATTCTTAGTATTTCAGTGTTCTTTTTGGGTACAAGGACGGGATTTGCGACCCAATCAGTATGGATTACTTCTATTACAAAACCTGCCTCTAGTAACTTTGCTAATTCCATTCCTATGGCGCGGCGCTTCTTATCTCCAAAGCGTCGCATAGCTTGCTTCACCGGTTTAGCCCCGGGTTTATGTTGAGGTAGTGCTCGGCGAGTTCCCTTGGTACTCCGGACATGTCGAAGGTTGCCATGCGAAGATATCCATGTTAGCGCGGAGGAACTCGACGAGCGCGTCTTCCTATTTGGGGTCCATGTTGGCTCCGACTGAGACCTGCTTGGAATCGTCGCCTTCCTTGAAGTTGACTTTCTTGGTCTCTATCGCGGCCCTGAAGGAGTTTTTGTGTTCGGAGATCCGCTTCTTGGTGGTCTGCATTTCAGTCGGATCCACCGCGGCTCGTAGCCTTTCAGCTCTTCTCCGGATAAGACAGACTCTGCGAAGGCGGCTTCGCCCAACTCGCACTCGTGAGCCTTTTTGTAGTCTCCGGTTATGGTGATCATACCATTAGGACCCGGAATCTTGAGCTTGTTGTAGATATAGCACGCTCTTGCATGGAACTTGTGGTAGGTGGGCCTGCCGAAGATGACATGGTAGGAGCTCTTGAAGGGCACAACTTCAAACGTGATCTTTTCTTCGCGGAAATTGTGAACATCGCCGAAAGCCACGGGAAGTGTGATGCTGCCGAGGGAGTTCGCCTTCTTACCCGGAACCACGCCGTGAAACTCAGTGTTGCTGTGTTTGAGCTGTTCCTTGGTGAGGTTCATCCGCTCCAGAGTCTCCAGGTACATGATGTTCAAGCTGGCTCCCCCATCCATGAGGCACTTGGAGAAGTCGTACCCGTCTATGCGGGGACTTACAACCAAGGCGTAGTATTCTTTTGGCACAATGGCGGGATGATCCTCCCTGTCAAATGTGCACGGAACTTCCGACCACCTGACATACTGCGGCACAGCCGGAACTGTGGCGTTCAGGATCCGGGTAGCTGACTTTGTAGCGCGGATTGTTGGGGTTCCGAGGAAGGTGTGGTAAGCCCCCACGCTCTTTTTCTCGAAGGGGTTGGATTTACCTGCAGATCCGGCTTTGGGATCCGGCGAGTTATCATCCTCGTCCATCGCCTCGGAACTGTCCTCCTCCTTGTCCTTGTTCTTGCCCTTGCCTCCTTTGCCGCGTGGGCGGTGCTTCCGGGCTCGCTTGTATCCTGCTTCCGGGTCGTTCTTTAGGTCGTTGACCCACTTGCAGTTGCGGTTGGTGTGAGTGGATTTCCCTGTAGCTGGATCCAAGTGGGCCAGGCAGGGCATGTCTCTATACTCCTCGTAGGTTTGCGGAGCGCGGGATCCGCCAGCTGTGACTTCAGTGCCATGCTGCTGACCCCTGCCGGCTCCGCCTCCACGGCCGCGTCCTCTTCCGCCTCCTGAACCTCCGTGTTGGAACGCCATGGCGACCATGTCGGATCCGCCACTCTTCTAGTCATCAGGGTTTTTGCGTTTATGGCTGCTGTTGTTGCTATTATCACGGTTCTTCTTTTGTTGGTGCAGGGGGATTGCTGTAGCTGCGATATCACCGCCCGCATCGTCGTCGGCGGCAGTGTGGTCACTGGCAATGGAGATCATCTCATCCAAAGTCAGTTTATTGGCATCAGCCAAACATGTGAGCTTATGCCTCAGCAATCCTCCTCTCTGCAGTCCACCAATGAAGGCGTACATGGCAGTGGTGTGGTCGACGTTTTCGCACTCGTTCCTCGCATGCCAACCATCGTGTGAGGAAGTTTCTTGAGGATTCTCCCTTCTTCTGGATACAAGCTTGTAGGTCGCTTGCCGTGGCAGGTCTTTTGTAGGTGCCCCTGAAGTGTTTCTCGAAAGCGGTCTTCAGGTCAAACCAGCAAAAGATGGAGTTTTTCTCGAGGTCACTGAGCCAGATCCGGGCTGGACCTACAAGGTACAACTGGAGCATGCGGCAGGCGATATTAGGGGTTCCTCCGGCAAAGGTTACTGCATTATAGTAATCCTCAATCCAGGTATCCGGCCTTTCGGTGCCATCATAATGCTTCAAGTTTCCGGGTAGCTTGAGGGAGCTCCTTGGCTTTGGTTCCTCTCGAATCATCCTGCCAAAGCACTTCGGTCCGATGTAGTCGGTTCTGTATTCCTTGAGGCGTTCCCGCGCGTCGCGCGAGCCGTGACGGGGGGACTGTGAGCGAGAGCGAGATCTCCGGCCACCGCCTCCTCCTCCACCTCCGCCGCCACCGCTAGGTGGTGGTGAGGGAGACCTGCGAGGGGGCCGATCCGACCTCTTGCTTTCGCCTTCAGATTCTCCCCGGCCCTCCCGGTGCTGGCTCCGGCTCCTGTGGCTGCCTTCGCCGTGACGCTGGCTGCCCTGGTCGTTCCGGCTCCTGCGGGGCTCCGGGTCGCGCTCCTCATTCTGGCTCCTCCTAGGCTCGGGCTCACGATCGTTGTTCTGATTCCGGCGAGGTTCCGGTGTGCGCTCCCTGTTCCTGTATCTTGAGGGCAGCACGTTGTCGCGGATAACAATTCCACCATGCCCCTGAGGCCTGGTGTTTCCGGCTGGACTACGGCGGCGAGGGGGACGCGGGTAACCATTAGGCGGAGGAGAGGGGTTGCGGTACTTGTCTCGTCCAGAGTACATTGCATCCTTTCCCTTTCTCGGATCCGACGGTGGTGTCTTTGATGGTACGGGGATCGGATTTGGGTGTTCCCTGGCTTTCCTTCTGCGTTCCGAGGATCCGGTTCGCGATTCGTCATCACGATGGCGATTGTCGTGGGCGTCCTTCTGCGCTGTGGAGACGCAATGCTCCGGGTTAGATTCTAACTTGCGCGAAGTGTCTGCCTTGCTCTGTTGTTTAACCGCTGAAGCGACGAGCGTGCGTACGTAGTCGATGTCAATCTCCTCGTTACTTTTCTTCAGGATCTCTGCAGCTTTCGTCATATTGTCCTTTGGGGTTGCGAACGGCTGCTGCTCCGTTGGAGTTGCGAAGGTGATCTTGCGGGGAGCTATCATCTCACGCCGGACCTTTTCGACCTCCTGGTGAGCTTCAACGATCTTGTCCTCCCAATGCTTTCGGAGTTCCTTGACTTTTGCCAATCCTTCGTCCACCTCCTGCTCACGCTGGATGAAGTCTTCCACAAAAACTGCGGCGTGCTTTCTTTCCTCCAGCATGGCGGCTGCGGTGACCTTGAATTTCTTGGCTGTGGCCAGCAGCTCCACTCTTTTAGCTTCTAAAGCTTCTACGTCTTCGGGAGTGATGGGTTTGTTAAGAATATCCGAGCGATAAACCGCATCCATGCCTGCTTGTGCGACCATATCTTCAGGCGACAGGAGGTTCTCCAAGGAAGAATCCCTACGGGGCCGCTCCCGCGACATCGGAGATCCGTGGTGGGATGGCTGGGGGTCGGATTGGGTGCCTGCCTCTTCTGATCCGTTTTCTCCCAGCGCCGCTACAGTTGCAAGTACCTGCTTTGGCTGGGCGGAATCAACTTCAGGCTGTTCACCGTATCCATATTCTTTCACCTTGCGATCGAACTCTTCAGTGTCCATGGATTGGGTGTCTCCGGAAATTGGGCTTAGATTTCCCAAAATTGACTCTTCAGCCGGAGTTCCGCTTTCTCCGACAGCCTCTTGCTGATCCGGAGCAGCGTTGTTTTCCGGGGCCACGACCTGCTCGGGACCAGCTCCGGCTTCTTGAGGGGCGGTTCCGGCGGTATGGGCCAAGAAGTGTACGAAGTGACACCTTTGCTTCTCTAACACCTGGGAGACCCAGGCGGATCTGCATTGGTCTTCCACCGTTATTTCCTGCTCAGGGGCGGATTGGGTGGGTTTTAACTTTTTCAGATCTAAGGCGGAATCTTCGCTGGGAAGTTCCTGCGTCTCAGATCGGATCTTCGCGACTGCGTCCTGCTCAGCGGCGGTCGCGTCGGCGCTACTTACCGAGTGGGTTTCCGTCGGAATCGACGGTTTCCCCGATGAAGATGTGTATGCCGCCAGCCGGGACGATGGAGAGCTTGACGGGGTCGGTTTTAGCCGGAATCCAACACTCATCCGGAGGGACGATCGGCAGATTTCCGGCGTAAAGGACACGCCCCACAGCGATGGTGTCGTCGTAGCTTCCCATGGCGGAACCCTCCCGGTTCCGGCCTCCAGACGCCGCAGGCCCCACGGTGGGCGCCAACTGTCATTGCCTAATCGACGATACCTCGGAGGAGGGATCCTCACGAGGGGGAGAAGAAGTAGGGGCCATAGGGCGGAGTGCACATGAGACGGTGGTACGCGAGTTACCCAGCTTCGGAACACCTGCACGATGACAGGGCCTACTGCTGCTTGTCTGGAATTATCTGGGCGCTTTCGCGTTGTTACAATGAGTTGTGGTTGTCCCTCTAGGGCTCCCAGGATCCGGCTTATAAAGGCGCACGTATCTAGGGTTTACATGGAGAGTCCTAGCCGGATTACAGATAGCCTAACTACGGTACAATGTCTTGCCGTGTACGTCACGGATCCGCCTTCCATATACGTCGTACTGGATCCGGGTTCCTCATGGGCCTCCACGGATCCGGGTTCCTCCTAATGTCGGTACGGATCCGGCTAATTGATCTTGGGCTGGACTTCTTCCTTCATGATCAACAGCAACTGGGCCGCCCGATGGGCCACATGCCTCATCACCATCTGTGGGCCACCCGGGCTTGCCGGATCTAGGCACTGTCGATGGTACACCCATGAAGTATACCCACAACAGTAGCCCCCAGAGTTCTCCGAGCTTCACCTGCTGTTTCCGCCTTGCTAGTCCATCATGATCTCCGGCAATATTGGTAACGCGGAGAAACTTGAAGAACTCCAACTTCACATTTTCTTCTTTTCCCAACTGATTAGCCGGAAAATGCTCCCACCCTGCGGGACTTCATCCATCGACGGTACTGGATACGTTTCCGGGTTAGTTCCCTGCTTGCGAATGAGAGCTTTCTATCCTCACGCGATTACCCGGAATCTTCAAAGACTCAAACGGTTCCGCCAATTCTGGCGCCATTTTCGCGCGAGTTCTGCGGTAACTTATCTCTAGCCATTTTTACCGTTTAGGGTTTGGGACACGTGTCGCGCATCCAACGGTGCGACGCTTGCGTTCCGACCATAGGATGCGGAGCACGAATCTCGTCCCGCCGGCCTATAAATATCCGCCGTCGACGCCCTCATCCCTCATTCACCCCCCTCTTCACCTCTCTGCCAAGCGCCGCCACGAGCTCCTTCTTCGCCGTGCTGGAATCTCGCCGGAGCCTCGCCGGAGCCGCTTCGCCGCCGCGTCGAGTTCATCCTGTTCTTAACATCAGCGAGCCACCGCACGGAAACCTCGTCGCCGGCGACTCCGACCACCGCAGAAGCCATTACGGTAAGTTCTCGAACCTTGCTCTCGCGCCGTAGTTGGTAGGGATGAATTTGGGGAAGACGATGCTGGATCCGACTAAAGAACGTTTTTCCGCGATCTTTTTTACATCTTCAGATGTCTTCCACGACTCCGCCTCCTACGAGCGAACCGATCATGGCGACGCCCATCTCCTCCGCTCCTCCCCCCTTTGTTCCAGTCCAGCTGGATCCTACTAAGGACTCCGGCAAGGACACCGAAGGCACCTCTGCTGTCCCGGAGAAAACCTCCGAGGTGGAGAAGAAGGCGGAAGAGGCTGCTGCCAAAAAATCCAAAGCCCGCCAGCGGGATTCGGAAGCCAAAGGGAAATGGTGGCCCTGCACCACCACAGAGACCGAGCTGCAAAACTTGGAGGGGGAAGGCTTCCTGCAACCCGGAAGCTGGAGGACAACTCCGAATGCCTTAGCCCCAATCCCCCAAGACGACGAGATGGTGCTGACGAAAGCGCTAGTGGAGCGGGGCTTCTCATTTCCGCCTTCGGACTTCTTCCTAGAAATCCTGGAGGCTTATGGGCTCCAGCCCCACAACATCTCGCCGAATAGCGTGCTTGCGATTAGCAATCACGTCACCCTCTGCGAGGGCCATCTCCGGGTAACCCCCGAGCCCCACAATATACAATGTCAAACTTCATGCACAGATCTAGTCAATCAATGAAAATCCAATTAAAATCCAGAAGATTCAGCTTTGTGCTAATAATACACATCATTATATGCCTGAATGTAGTAGTTGGGTAAGACATCCCTAAACATCAGGATCCGATGTGTAGTATATAACACCACATAATATAGGTTTACATCGTGATACTTAGCACGAATATATGGAAGTCTACTATTTGTCTCAACCTTTACCTTATTGCACAATTGCAATAAGATAACTTGAAACAAGGTGGTCTAGAATAGTTAAGGTTAACCTAATTTTCTTTGGAATTACTAACTTAGCTTTCATTATGTTGAGGACTACTTCATATGGTATATCTTTAGGTTCCAACATCGTCACTCTAAACACATAACTATGGAAATATAACTCTTATACTTCCATGTGTTCTTACCATGTAACTAGGGTTCTGATGTACTTGACACAGTTCCCATGGTTTTGGAACACACATCTTGCTCTGTTGTTGAAGACCTGACTTCTTATTGTACTCCTCCTAACTATGTATGATGTTTTAGTCCCTCACATAACGATTCTCAGGTGAATCATGTATGATTAACAACTCTACCATGTAAGTAGACTAGTTTTATTTCTGTCACTCCTCCTTATATTCCATGATTGACTCACCATGGTCTATACTACTTTATATAACTTATATTTTTCACTTACTATCAATTGTTTCACAAGTCTAGATAATTTTATTTGATTATAACATGTGTTGGTACACATCTTCCAATAGGATATCTTCCTTATGGTTGTATCCTCTCTTTGGACTACCATGTATTGTATACCAACTGTGATCTACTCATATATTGTTTTAGGGACTTAATAGTGTGCTCTATGTTTAGCTAACTAACTTAGGGAAGAAACATTGACTTAACTGTGTCAGGATTATTCTCAAGTGAATATCCATCTCAAGTCATAAGAATTATTTGGTTTACCTAGGACAACTTCCTATAGACACTACCCATCCTATAGGTCTGCTTTAAAGGGTTTTAATCCTAAGGTCAAAGCATTTGCTCTGATACCAACTGTGGTGACCCGGCATACCACTGCATGGTGTAGTATGCAAGTCTGATATAACACCAA
>NC_061511.1:207706950-207735077 GCF_022539505.1 Lolium rigidum | reverse complement strand
TTTGAATGGTTTTACTTAGCATAAGCAACTTAAGCAATTAATTATACATGGTTTCTATCCTGGTGGTTTCATCTTGCTGGTGATAGCTATCTAGGGTTTATAGTTCCTATAAGGAAGGGTTGATGGCTGATGCGCGTAGATGACACGTCCGTTGGGAACCCCAAGAGGAAGGTGTGATGCGCACAGCAGCAAGTTTTCCCTCAGTAAGAAACCAAGGAAAACAGTAGAACAAGTATTGCAATAGCTTGTATTCGATGTAAAAGAATGGACCGGGGTCCACAGTTCACTAGAGGTGTCTCTCCCATAAGATAAATAGCATGTTGGGTGAACAAATTACAGTCGGGCAATTGACAAATAAAGAGAGCATGACAATGCACATACATGATATGATGAATATTGTGAGATTTAATTGGGCATTACGACAAAGTACATAGACCGCTATCCAGACATGCATCTATGCCTAAAAAGTCCACCTTCAGAGTTATCATCCGAACCCTTCCAAGTATTAAGTTGCAAAACAACGGACAATTGCATTAAGTATGGTGCGTAATGTAATCAATAACTAGATCCTCAGACATAGCATCAATGTTTTATCCCTAGTGGCAACAAAGCACATCCACAACCTTAGAACTTTCTCGTCACTCGTCCCAGCATTTAATGGAGGCATGAACCCACTATCGAGCATAAATACTCCCTCTTGGAGTTAAGAGTAAAAACTTGGCCGAGCCTCTACTAATAACGGAGAGCATGCAAGATCATAAACAACACATAGGTAATAGATTGATAATCAACATAACATAGTATTCTCTATCCATCGGATCCCGACAAACACAACATATAGAATTACAGATAGATGATCTTGATCATGTTAGGCAGCTCACAAGATCCGACAATGAAGCACATGAGGAGAAGACAACCATCTAGCTACTGCTATGGACCCATAGTCCAGGGGTGAACTACTCACTCATCACTCCGGAGGCGCCATGGCGGTGAAAAGTCCTCCGGGAGATGATTCCCCTCTCCGGCGTGGGTGCCGGAGGCGATCTCCTGAATCCCCCGAGATGGGATTGGCGGCGGCGGCGTCTCTGGAAGGTTTTCCGTATCGTGGCTCTCGGTACTGGGGGGTTCGCGACGAAGGCTTTAAGTAGGCGGAAGGGCAACGCGGGGGGCCACACGAGGGCCCCACACACCAGGCCGGCGCGGCCAAGACCTGGGCCACGCCGCCCTGCTGTGTCGGCGCCTCGTGGCCCCACTTCCTTTGCCCCTCGGTCTTCTAGAAGCTTCGTGCAAAAATAGGACCCTGGGCGTTGATTTCGTCCAATTCCGAGAATATTTCCTTTGTAGGATTTCTGAAACCAAAAACAGCAGAAAATAGCAACTGGTTCTTCGGCATCTCGTTAATAGGTTAGTGCCGGAAAATGCATAAATATGACATATAATGTGTATAAAACATGTAGATATCATCAATAATGTGGCATGGAACATAAGAAATTATCGATACGTCGGAGACGTATCAGCATCCCTAAGCTTAGTTCTCGCTCGTCCCGAGCGAGTAAACGATAACAAAGATAATTTCGAAGTGACATGCCATCATAACCTTGATCATACTATTGTAAACATATGTAATGAATGCAGCGATCAAAACAATGGTAATGACATGAGTAAACAAATGAATCATAAAGCAAAGACTTTTCATGAATAGTACTTAAAGACAAGCATCGTAAGTCTTGCATAAGAGTTAACTCATAAAGCAATAAATCAAAGTAAAGGTATTGAAGCAACACAAAGGAAGATTAAGTTTCAGCGGTTGCTTTCAACTTATAACATGTATATCTCATGGATAATTGTCAACATAGAGTAATATAACAAGTGCAATATGCAAGTATGTAGGAATCAATGCACAGTTCACACAAGTGTTTGCTTCTTGAGGTGGAGAGAAATAGGTGAACTGACTCAACATAAAAGTAAAAGAAAGGCCCTTCAAAGAGGAAAGCATCGATTGCTATATTTGTGCTAGAGCTTTTATTTTGAAAACAAGAAACAATTTTGTCAACGGTAGTAATAAAGCATATGTATCATGTAAATTATATCTTACAAGTTGCAAGCCTCATGCATAGTATACTAATAGTGCCCGCACCTTGTCCTAATTAGCTTGGACTACCGGGATCATCGCAATACACATGTTTTAACCAAGTGTCACAAAGGGGTACCTCCATGCCGCCTGTACAAAGGTCTAAGGAGAAAGCTCGCATTTTGGATTTCTCGCTTTTGATTATTCTCAACTTAGACATCCATACCGGGACAACATAGACAACAGATAATGGACTCCTCTTTAATGCATAAGCATGTAGCAACAATTAGTGTTCTCATATGAGATTGAGGATATATGTCCAAAACTGAAACTTCCACCATGATTCATGGCTTTAGTTAGCGGCCCAATGTTCTTCTCTAACAATATGCATGCTCTAACCATTAAAGTGGTAGATCTCCTTACTTCGTACAAGACGGACATGCATAGCAACTCACATGATATTCAACAAAGAGTAGTTGATGGCGTCCCCAGAAAACATGGTTATCGCACAACAAGCAACTTAATAAGAGATAAAGTGCATAAGTACATATTCAATACCACAATAGTTTTTAAGCTATTTGTCCCATGAGCTATATATTGCAAAGGTAAAGAATGGAAATTTTAAAGGTAGCACTCAAGCAATTTACTTTGGAATGGCGGAGAAATACCATGTAGTAGGTAGGTATGGTGGACACAATTGGCATAGTGGTTGGCTCAAGGATTTTGGATGCATGAGAAGTATTCCCTCTCGATACAAGGTTTAGGCTAGCAAGGTTATTTGAAACAAACACAAGGATGAACCGGTGCAGCAAAACTCACATAAAAGACATATTGTAAACATTATAAGACTCTACACCGTCTTCCTTGTTGTTCAAACTCAATACTAGAAATTATCTAGACTTTAGAGAGACCAAATATGCAAACCAAATTTAGCAAGCTCTAGGTGTTTCTTCATTAATGGGTGCAAAGTATATGATGCAAGAGCTTAAACATGAGCACAACAATTGCCAAGTATCAAATTATTCAAGACATTTTAGAATTACTACATGTAGCATTTCCCGATTCCAACCATATAACAATTTAACGAAGAAGATTCAACCTTCGCCATGAATACTATGAGTAAAGCCTAAGGACATATTTGTCAATATGCAACAGCGGAGCGTGTCTCTCTCCCACACAATGAATGCTAGGATCCATTTTATTCAAACAAAACAAAAACAAAAACAAACCGACGCTCCAAGCAAAGCACATAAGATGTGATGGAATAAAAATATAGTTTCGGGGGAGGAACCTCGATAATGTTGTCGATGAAGAAGGGGATGCCTTGGGCATCCCCAAGCTTAGACGCTTGAGTCTTCTTAAAATATGCAGGGGTGCACCACCGGGGCATCCCCAAGCTTAGAGCTTTCACTCTCCTTGATCATATTGTATCATCCTCCTCTCTTGATCCTTGAAAACTTCCTCCACACCAAACTCGAAACAACTCATTAGAGAGTTAGTGTACAATAAAAATTAACATGTTCAGAGGTGACACAATCATTCTTAACACTTCTGGACATTGCATAAAGCTACTGGACATTAATGGAACAAAGAAATTCATCCATCATAGCAAAAGAGGCAATGCGAAATAAAAGGCAGAATCTGTCAAAATAGAACAGTCCATAAAGATGGATTTTATTGAGGCACCAGACTTGCTAAAATGAAAATTCCCAAATTGAATGAAAGTTGCGTACATATCTGAGGATCACGCACGTAAATTGGCATATTTTTCTGAGCTACCTACAGAGAGGCAGGTCGAAATTCGTGACAGACAAAGAAATCATGCTATCGCGCAACAATCCAAATCTAGTATGAACCTTACTATCAAAGACTTTACTTGGCACAACAATGCACAAAACTAAGATAAGGAGAGGTTGCTACAGTAGTAAACAACTTCCAAGACTCAAATATAAAACAAAAATACTGTAGTAAAAACATGGGTTGTCTCCCATAAGCGCTTTTCTTTAACGCCTTTCAGCTAGGCGCAGAAAGTGTATATCTGTTGCGGTCAGAAACCCACCGGCGGGCAGCGACGGGCAACACCGTAGAGCCGGGAACAACTAGGGCTGCGGCTGGCCCCAGTCCCTCAGAGCGACGGCCCGCAAAGCCTCCTGGTCACACGTCCGATGCTGTCGCAAGGGCGTGCCACCTGACCTATACCTGGCCAGGAAGGTGTTGGATGATGCCTCGCTTATTTCCTGCATGGCATACACGTAAACGTTAAATACGAGCCTCGATCGGCTCTTCAGGTAATCCTGTGAATCGGCTCAAGGAGCCGATCCACCCATGATTCGTACAAGGTGTCCGAATATATGGTGGTCCTGCTTGATCAAGATAAAGCTAAAACGATCTACGACGATTTAGGGTTTTCACCGCATAATCAGATCATCCTACTCACGATTGGGCCTCGCGCTCGCGTACGGTGACCGTAAGCCGGTCCTAGACAGGGCCTAAAAACCAACACGAGGTTGATCCCGGAACATCTCGTCTAGGGCTAGCAAACTCCACCCTACACGCCGTTGGATCCTCCAACCCTTTGTAAGGCCTAACTATTGCGGATGTTAAACTAATCCTTGAAGAACAAGGAGCAACCGTAACGGATCGGATCTACTAAACTATGACCAAGCGGGTGCCGCCCCTACACCTAAGATAGGTGTAAGGGCGGCTAGATGTATAAGGGTTGCACTACGACAAGCATATGATACGAAGAAACAATGCTAACCCTAACACATCTAAGATAACTACGTTGCTCGCCATAAAAAGGCTTCAAGCACGAGCAACGCATGAACAACGAGATAGGCTTGTGCTGCCTAGATCGCAAGATGCGATCTAGGCAAGCATGGTGCTTACCGGAGAAACCCTCGAGACGAAGGAGTTGGCGATGCGCCGAGATTTGTTTGTGTTGAACGTTGGTTGTTGTTTATTTCATAAACCCTAGATACATATTTATAGTCCAGGGGACTTTCTAACTCAAGCGTGCACCTAATCGTGCACGGGTAAAACTCTAACTCCTAATCGACACGTAATCTAATATGTTACAGATACAAGGGCAAACTAGCCCAAACTTTGCATGTAAGGCCGATTCACGTATTTCTTCTATATATATATTCTTCAAGCCCATCTTGATCGCGGCCCTCCTCTGACTCGGTCAAATTCTGGTGATAACACATGCCCCCCTGGTTTTGGAAATGTCATTTCCAAAATCATTATGCTTTTCTTTCGTCGGGTCATGTCGTGGCAGAGCAGAACTGCCGCAGAATCTTCCATCATCACGCCTCGCCTCCTGGGCTTCTCTGTACGAATTGACAATTTCGGCATCACGTCCTCGAGAACCGTCATGGCATTAAATCTCCACTATGTTATCACCAGAATTTGACCGAGTCAGAGGTGGGCCGCGATCAAGATGGACTTGAAGATTTATATATAGAAGAAATACATGAATCGGCCTTACATGCAAAGTTTGGGCTAGTTTGCCCTTGTATCTGTAACATATTAGATTACGTGTCGGTTAGGAGTTAGAGTTTTGCCCGTCCACGGTTAGGTGCACGCCTGAATTAGAAAGTCCCCCGGACTATAAATATGTATCTAGGGTTTATGAAATAAACAACAACCAACGTTCAACACAAACAAATCTCGGCGCATCGCCAACTCCTTCGTCTCGAGGGTTTCTCCGGTAGCACCATGCTGCCTAGATCGCATCTTGCGATCTAGGCAAGCACAAGCCTACCCACGTTGTTCATGCGTTGCTCATGCTCGAAGCCTTTTGATGGTGAGCAACGTAGTTATCTTAGATGTGTTAGGGTTAGCATTGTTCTTCGTATCATATGCTCGTCGTAGTGCAACCCTTATACATCTAGCCGCCCTTACACCTGTCTTAGGTGTAGGGGCGGCACCCCGCTTGATCATAGTTTAGTAGATCCGATCCGTTACGGTTGCTCCTTGTTCTTCAAGGATTAGTTTAACATCCGCAATAGTTAGGCCTTACAAAGGGTTGGAGGATCCAAGCAGCGTGTAGGGTGGAGTTTGCTAGCCCTAGACAGGATGTTCCGGGATCAACCTCGTGTTGGTTTTTAGGCCCCGTCTAGGATCGGCTTACGGTCACCGTACGCGAGCGCGAGGCCCAATCGTGAGTAGGATGATCCGATTATGCGGTGAAAACCCTAAATCGTCGTAAATCGCATTAGCTTTATCTTGATCAAGCAGGACCACCATATATTCGGACACCTTGTACGAATCATGGGTGGATCGGCTCTTTGAGCCGATTCACAGGATAACCTGAGAGCCGATCGAGGCTCGTATTTAACGTTTACGTGTATGCCATGCAGGAAACTAAGCGAGGCATCATCCAACACCTTCCTCGACCAGTGCATAGGTCAGGTGGCACGCCCTTGCGACAAGCATCGGACGTGTGACCAGGAGGCTTTGCGGGCCGTCGCTCCGAGGGACCGGCCGCCCGCAGCCCTAGTTGTTCCCGGCTCTACCGTGCTGCCGCCGCTGCCCGCCGGTGGGTTTCGACCGCAACACATTCTCGGCACGCCCGGTGGGACAATCTTCGACATCCGCCGCATCGCCATCTACATCCGAGATGGCGGAAAGCACTCCGGTCAAGTACGAGGATCTGACTGACGAGCTCAAGAAGAAGCATGACGAGATCAAGGCGGTCCTCGAAGCCGAACTCATCGGCTCTTTCCACAGAACCCGCTCCCATGGCGTTAGGTGGAAGGGGTTCTCACCTGAAGGCGCACTCGATGGAGTGGACCTATCCGCCCCATCAGAAGAACGCACCAGGTCGCTGCGTCAGGAGATCAACTACATGGTGGCTCATTCGCTGCACCGCCACTCGAGAGCCTCGGTAAACACTTTGGAGCGTGTCGCTCGCGCGTGGTCCAGGAAATCATGAGCCATCGGTATTCTCCGTCGGGACCAGCTCGGGGACTTACAAAGGAGAGATGCCACTCCGGTCCCATCCTCCGCTGCCGTTCACATGGGCAGCACAGAAGTGCCGAACTCATCGGCATACGTCGTCTACAAGATTGGTGGTGATCCTAGTGACTACCAATTCCTACCCGAGGCACCCAAGGAGATCCCGCACGGATACGCGTGCGCATACGTACCAGACTGCAATACCTGGGCACTCTCGAACCAGGTTGCAACAGCAGGGGCCTCTGGAACAGCAGGAGGAACGTCGGGGGCAGATCCTGAGAAGCAACTGTGGCTAGTTAAGTACGCCACTCCGACAAACCTCCAGAGCCCAGCTCCTGCAGTTTGCTCAGAACTGGAAAAGCAAGCATGGCTGGTTAAGTATGCCACCCCGGCGAATCTTCAGGGTTCGACACCTTCAGCCATCACCGCGGATCAGATTTGTACAATTCTGAAAGATCAGTTCGGCATAATGCCGAAAAGGAAGACGTTCGGCTACACCAAGCCGTACCCCAACGATTACGAATTGATCCCGCCACCACCCAAATATCGGCTCCCGGACTTCACAAAGTTTAGTGGATCAGATGGTTCCAGCTCCATCGAGCATGTGAGCTGATATTTGTCACAGCTGGGCACGATCTCAGCATCAGACGAGTTGCGCGTGAGGTTCTTCGCACAGTCCCTCACAGGATCGGCTTTCGGGTGGTACACATCGCTGCCACCGAACTCCATCCGGACTTGGAAGCAGTTGGAAGAGCAGTTCCATGAGCAATATCACTCAGAGGCTTCCGAGGCTGGCATTGCCGATCTAGCACAAGTACGACAGAAGCGCGGGGAGACAGTGTCAGAATACATCCAGCGCTTCAGGACCATTAGGAACCGATGCTTTTCGGTTCATGTAAGTGAAAAAGAAGAAATCGAATTGGCGGTGGTGGGTCTCTCATCATCGATTAAGGACGTGGCCTCCCAAGCAGACTACCCTTCATTGGCGCACATGGTGCGTAAGTCGCCGCATATGAACAGCGCCACCCAGATGTTTACCAGGACAAGTTCAAGCGTGCGGTAGCCCTGGTTGAGGCAGACAAGGATGAAGGTGCTGCGGGAGATCGAGAGGTAGCAGTGGCTGAATGGACTCGAGCGGCAGGCCCCGTGTCCTGCAAATGGGTGAAGCCACAAGGCCCTCCAAAAGGGTTCGACTTCGACGTGACCAAAACCGAGCAGATTTTTGATCTCTTACTCACGGAGAAGCATATAAAGGTACCGGAAGGCCACAAAATCCCCACGGTGCAGGAGCTGAACGGAAAGCCATACCGCAAGTGGCATAACACGTTCACCCACACCACTAACGACTGCAGGGTGTGGCGGCAGCAGATCCAAATGGCGATAGAAAATGGACGGTTAATTTTCAACCAGTACGCCATGAAGGTCGACACACACCCCTTCCCCGCCGTTAATATGGTGGAATGCACTTACCCTGAAGGTTGCCAGCCAGGATCCTCGTTCAGCATCAACATGGTAGGACCTGGCCACCACTCTGGCAAAGATGGAGACGAGGGCAGCTGCTCTCGTAGCAAGGACACAGAGGAGGCCGCTCCACGCGATCGGCTCCGTCATGATGGCAAGCGCTACGTCACAGAGGGAGAAGTAAAAAACATAAGATATCAGCGACCTCTCTCTGATCACCTCCTCAACAAGTATGTGAGTCAGTATGACCAACGCCGACGATCCAGCGATGATGATGAAAGAGATCGTCTGGCTAGAGAAGCCAGAAGACATCGTCGGCACGATCACGATGAGGAGGAGCACGAGCGCCGTGCCAAGGAAAAGTCAGGGGAGCGAGACGACGAGGACAGCACCGGGACCGTCCCTTCTTCGTACACTCGCTGGGATTCAGGAATGAGCCGATTGCCCACAATCGGCAATTGCCCGTAATGCAACCAGAAGAAGAAGGAGACAACCAACGTGTCCGTGTTCAAGCGCCTAGGGCCTCTCCCGCCACAAAGCAAACGTGCCGAGTCCCCTCGGCTAGAAGATCTCGAGGATTCGAAGACGAGGGAGAAGAAGAAGACAGGTACCACCGGCCAAGGTGGTGCCCTGATGGACTCAGCCGTTCCCAAAAGCGCAGGGTTCAGCGATTGCGCGGCCTGGAGGAAGTCGAAAGGTTATACTTGCATACACTGAGGAAGGCACGACCTGATCTGGCTGCGAAAGTTCAGCGAACCCTGGATGAAGAGGGTCGTCGACGGAAAATGGAGTGGCGCCCCAAGCAAAGGAATGCCGATGATGAAACATCGGCTGGCACAAACATGGTGCTCGTCCTTCCGACGAAGCTTAGTGCTCCACGATTACACGATGCACTCGAGGTGGACGACAAGCAAGCGCACCAACATGATAAAGTCGAGGTTGGGCTGGTTTTATCCACCGGCCCGACCGAGTAGCAAGAACAAACCAATGAGCAAACGTGGCGAGGCTGATCCTTGTGATCGGCCCCAAAAATTTATGGAGGGATATTACAAAACCTTCATCGAACAAGCAACGTGGAGGCCGATTCCAGCAATCGGCCAAAATTATCCTCACCATCCATTCTGCCTGGGCTCAACATTTGGTCCAACAGAGCCAATACCATCAAATCCCTTGAAAGAATCGGCTCGGGGGGCACCTAGGTGAATAAAACACGAGGAAATGAGGAAGGAGTATCTTTCAAACGCCCAAAGAGCCCAAGATATTCTTTGATGATGGATATTCTTTGCAGACATCGACTTAAGGATATACAGCCGATGCATGGCCATCGACTCAAGAGGTATAACTGTTATAATCAGAGGGTCAATGGAGCACGAAGAGAAAGGAAGAACTCCTCATTGGAGCGGTTTAATGGTATAATCAGAGGGTCAATGGAGCACGAAGAGAAAGGAAGAACTCCTCATTGGAGCGGTCAATGGAGCACGATTTCTTATCGTACTAATTTGGCCGATTGTTAACTTGATCACCGCTCAATAAGCCGATGGCAACGCACCGGTAACCTGCGAACCTTGCTCGAATTCAGATCCCCAAACCTCCAACCGAACAGGCCCAATCCGTAGCCACTGAGCGTAATGTTGGACTAAACGGCAAAACCCCTGAAATAACGCCTGGCCTTGTCATTAACCTCAGGTTTTCAGACATTTTCCTCGCCGCACCCTTTTCTTCCAAATCCCCTTTGCTTTCGGGGGTTCTCTCGAGATCATTGCTAACTCAACCCGCAGGCTCGGAGATGATACTTCGCGGGACGAGCTCCTCGCTCCGTTTTTCCCACAAGCAACTATTCCTCAAAAGCTGAGACATAGAGTCAGCCGATTTCAACAAAATCGGCTCCTTATAGCAAAGGATCCTTCGAGACAATCTGCCCCCCGAGCCTCAGTTAAGGCGGGAAAGGTAGTGAGTCAGCCCAATGTGCCGCCATTGGCCTCAAATCATAACGCAGAGCCAGCCGATTTCAACAAAAATCGGCTTCCCAGAGCAGAGAGCTTTCAGGGTGAGCTGCCCTCCGAGCTTCCTCAGTCCACTTCTTCGTCTTTACAGGTCAGATTGGCTCCTTTCCTTTGGTGGATCTGATGCACCCCACCCTTAACCTGATCTGCACACCCATGCTGCTCTTAGCATTGTTCTTGAAGAGAGGATCTGAGCCATTAAACCGCTCCAATGAGGAGTTCTTCCTTTCTCTTCGTGCTCCATTGACCCTCTGATTATAACAGTTATACCTCTTGAGTCGATGGCCATGCATCGGCTGTATATCCTTAAGTCGATGTCTGCAAAGAATATCCATCATCAAAGAATATCTTGGGCTGCTGGGCGTTTGACAGATACTCCTTCCTCATATCCTCGTGTTTTATTCACCTAGGTGCCCCCCGAGCCGATTCTTTCAAGGGATTTGATGGTATCGGCTCTGTTGGACCAAATGTTGAGCCCAGGCAGAATGGATGGTGAGGATAATTTTGGCCGATTGCTGGAATCGGCCTCCACGTTGCTTGTTCGATGAAGGTTTTGTAATATCCCTCCATAAATTTTTGGGGCCGATCACAAGGATCAGCCTCGCCACGTTTGCTCATTGGTTTGTTCTTGCTACTCGGTCAGGCCGGTGGATAAAACCAGCCCAACCTCTGACTTTATCATGTTGGTGCGCTTGCTGTCGTCCACCTCGAGTGCATCGTGTAATCGTGGAGCACTAAGCTTCGTCGGAAGGATGAGCACCATGTTTGTGCCAGCCGATATTTCATCATCGGCTTTCCTTTGCTTGGGGCGCCACTCCATTTTCCGTGGACGACCCTCTTCATCCAGGGTTCGCTGAACTTTCGCAGCCAGATCAGGTCGTGCCTTCCTTAGCGTATGCAAGTATAACCTTTCGGCTTCCTCCAGTGCCGCGCAATCGCTGAACCCCGCGCTTTTGGGAACGGCTGAGTCCATCGGGCACCACCTTGGCCGGTGGTACCTGTCTTCTTCTTCTCCCTCGTCTTCCGAATCCTCGAGATCTTCCAACCGAGGGGACTCAGCCGCGTTTGCTTTGTGGCGGGAGAGGCCCTAGGCGCTTGAACACGGACACGTTGGTTGTCTCCTTCTTCTTCTCGGTTGCATTCGAGAAATTGCCGATTGTGGGCAATCGGCTCATTCCTCGAATCCCAGCAGAGACCGAAGAAGGGACAGTCCCGAGGCTCGTCCTCGTCGTCTCGCTCCCCGACTTTTCCTTGGCACGGCGCTCGTGCTCCTCCTCATCGCGATCGTGCCGACGATGTCTTCTGGTTTCTCTAGCCGACGATCTCTTTCATCATCATTGCCGGATCGTCGGCGTTGGTCATACCGACTCACATACTTGTTGAGGAGGTGATCGCAGAGAGGTCGCCGATATCTTATGTTCTTCACTTCTCCCTCTCGTGACGTAGCGCTTGCCGTCTTGGCGGAGCCGATCACGTGGAGCGGCTTCCTCCGTGTCCTTGCTACGAGAGCAGCCTGCCCTCGTCTCCATCTTTGCCGCAGTGGTGCCCAGGTCCTACCATGTTGATGCTCGAACGAGGATCCCGGCTGGCAACCGATGCGTGTAGTTGACACGTCCGTTGGGAACCCCAAGAGGAAGGTGTGATGCGCACAGCGGCAAGTTTCCTCGCAAGAAACCAAGGTTTAATCGAACCAGTAGGAGTCAAGAAGCACGTTGAAGGTTGATGGCGGCGGGATGTAGTGCGGCGCAACACCGCAGATTCCGGCGCCAACGTGGAACCCGCACAACACAACCAAAGTACTTTGCCCCAACGAAACAGAGTGAGGTTGTCAATCTCACCGGCTTGCCGTAACAAAGGATTAACCGTATTGTGTGGAAGATGATTGTTTGCAGAGAAAACAAGTAAAACAAGTATTGCAGACAGATTTGTATTTCAGTATTAAAAGAATGGACCGGGGTCCACAGCTCACTAGAGGTGTCTCTCCCATAAGATAAAAGCATGTTGGGTGAACAAATTACAGTCGGGCAATTGACAAATAGAAAGGGCATAACAATGCACATACATGACATGATAAGTATAGTGAGATTTAATTGGGCATTACGACAAAGTACATAGACCGCCATCCAACCGCATCTATGCCTAAAAAGTCCACCTTCAGTGTTATCATCCGAACCCCTCCAGCATTAAGTTGCAAAGCAACATGACAATTGCATTAAGTATGGTGCGTAATGTAATCAACAACTACATCCTCGGACATAGCGCCAATGTTTTATCCCTAGTGGCAACAACACAACACAACCTTAGAACTTTTCATCACTCGTCCTGGTGTCAATGCGGGCATGAACCCACTATCGAGCATAAATACTCCCTCTTGGAGTTAAAAGTAAAAACTTGGCCGGAGCCTCTACTAGAAACGGAGAGCATGCAAGATCATAAACAACACATGTGTAATAACTTGATAATTAACATGACATGGTATTCTCTATCCATCGGATCCCGACAAACACAACATATAGAATTACAGATAGATGATCTTGATCATGTTAGGCAGCTCACAAGATCCAACAATGAAGCACAATGAGGAGAAGACAACCATCTAGCTAATGCTATGGACCCATAGTCCAGGGGTGAACTACTCACTCATCACTCCGGAGGCGACCATGGCGGTGTAGAGTCCTCCGGGAGATGAATCCCCTCTCCGGCAGGGTGCCGGAGGAGATCTCCGTAATCCCCCGAGATGGGATCGGCGGCGGCGGCGTCTCGCAAGGTTTTCCGTATCGTGGTTTTTCGCCTCGTGGGTTTCGCGACGGAGGCTTTAAGTAGGCGGAAGGGCGTAGTCGGGGGCCGGACGAGGGGCCACACCATAGGGCGGCGCGGGCCCCCCGGGCCGCGCCGCCTTGTGGTGTCGCCACCTCGTGGCCCCACTTCGTGTGTTCTTCGGTCTTCCGGAAGCTCCATGGAAAAATAGGCCCCTGGGTCTTCGTTTCGTCCAATTCCGAGAATATTTCGTTACTAGGATTTCTGAAACCAAAAACAGCAGAAAACAGGAACTGGCACTTCGGCATCTTCTTAATAGGTTAGTTCCAGAAAATGCACGAATATGACATAAAGTGTGCATAAAACATGTAGGTATCATCAATAATATGGCATAGAACATAAGAAATTATCGATACGTCGGAGACGTATCAGCAACCTTCAGGGTAAGTGCATTCCACCATATTAACGGCGGGGAAGGGGTGTGTGTCGACCTTCATGGCGTACTGGTTGAAAATTAGCCGTCCATTTTCTATCGCCATTTGGATCTGCTGACGCCACACCCTGCAGTCGTTAGTGGTGTGGGTGAACGTGTTATGCCACTTGCGTATGGCTTTCCGTTCAGCTCCTGTACCGTAGGAATCTTGTGGCCTTCGGGTACCTTTATATGCTTCTCCGTGAGTAAGAGATCGAAAATCTGCTCAGTTTTGGTCACGTCGAAGTCGAACCCTTTTGGAGGGCCTTGTGGCTTCACCCATTTGCAGGACACGGGGCCTGCCGCTCGAGTCCATTCAGCCACCGCTACCTCTCGATCTCCCGCAGCACCTTCATCCTCGTCTCGCCTCAACCAGGGCTACCGCACGCTTGAATTTGTCCCGGTAAACATCCGGGTGGCGCCGTTCATATGCCGACAGCCTTCGCACCATGTGCGCCAATGAAGGGTAGTCTGCTTGGGAGGCCACGTCCTTAATCGTTGATGAGAGACCCACCACCGCCAACTCGATCGCTTCTTTTTCACTTACATGAACCGAAAAGCATCGGTTCCTAATGGTCCCGAAGCGCTGGATGTATTCTCGACACCTGTCTCCCCGCGCTTCGTCGTACTTGTGCTAGATCGGCAATGCCAGCCTCGGAAGCCTCCGAGTGATACCGCTCATGGAACCGCTCTTCCAACCGCTTCCAAGTCCGGATGGAGTTCGGTGGCAGCGATGTGTACCACCCGAAAGCCGATCCCGTGAGGGATCGTGCGAAGAACCTCACACGCAACTCGTCCGATGCTGAGATCGTGCTCAGCCTGTGCCAAATATCGGCTCACATGCTCGATGGAGCTGGAACCATCCGATCCACTAAACTTTGCGAAGTCCGGGAGCCGATATTTGGGTGGTAGCGGGATCAATTGCAATCGTTGGGGTACGGCTTGGTGTAGCCGAACGTCTTCCTTTTCGGCATCATGCCGAACCGATCTTTCGGAATTGTACAAATCTGATCCGCGGTGATGGCTGAAGGTGTCGAACCCCGAAGATTCGCCGGGGTGGCATACTTAGCCAGCCCATGCTTGCTTTTCCGGTTCCGAGCCAACCGCAGGAGTTGGGCTCCGGAGGTTTGTCGGAGTGGCGTACTTAGCTAACCACGTTTGCTTCTCAAGATCGGCTCCCGACGTTCCTCCCGCTGTTCCAGCAGGCCCCCGCTGTTGCAACCTCGGTTCGAGAGTGCCCAGGTATTGCAGCCTGTACGTATGCGCACGCGTATCCGTGCGGGATCTCCTTGGGTGCCTCAGGTAAGAATTGGTAGTCACTAGGATCACCACCAATCTTGTAGACGACGTATGCCGATGAGTTCGGCACTTCTGGTGCTGCCCATGCGAACGGCAGCGGAGGATGGGAATGGAGTGGTATCTCTCCTTTGTAAGTCCCCAGAGCTGGTCCCGACGGAGAATACCGATGGCTCATGATTTCCCGGACCACGCGCGAGCGACACGCTCCAAAGTGTTTACCAGTGCTCTCGTAGTGGCGGTGCAGCGAATGAGCCACCATGTAGTTGATCTCCCGACGCAGCCGACTTGGTGCGTTCTTCTCGATGGGGCGGACAGGTCCACTCCATCGAGTGCGCTTCGGTGAGAACCCCTTCCACCCGACGCCATGGGAGCGGGTTCCGTGGAAAGAGCCGATGAGTTCGGCTTCGAGGACCGCCTTGATCTCGTCATGCTTCTTATTGAGCTCGTCAGTCAGATCCTCGTACTTGACCGGAGTGCTTTCCGCCATCTCGGATGTAGATGGCGATGCGGTGGATATCGAAGATAGTCCCACCGGGCGTGCCAGAATGTGTTGCGGTCAGAAACCCACCGGCGGGCAGCGACGGGCAACACCGTAGAGCCGGGAACAACTAGGGCTGCGGCTGGCCCCGGCTCCCTCGTAGCGACGGCCCGCAAAGCCTCCCCGGTCACACGTCCGATGCTGTCGCAAGGGCGTGCCACCTGACCTATACCTGGCCAGGAAGGTGTTGGATGATGCCTCGCTTATTTCCTGCATGGCATACACGTAAACGTTAAATACGAGCCTCGATCGGCTCTTCAGGTTATCCTGTGAATCGGCTCAAGGAGCCGATCCACCCATGATTCGTACAAGGTGTCCGAATATATGGTGGTCCTGCTTGATCAAGATAAAGCTAAAATGGTCTACGACGATTTAGGGTTTTCACCGCATAATCGGATCATCCTACTCACGATTGGGCCTCGCGCTCGCGTACGGTGACCGTAAGCCGGTCCTAGACAGGGCCTAAAAACCAACACGAGGTTGATCCCCGGACATCCCTGTCTAGGGCTAGCAAACTCCACCCTACACGCCGCTGGATCCTCCAACCCTTTGTAAGGCCTAACTATTGCGGATGTTAAACTAATCCTTGAAGAACAAGGAGCAACCGTAACGGATCGGATCTACTAAACTATGACCAAGCGGGGTGCCGCCCCTACACCTAAGATAGGTGTAAGGGCGGCTAGATGTATAAGGGTTGCACTACGACAAAGATATGATACGAAGAAACAATGCTAACCCTAACACATCTAAGATAACTACGTTGCTCGCCATCAAAAAGGCTTCAAAGACGAGCAACTCATGAACAACGAGATAGGCTTGTGCTGCCTAGATCGCAAGATGCGATCTAGGCAGCATGGTGCTTACCGAAGAAACCCTCGAGACGAAGGAGTTGGCGATGCGCCGAGATTTGTTTGTGTTGAACGTTGGTTGTTGTTTATTTCATAAACCCTAGATACATATTTATAGTCCAGGGGACTTTCTAACACAAGCGTGCACCTAACCGTGCACGGGTAAAACTCTAACTCCTAATCGACACGTAATCTAATATGTTACGTATACAAGGGCAAACTAGCCCAAACTTTGCATGTAAGGCCGATTCACGTATTTCTTCTATATATATATTCTTCAAGCCCATCTTGATCGCGGCCCTCCTCTGACTCGGTCAAATTCTGGTGATAACAATATCAAGTGTTATCAAGAGGCGAAGTATCAACATCATAACTTGTTCTAATAATAGAATCAAAAGGTAACTTCATTCTCTTTCTAGGGAAGTGTTCCATACCTTTCTTGAGAGGAAATTGATATTTAATATTACCTTCCTTCATATCAATGGTAGCACCAACAGTTCGAAGAAAAGGTCTTCCCAATATAATGGGACAAGATGCATTGCATTCAATATCCAAGACAACAAAATCAACGGGGACAAGGTTATTGTTAACGGTAATGCGAACATTATCAACTCTCCCCAAAGGTTTCTTTATAGCATTATCAACAAGATTAACATCCAAATAACAATTTTTCAATGGTGGCAAGTCAAGCATATCATAAATTTTCTTAGGCATAACGGAAATACTTGCACCAAGATCACATAAAGCATTACAATCAAAGTCATTGACCTTCATCTTAATGATGGGCTCCCAACCATCTTCTAACTTTCTAGGAATAGAAGTTTCAAGTTTTAGTTTCTCTTCTCTAGCTTTTATGAGAGCATTTGTAATATGTTTTGTGAAAGCCAAGTTTATAGCACTAGCATTAGGACTCTTAGCAAGTTTTTGTAAGAACTTTATAACTTCAGAGATGTGAAAATCATCAAAATCCAAACCATTATAATCTAAAGCAATGGGATCATCATCCCCAATGTTGGAAAAAATTTCAGCAGTTTTATCACAGTAGCAGTTTCAGCTAGCTTTAGCAGCTTCCAGCAGTTTTGGGCTTTGCATTAGAAGTGGAAACATTGCCAACACCAATTGTTTGACCATTGACAGTGAGGAGGTGCAGCAACATGTGAATCATTAACATTACTAGTGGTGGTAATAGTCCAAACTTTAGCTACATTACTCTCTTTAGCTAGTTTTTCATTTTCTTCTCTTTCCCACCTAGCATGCAATTCGGCCATCAATCTTATATTCTCATTAATTCTAACTTGGATGGAATTTGCTGTAGTAACAATTTTATTTTCAATATCCTTATTAGGCATAACTTTCGATTTCAAAAGATCAACATCAGAGGCAAGACTATCAACCTTAGAAGCGAGAATATCAATTTTATTGAGCTTTTCCTCAACAGATTTGTTAAAAGCAGTTTGTGTACTAATAAATTTTTTAAGCATAGCTTCAAGTCCAGGGGGTGTGTTCCTATTATTGTTGTAAGAATTCCCATAAGAATTACCATAACCGTTACCATTATTATAAGGATATGGCCTATAGTTATTACTAGAATTGTTCCGATAAGCATTGTTGTTGAAATTATTATTTTTAATGAAGTTTACATCAACATGTTCTTCTTGAGCAACCAATGAAGCTAACTGAACATTATTAGGATCAACATTAGTCCTATCATTCACAAGCATAGACATAATAGCATCAATCTTATCACTCAAGGAAGAGGTTTCTTCGACATAATTTACCTTCTTACCTTGTGGAGCTCTTTCCGTGTGCCATTCAGAGTAATTAATCATCATATTATCAAGGAGCTTTGTTGCTTCACCAAGAGTGATGGACATAAAGGTACCTCCAGCAGCTGAATCCAATAGGTTCCGCGAAGAAAAGTTCAGTCCTGCATAAAAGGTTTGGATGATCATCCAAGTAGTCAATCCATGGGTTGGGCAACTTTTAACCAGAGATTTCATTCTTTCCCAAGCTTGAGCAAAATGTTCATTATCTAATTGCTTGAAATTCATTATGCTACTTATCAAAGATATAATTTTAGCAGGGGGATAATATCTACCAATAAAAGCATCCTTGCATTTAGTCCATGAATCAATACTATTCTTAGGCAGAGATAGCAACCAATCTTTAGCTCTTCCTCTTAATGAGAAAGGAAACAATTTTAATTTTATAATGTCACCATCTACATCTTTATACTTTTGCATTTCACACAATTCAACAAAGTTACCGAGATGGGCAAGCAAGATCATCGTAACTAACAACAGTAAAATTGCTCTCGCATAACAAGATTCAAGAAAGCAGAGTTTAATTTCAAAGAATTCTGCTCGTAGTAGCAGGTGGAGCAATAGGTGTGCATAAGAAATCATTATTATTTGTGGTTGTGAAGTCACACAACTTAGTATTTTCAGGAGTGGCCATTTTAGCAGTAGTAAATAAAGCAAACTAGATAAAGTAAATGCAAGTAACTAATTTTTTTATGTTTTTGATATAGAGTGCAAGACAGTAAATAAAGTAAAGCTAGCAACTAATTTTTTTGTGTTTTGATATAATGCAGCAAACGAGTAAGTAAATAAAATAAAGCAAGACAAAAACGAAGTAAAGAGATTGGATTGTGGAGACTCCCCTTGCAGCGTGTCTTGATCTCCCCGGCAACGGCGCCAGAAAACAGTCTTGATGCGCGTAGATGACACGTCCGTTGGGAACCCCAAGAGGAAGGTGTGATGCGCACAAGCAGCAAGTTTTCCCTCGCAAGAAACCAAGGTTATCGAACCAGTAGGGAGCCAAGAAGCACGTTGAAGGTTGATGGCGGCGGGATGTAGTGCGGCGCAACACCGTAGATTCCGGCGCCAACGTGGAACCCGCACAACACAACCAAAGTACTTTGCCCCAACGAAACAAGTGAGGTTGTCAATCTCACCGGCTTGTTGTAACAAAGGATTAGATGTATAGTGTGGATGATGATTGTTTGCGTAAAAACAAGAGAACAAGTATTGCAAGTAGATTGTATTCGATGTAAAAGAATGGACCGGGGTCCACAGTTCACTAGAGGTGTCTCTCCCATAAGATAAATAGCATTTTGGGTGAACAAATTACAGTCGGGCAATTGACAAATAAAGAGAGCATGACAATGCACATACATGATATGATGAATATTGTGAGATTTACTTGGGCATTACGACAAAGTACATAGACAGCTATCCAGCATGCATCTATGCCTAAAAAGTCCACCTTCAGGTTATCATCCGAACCCCTTCCAGTATTAAGTTGCAAAACAACAGACAATTGCATTAAGTATGGTGCGTAATGTAATCAATAACTACATCCTCGGACATAGCATCAATGTTTTATCCCTAGTGGCAACAACACATCCACAACCTTAGAACTTTCTCACACGTCCCGCATTTAATGGAGGCATGAACCCACTATCGAGCATAAATACTCCCTCTTGGAGTTAAGAGTAAAAACTTGGCCAGAGCCTCTACTAATAACGGAGAGCATGCAAGATCATAAACAACACATAGGTAATAGATTGATAATCAACATAACATAGTATTCTCTATCCATCGGATCCCGACAAACACAACATATAGAATTACAGTATAGATGATCTTGATCATGTTAGGCAGCTCACAAGATCCGACAATGAAGCACATGAGGAGAAGACAACCATCTAGCTACCGCTATGGACCCATAGTCCTCGGGGTGAACTACTCACTCATCACTCCGGAGGCGACCATGGCGGTGAAGAGTCCTCCGGGAGATGATTCCCCTCTCCGGCAGGGTGCCGGAGGTGATCTCCGAATCCCCCGAGATGGGATTGGCGGCGGCGGCGTCTCGCAAGGTTTTCCGTATCGTGGCTCTCGGCACCGGGGGTTTCGCGACGAAGGCTTTAAGTAGGCGGAAGGGCAACGCGGGGGCCACACGAGGGCCCCACACACCAGGCCGGCGTGGCCAAGACCCGGGCCGCGCCGCCCGCCGTGTCTGGCGCCTCGTGGCCCCACTTCCTTTCCCCTCGGTCTTCTGGAAGCTTCGTGCAAAAATAGGACCCTGGGCGTTGATTTCGTCCAATTCCAAGAATATTTCCTTTGTAGGATTTCTGAAACCAAAAACAGCAGAAAACAACAACTGGCTCTTCGACATCTCGTTAATAGGTTAGTACCGGAAAATGCATAAATACGACATATAATGTGTATAAAACATGTAGATATCATCAATAATGTGGCATGGAACATAAGAAATTATCGATACGTCGGAGACGTATCAATGGCTATTCTTTATTTTCTTCAAAAGAATAACTTTTGAAGAACATACTTCTTAAGTAATAAGAAGTATCTCAATTAGACTTGAGGTTGACTAGGGTTTGCTATTGGATCCACTAAGTAAGGAATGATTGGCTCCTAAATAGGATGGTTCATAATTATGAAGTACTTGTAGGGTTTAGTGGAACAGGGTTCTGTAATGTAAAATAGTAGGTATGGTTGCTATTAATGTTCATCACAAGGGTGTGATGCTAATTAGGGATCAATAAGGATGATGGCTTTGGTAATAGGATCTAGGGTTTTCACTTGGTTGACCCCACTTGATTAGTTAGGTCTGATGAGGATGAACACATGGGATACCCATATATTAGTGATAGGTCTTCTACATTTTATGTGTCCAAGACAAGTATTTAGTTGCTACTATGGTTCTATGATTTGGAAGAAGGTACCATGATCACATGTTCTAACCTAAGGTTTTAGGTTTAGGACAATTTAGGGTTCACATGTACTAATGGAACTAGAGTCTAAATGGCATTAGGGTTTTAGGATTACACATGAAATGATGAGTTCCTAGTTTTCTACCATATGGAATTAGGGTTGCGAATTACTATTAAGTTCACAAGTTAATAACTTCATTAATAAAGTTGAAGTTATTAATAACTTCAAAATAAAATAATATTCAATTTGGCTTTTTACTATTTTTAAATAATTTACTAATTAGGGTAATTATTAATTAGGGTTTAAATTTCCACTAATAGAAATTGAATAGGATAACAAATAAAGAAAATGAGTTTTCATGTTTTCTTTATTTGCTTACTGGTTTTATTTATTTTATCAATGTTTTCTTAATTTCAGAATTTTAATTGTATTTAGAATTAAAATTAAAGGCTTAAATAACAAGTATTAAATAATTAAATTTTTACTAAAAATAAAAATTTCATTTTATATTTTTATTGGATAGAGTTTTCTTTTCTAAGAATTTTAATATCTTATTTACATTTTTCTGACTTAAATTGAATTTTCTAGATTTATTTGAAGTTGAAGCAATAATTGGATTTGAATTAAAACGGAAGGAACTGCTAAACCTACCCGGACTAAACTACACACAGTCACTGACCAGTTGGTCCTGGGCCACGTCAGCTGCCACATGGTGCCGATGTGGAAACCATGCGCATCACCGGCGGCCAGTGGTGGACGGCGCCGGCGTTCCCGGGGTCCCGCGAGGGCGTGTGCGTGCTCGTTGGAATCGGGAGAACGGGACGAGCCAAATGGTGGCGGCGCCGCTGGCTAATCGTCACCGGAGCTTCGCCGGTGACGAGGCCAAGCGGAGAAGCTTGCGGTTGTACGGCGCTACGGCGATGCGAGTGGTGTTAGGGAGAGGGCTAGGAGGTTCTGGGGACTCAGTAGCTCACCGTGAGCACGCAGAGCTTGACGGCGAGGTGAATAGAGGCTTGTATCACCGGAATTCATGGCGCCGGCCGTCGGAGGGAAGTGGTTGCTGACGATGCTACGGGGCGCCCTGACTCGATTCCTTTTGCACGAAGACCATGTCGAGGATGGCGGTGACGATGGTGGTCGCGGCTTGGCCTGGGGAGGTCTCTACCAGCGGCGATGGTCGAAGGCAGGGTCGCTCTAGGGTTTCGATCTGGGGAAAAATTGAACAGAGAGGGGAAGAAATCGGGAGCTAGGGTTCGTCGCGGCTTTTATACGGCGCCATGACTCGCCTCGTCATGACGCCGATGAAGGAGAGGGCGCTAGCGAGAGGGAGAAGAGGAGCACGCCGTCGTGCAGTCGTCCATGCGAAGAGAAGAGATGAGGACGACCTCCTTTTTATTTTTCTGCCGAAGGGGTACGTGGACTGGTGTTTGGCTGTGCTGGCCTGGTGTTGGTGGGCTGCTTCTGGACCTCCCTTGCTGGGCTGCTGCGACAGGTAAGGTCCAGGTAAGCCTTCTTCCTTTATTTCTTTTATTCATTTTCTGTTTTATTCCTTGTTTTTAATTCTGGTTTTATAATTCTGTTTTGAATTCATATTTGAATTCAATTTTGCTTTCAGATGTTTATACCTATTTTTAATTAAGACTTAGCCCTAATGATCATTGCATGATGCCATTGTCCAAACTAATGTGTAATGCATGCTTTTATTTGAATCCTTGTGAGTTTTATTTAAATTTTTAATTTAGCCATGAGTTTGTGTGTTCTTTGAAATTTCTTTTCTTTCCTGCAATACAACTCTCTTATGAATTATTTAGAGTGGAGAATTGCTCCCCAAGGTATTTTAAAGATTATTAGGGGGTCCTGGTTTCTTATTTTAGAGTTGGTTTCACTTGCATATTACTTTATGTGATCACCTATCTTTACTATTAAATTGCAAAGAGACCGTGGTACGTCGCTTTGAAATTGTACCTTGATTTGGGAAAAATTACGGTAGTATGCCACCGCCAAAACACATGTCCGGTTCAAATTTTCTTCTTTCCCCTTCACCTGCATCGTGATTTTTTTTCTTTAACCCTCCTCTGCCTCACGCCGTTGCGAGACCGGTAATCCAATCTCCATCGGGGCAGCAATTAAGCAAGCGAAGGGCTCGGCGCCGACCACCGGAGAGCGAGTTCCGGCGATGACCACCGGTGAAAACGCGAATAACGCCGCTCTGTATCTCGCGTCCTGAGTCTGTTCCAGGGACGTCGCTGTGTGACCCTCCGTCGGCTCGGAACCAGCGAAGGGGAACAAGGAGGATAAGACGTGTCTGGACGGCCGGCTTAAGCTGCAAGGACGCCGCTGGGCTCACGGCCCAATTAGCCGCGGAGGAGCGAACGATGATGTACGACAGCTGCGGGACTCCATAGTCAGGGGCATCAGCGTAGTCACGCCGGCCGAAATCCAGCTCGCCGGAGACTGTGCGCGACCTGGCCAGATTCCCCGGTGGCCCTGCCACCAAGCTGGTCGTCGCTCACTCCTCAGATGCCGCCTCGGACATGTCGTCGGTGGTCAACGACAAGCAGATCAGTGCTGCAGTATTTTGGTACGGTTGTTGGGTGAGCTCGTTGCGGGGTGCTTCGATCTGGGCGAAGATGGTAGAGGTACGTGGGCGTGTAGTGAAGGCGGAAGTGGCAAGTGCTGTCTTGATTAATTTGATGGATAGATAAAGTAGCCGTACTGATTGCTACAGAATTTCCGACGGTGAGGTGTTCCACTGCTTTCGCCGCTTGACCAAGATAAGATCGAGGGATGGAGGACACCGTCGAGTTGGAAGGAGATCAGATCGAGGGATGGAGGATGGAGGGCGCCGTCCGACCAAGCGCTGCTGCGGTTAGCGGCTTCACGGGAGGGGATAGCACCGCCGGCTTCCTGGAGGGAATTGATTGTGGTGGAATCAGCCCGAGGCCGGTGCCTGCAGGTTGGGTCAAGTCGCGAGAGCACACATAATCCTATTTATTTGGGGAAAGGGACGAGACAGAGGTGAGGTGGAAGACGAAGATGGGGGTATGCTGCCAACACGTCGCGTGCGTGTGTGTGCGCCCACGGGATGACACGCCCGGCACAGAACTAGGTTGTGGACGCGTGTCTGTGTGCGTGTGCTGCCAATCGTGTGAATGCTCGTACGATTTCTGTCATTTACAGTCGGCCACCATCAGCTAATTGTGCATTTTCATTGAGCCCACACAAATTCGCTTGATCCAATCCCACGATTTAAACCATTTGACAAACTAAAATGGAGTAGCATATTGGGTTGTGACTATCCCAACAATCTTTTCTTAAAAAGTTCATTTTTCATTTTCAGAAAAGGTTTGGGGTTTTAAAAAGGTTTTCACATGTGATTTTCTAAACCTTGCTCACTAAATTTAAACCAGACATTCTAAAAACCTTTAAAATTATTTGGGATTTAATGTGATACGTTTTGCCCTCCCACCAAATCGCATAATACGCATATGCCACCATAATACCGGTTAGTTTTATTCTTTTTGTTTTATCTGCCGAACCGGCCAAGCTCCCGCCACTGAAAAATTCAACATGTATTATTTCTAAACTTTTTTTTAGGTATGTCTTATGTCTAAAGTTAATCGACCGTAGCAACGCACGGGCATTCAACTAGTTTATTATAGTTTTGTAAACTCTCTTATAACTCCCTTTCAAGGTTAACACTCTTATTATCTTTGAAAATGTCTAAAGTAGATATTATCCCCATAATGGCTTGGTCTTGGTTACAAAGGTAAGTGGTTGATCACCACTTATGGGTTTTAATTATAGGAGTTAGCACTAGGTTAATCTTAGGTCCAATAATTGAAGCATGAGATTTGGTTTGTGGACAATTATAGGGTTCTAATGATATTTACCTAATTGCATATGGTTTGGAACTCAAATGTGAACTGGGTTTATAGTTGTGATCACCCAAGTGATGCACAAACTAATATTGGGATATAGATTAGGGTTTTACTTGTGGTCATCAAATAATTCACAAGTTAGTTTGAGACATGGGGATAGGTTCTATATGGGATTTAATACCACATTACTTTGGCAAGGTTGCTCTTCCTCACTTCTCATAGGATGATTCAATCCAAGATCATTTGGATTGTTATAGGGGTTGAACCATACAAGGTTTGTTGCTATTCAGTAGTTTCTCCAATTAATATATTGGAAATGGTTTTAGGGTTTATACTTGTGATCCCCATGTGATGCACAAGCTAAGGTTGAGGTATAATGCTAGGTTGTAGAGATGAGATGACACCATGTTGCATTGGCTAAGTTTACTATCCCCAATGCATGATAAAATGGTACTTGATTATTATTTCATGTGTTCCTTTAGTTACTAATGATATGAGAATTGGTTTTATATTCTACAAATAGATGCTATTTTATCCTTAATCTATTGTTAAAGTAACTAAAGTTGTTATAGTTTTTTTATAGTTAACTTTGGTCATATGGATGGATGGTTTCTCACCATATTAAGTATGGAGTTTTATTCTAAGGTTCTCTTCTATTTATTAGGTGAAGAATAAGTGGAATGTAGATGTGGTAGAGTTCTACTTATGATCACCAAGTGGTTCACAAGTTAAGGTTGGGATATAAGCCTAGGGTTTATGGTGTATTCACAATATCTCAATAGGTATTGAGTCTAAAACTCCACTTGGCTACCCTGGTTGAATTAATCTCCTCCTTACTTGATCAGTTCATGGATATGGTATTTTTTCCATGTGATATTAGGTTATCTCACCACTCCAAGATGAAATGGTTTACAGATCTAATACTTTAGTTTAATGGTTGTCTCTTATCCTTAAATAGGTAAAGCTATGATTTGTATGATTGGTCTCTCTCATTTGGAAAGGTCTTTAATACTAACCTAAGGTTAGGCTCCATAGAGAATGATGTGATCATCAATATCTATGTTTAATATAATTGGATTCTCTTCCTAGGGATGGTCTGGAATAATATCCTAGGGTTTCTCTTTAAAGTGATGATTGGAATACATGGATATATATCCAAGGTTTTAGCTTAAGGTTTTCAATTGCTTCTCTAATAAATACTATAGAACTCTCACCTCTCTAGGTTTGATGTGTAATAACTTTGAATGGAGAATAATATCTATTTCTGGAGTGGATCTTCTTGTTATAATTTAAAATGTTGATATAGAATGAATACCATGAGATTTTATGGTAGGATCATGGATTAGTTTTAAGACATGGAGAAGATAAGTCAAGAATGGTTTCTCCATTTTATTGTTACTTGATTTGCAATTGAATTGGTGTTCATATGTTATGACAAGGATTATCATGTTGTGATCTTTAATAAGATCAAGTAAATGATCATTGATTAAAGTGTTGTTGTGTTAGATTTGATTCCATTTGATCTAACCCCTTAGATCAAATCATCTCTACCCAAAACAAGGTTTTATCAAAGGTCACATTGAGGTTTATAGCACTTGACTTGATGAGCTACTTCAGTTCCACCAAGGTCAAGTGAAACTTCGGCTATCGTGATCGGTTTACTTTAAAGCGCGAAAATTCCCAGCATTTTCTATGCATGAACGCAATGCACACATCTGTTTCCTCTATTTTTGTAACCCCATTACCTGGGATATTACAGTCTCTACCCCTTAAACTAAACTTCGTCCTCGAAGTTTGAACTCTCTCACGTTTCGGAGTGTGGATCTGATTTGTGCAGACTACGACTTTTCTCGAACTCCGTATTGATCTTACTGGATAGAAATGAATATATCCCTTGTCTAGATTCTTCCTGGAATCCATTATGGTTTGTCTCTGAACCATGGCTCCTTACTTCAATTCCATGATTTATTTCAATATCATAATCTTGTTTCCTTTCCCATTGAAGATTCAATGATTGGGATTAATTCTGATGCTGCTAGTCTCAACTGAAGACTAATTTATCAACAAAGTCCTAATTGTTAAATAGGTCTTTGTTTTCCCTTACTACGAAAACTGCAATAATGTACTTAGTAAGGTACTTACCATAGAATTGGTCTTGATGATTTATTTCCCTAGGAATGAATTAAACTCACTTAGTCCATCCAATCCTGGATTAAAGGTGGTACCTATCACTATTTTAATTTCTTTAAGTTCCATGAAAGGAATCTTTCAAATGGACTTTAGTTTTGGTATAGTCAATCTCCTTTGGTCTTTGGCCTTCTAGGACTGTATTTTGTCTACGATATTTCCTTCGTTCAACTTCATTAACCTTAGTTTACTTGAGCTTCCGTACTTCTGAGTAACTACTACTCACTTTCTCAAGTTATAGTCCACTTCTTACTTCCTCGAGGTGTGAGCCTCGGCTTCTGGTCTGACATCCTTCTGAAAGTAGTGTTCATTAATCTTATGAAAATAAGATCGAACTTCTCCTCAGTTCAGACCTTCTGCTTCTATATAGCTTAAAGTATTGAGTTACTGTACATCCAACTCAATCTTTACTCTACCCCTTAGAGTTTTCTTATGGCTTCAACTCCTTTTCTTCCAGACTCATTGGATTGATGGTTGGAATATAGGTCTAAGTATAGCTTATGGTTTGTACTCTTCTAGGTCTTGTGAAGAATATCTGTGGTGCATCCACTCAATTGTGGACATCCAATGTTAATTCTTCGACTAAATGATTATAGGTCATTGCTATTTGGTTGACAAAATTTTATTTGTTCACAACTTCTTGGTATGAAGAATCCAATTATGGACTAGTTGATATCAATTGTGGCTATTTGATATCTAAAAATGGATTCTATTATAGGTTCGATTAACTCGGACGAGACATCTTCTACTTTATCTCGCAGTATTGATCCTATACCAATTGTGGTCTTCTGATATCAACTATGGTCTTCTTATATCTGCTATGGTTTCATATATCATCTTTCTTCATTGAGGGTTGATTTTGCAAGAAAACCACTAGCTGACACTATGATTATAGTATCCTAAGTGATTTCC
>NC_061511.1:207573313-207706850 GCF_022539505.1 Lolium rigidum | reverse complement strand
ATCCTCGGAACATCCCGTTTAGGACTTGCGAACGCCACCCTACGTGCCACTGGATCCTCCCCCTTTGTAAGGCCTAACTATTGCAGATATTAAACTAATCCTTGTAGAACAAGGAGCAATCGTAACGGATCAGATCTACTAAATAATGATCAAGCGGGGTGCCGCCCCCACACCTGAGATAGGCGTGAGGGCGGCTAGATATGCAAGGGTTGCACTACGTAAGCATGCTTAAACGAAGAACAATGCTAACCCTAACACATCTAATGATAACTACGTTGCTCGCCATCAAAAGCGCTTCAGTACGAGCAATGCATGAACAACGTGGGACTTGTGCTGCCTAGATCGCAAGATGCGATCTAGGCAGCATGTCGCTTACCTCATAGAAACCCTCGAGACGAAGGAGTTGGCGATGCGCCGAGATTGGTTTGTTTTGGGGTTGAACGTGAGTTGTTGTTTATTCCATAAACCCTAGGTACATATTTATAGTCCAGGGGACTTTCTAATGAGGGCGTGCACTAAACCGTGCACGAGTAAGATTCTATCTCTAACTAAAATACGATCTAATATGTTACAGATACACGGGCAATTAAGCCCAACTTGGTATAAAAGGCCGATCCACGTATTCCTCCATATATATATATCTTCAGACCATCTTGATCGCGGCCCACCTCTGACTTGGTCAAATTCTGGTGATAACACAAGGATTATCATGTTGTGATCTTTAATAAGATCAAGTAATTGATCATTGATTAAAGTGTTGTTGTGTTAGATTTGATTCCATTTGATCTAACCCCTTAGATCAAATCATCTCTACCCAAAACAAGGTTTTATCAAAGGTCACATTGAGGTTTATAGCACTTGACTTGATGAGCTACTTCAGTTCCACCAAGGTCAAGTGAAACTTCGGTCATCGTGACTGGTTTACTTTAAAGCGCGAAAATTCCCTAGATTTTCTATGCATGAATGCAATGCACACATCTGTTTCCTCTATTTTTGTAACCCCATTACCTGGGATATTACACGCCGCTAGCAACATCGGCAAGGCACCCTATCGGCAACAAGGCTGCCAAGGCCGCCTTGGCCGATGCTGCGTTGTCCGAGAAGACGCAGGTGTCGCTCACGCAGGGCCTCGTCGAGGTCTCCTTGACCTTGCTCTCCCGCGACAAAAAGGCCGAGGAAAGGTGGGCAGCGCTGCTGAAGAGGCAAGAGGAGAAGATGGAGCTGAAGAAACACATGGACGACATGTCCCTGCTGAGAGCGTCGACAGACGGAATGTCTCCCCGGACGCGGGTTACGCACAACTTCTTCAAAGGCCATATCCTCGACGCCATCGAAGCCAAAATGTCTGCGGCCCAGGCAGTGGCCCCAACCCCGGAGCAAGAGCCGGCAGACGCATCCGCTACCACACCTGCGTCGGCCTCTGCCTCGACGTCAGTGACGGAGCATGCACACCGGGCAGATCACGACGAGTTCATCATGATCGATGGGCCTACGTCGACTCGGGATGCACCGTCGGCGTCAGCGTCAGCGTCTTCCAACCCCAACCCCTTCTTTTAATTCTTTCGTCGGCCTGTAATATGATCGCGCGCCCAGTACTTTGATCGCCGCTACTATGATCGCGACGACTTCGGCGGGAACGATCTCTTTTGAATGCAAACTATTTAAATTCCTCATTGGGGACAGCGTTTGGGGGACGCGACTGGGGAGCGACGTCCCCCAAACGTGGCACGAACAAAACTCATCCCCCAAACGCTCGATCCGGCGCTGTTTGGGGGACGGTTTGGGGGATGCTGCTGGAGATGCTCTTAGAGCATCTCCACCGGTGTCCCCCAAATAGGCGCCAGCGCAGCCGTATGGAAGATGCCTACATTGCATCCTTCATTTAGGGGTGCTGCTTCCACTCCGGCGCCCCCAAATTGGCGGCCCCGATAGAGTTCTTGTAGACAAACTAAATATTTTCTTTTAGTTTCATTTTCATGTCATTTAGGATATTTTACCGCGAACCCGTATTTTCTCTGCTAAAATATTATTCATTCTTCGATTTTGGATGACATGTGAAATTGGCTTTAGCTCTAGCCTACTGGCCGCCCTCTATGGAGAGGTGGACAGCGTGGAGCCACCGCTCCTCGTTGTCATGTTTGCGTGTATGGGCGTCATCCTCCATCTTCTTGAGGGACTCGTATGACTCGACGATCGCCCACTGCTGCGCCGTCTGCTCCTCAGCGTCCCGTCGCCGATTATCCGCTTCTCTCTCCACCGTGAACGCCAAATAGGAAGCTCTATCCGCGGCCACCGCCTCCCGACACAACTCCTGCTTCAGCTCTTCCCGCCGCCGACGGTGCTCCACCTCCTGCCTCCGTAACTGCAGCTGCATCTCCTCCAAGCGCCGCCGCTCGTAGACTTCATCCTGACGCTGCTGCTCCTCCCGCACCTCCCACCGCTGCTCAAGCTCCTCCCGCAGCTGCTGCCGCCACTCGACAGTCTGATGCCACCGCTGGTAGACTTCATCCTGACGCTGGTGCTCCTCCCGCACCTCCCACCGCCGCTCAAGCTCTTCCTACCGCTGCTGCCACCACTCGATAGTCTGCTACCGCCGCTCCGCCTTCTGCTGCTGCCGCTCGTCCGTGACAACATCTACGGTCGCCGCTAGCGCCGCCTCCTCCCACGGCACATACTTTGCGAGCTTCGGCTCCTCCACGGTGTTGTTGCGACGAGAATACATTGTGGGTTTAGATTTTTGCACGACTGAAATGAGAGGCTGGGAGGGTTAATATAGACCGGTGGCGAGGCAGGAAACCTCCCGTGCGACATCGTGGCGGGAGATTTTACGCGCGGCGTCGTGGCGGGAGATTTTACGCGCGGCGTCGTGGCACAAAATCTCCCGCGCGACGCCCTGGCATCACTGACATCGCAGTCCCATTGCAAAACGTGACGCGCCGGGGTGCCCGGTCCGCGCCCTTTGTGAAGGGGCCGACACGGGGTTTCTGGTGCCTCTATTGGGCTCAAAAACGCGCCGGCGCTTTTTAGGGCGCGCCGATGTGATTCCATTTTGGCCGCCGACCCCCAAAAAGCTATCGGGGGTGCTATCGGGACCACTGGTGAAGATGTTCTTAGATATCTTGATCTCCAAACTCCATTTAAAAAACTCAGATACTCTGGTTTAGTGTAGCAGATTTTGATTTTGTACATTGCCCAAGTGATAATAATAATAATAATAATAATAATAATAATAATAATAATAATAATAATAATAATAATAAAAGAAATGAAACCGCGCTAAGTCCCACTTCTACTATATCAAAAAGTGATAATAATAATAACAACAACATGAGCAGCAGCAACAACAACCTCAGATCACAAATTTAAGGCCCAGTTTCACATCAAGTCATAAATATCAAGAAATTTGGTTATCTTGATCGCCAATCTCCAATCATCAATGGCCATATTTGCAAACAAAATTGAATACCATGATCTTCGATTAAAAATTACCATAGTGCCAAAATTTGTGAAGGATTGTTCTCAAAACCATTTGCTCGCAAAGTTTGGTTATTTCTTCTATGTAGCACATCACAAGTGATGATTACATGCTTTGGTTCGCCGTTTTTTATTTATTGGAACTATCTTTGGCTTGATTTTTATTTTAGGTCAAACTCGCTCGTTGTGCCCAGCGTGCAAGTGTGCTAGTTGAATGTAGCACACGCATGTGGTTCTCAAAATTTGCACACCTTACTTCAAATTTTCACATTTTTATTTTTGCGCATCCTGAAATATGAACTGTTAGGAGTTGAAATTTTGTACATTTATAGAAGTGATTTCTATTTTCGTGCCCTCGGTTCCTTAGTTGTGCTCAGTTTTCCTCAGCTCCTTAATTTTTTCTCAGTTTTCTCCAAGTCCTTGTTTGAAACCCGCAGAAGCAGCTCAGACGGCAGGAATCCGTTAAGTTGACCCTTTCGTGCTGACGAGTGGGGTCGTGTCGTTTGTGGGGTCGCGTTGTGTGGGGCTGGTAGGAAGGAACCGCGTGGGACAGGACGAGACCATGTTTGTGTGGCCGTAGCGTGTGGGGCCATAGCGTGTGGATTCGTGTGGGTCCGGGACGTGGGCACGAGTGGTTTCTGTCTCTTTCACCCAGATTAGCAGTTTTCAATGTACCTTTTTTCCTCTCTCTCTCGCTCGATCTCATTCATATTTAATAGCCCAAATTGGTAGCAAATCTAGAGCAGCTTCTCCTTCTGTTTTTTAACGCCATTCATTTCTTTATGCCTTCGTTTTTACCCAATCAGGTAGGAAATCTAGGGCACAAATCCCGAGAAAATATAGGATAAGCTGCATACAGCAGCCAACATAGCATAGATATATTCACGACAGATCCAACAGTAGTACCGATAGAACCCTACAACATAAGCTACATTTTACATGAATTTAAGCTGCTCTACAGATAGAGCAGTCACATATACGAGAGTGCGAGTAGGCATGTTCAACGCCTCCGGAGTTGCGCTCGTGACTCGCCTGGAGGTTGCGCGAGTGAATCCCAAGTGCTTTGTGTTTGTCCATGAACGCATGCACGTTCACCGTCGTTCCAACTCTAGCGCCGCATCTGCCAATGGATTCAGCATGGTTCACCGAGCAGTTGAAGTCGGTGGCGCGGAGCTTCCTGTTGCAGAAGGGGCACTTGTAAATGCCTCGAGCAAAGGGGCCATCGTAATGGCCGGACTGCAGCCTCCTGAGGACGTGACGAGTCTTGGTGTGGAAGGACTCGTCGTCGCTGTCGACGTCGCTGCTCTGCACCTGTCATGTAGCACCAAAGATCGTGCAAAAAACACGGAGTCAATTGCAACGATGATGGAACAGAGAGTGAACAAAGATCATGCATGATAATATGGGCTCGAAAAAAAGAGGTAGACTCAGTTACATTGGACACACTTATATCCAGGATTTGAGTGAGTAAACAAAAGATCATGCACAACAAATTTGTACACACCAATTGTTTACTGACCAAACCCTGAATCAATTTGTGCCCAAATATTCATCATCATCGGCACAAATCTTAAACAAAAGCAAATCACAAGCACTAATAATGCAAGATCTAACACAAAAGAATTGAACTAGGAACAGACGCACACTAATAACACAAGATCTAACACAAATGGATTGAACTAGGAACAGACGAATCCTAATAATGCTAGATCTAACACAAAAGGATTGAAATGGGATAAGAACAAGGGAGCAAAGGGTTACCTCCGGCTCGTCGTCGACGATGCTGGTGTCGTAGGGGTTCTCCGGCGCGACGTACGGCACTGGTTCGTACGGGTCCCAAGCGACGGGGGCCTGGACGGTGGCGGCAGCCGATGCGCCGTCGGCTGATGCGCCGGCTGCTACGTTGGAAGCAGCGAAAGGGGCCTGGACGGGGGCAGCGGCCGATGCGCCGGCGGCTGATGCGCTGGCTGCTACGTTGGAAGCAGCAACAGGGGCCTGGACGGGGGCAGCAGCCGATGCGCCGGCGGTCGATGCGCCGGCAATGGGCATCTCATTCTTGTCCATCGCCGGCGATTTTCTTCGGTGTTTTTTCTTCGGTTGTGGAGAAGATGATGGGACAGGAGAGGCGGTTGCAGTGAGAACGTGCGTCGATGGAGAGAAAGAGGGGCTCTATAAAGACGAAGGTGGCGTGTACCGCAACACGCGTCCGCTATGCACGGCTGCAGCGTGCACCGCGACATGAGTCTAACCCTGGGACGTTTGGTGTACTCAGTTATAACCTCGGGCCTTTGATACATCTCCAACGTATCTATAATTTCTGATGTTCTATGCTAGTTTTATGACAATACCTACATGTTTTGCTCACACTTTATAATGATTTTATGCATTTTCCGGAACTAACCTATTAACAAGATGCTGAAGTGCCAGTTCCAGTTTTCTGCTATTTTTGGTTCCAGAAAGGCTGTTCGGGCAATATTCTCGGAATTCGACGAAACAAAGCCCAAACATCATATTTCACCGAGACGGACCAGAACACCGAAGGGGAGCCGGAGAGGAGGCCCAGGGGCCCCACACCATATGGCGGCGCGGGTGGCCCCTGGCCGCGCCAGCCTATGGGGAGGGACCCCGAGGGACCCCCTCGTGCCGCCTCT
This sequence comes from Lolium rigidum, assembly GCF_022539505.1. Lineage (NCBI taxonomy): Eukaryota > Viridiplantae > Streptophyta > Magnoliopsida > Poales > Poaceae > Lolium > Lolium rigidum. The sequence continues at coordinate 207,700,725 of NC_061511.1, read as the reverse complement.
TCGCCTATATTATCCCTCGTGACCTAAAAACTCGACACCAATTGACGAAACTCCAGAAAGACTCCAGGGACGCCGCCGCCATCGCGAAACTCCGTTTCGGGGGACAGAAGTCTCTATTCCGGCACGCCGCCGGGACGGGGAATTGGCCCCGGAGTCATCTCCATCGACACCACCGCCATCTTCATCGCCATCGTTGTCTCCCATGATGAGGAGGGAGTAGTTCTCCCCTGAGGCTGAGGGCTCTACCGGTAGCTATGTGGTTCATCTCTCTCTCCCATGGTGTGATCTTTATGTGATCATGAGCTTTGTATCACTATTAATCTATGTGCTACTCTAGTGATGTTATTAAAGTAGTCTATTCCTCCTCCATGATGTAATGTTGACAGTGTGTGCATCATGTAGTACTTGGTGTAGGTTATGATTGCAATCTCTTGTAGATTATGAAGTTAACTATTACTATGCACTCTAGAGGTTACTTTAATATGAACTCCGGATTCACTCTCCACGGTGTGACGGTGACGGTGTGCGCATCGTGTGTGATTCCTTTATGAAGTTGTAGAGCTTGTTTACTCCGGCTTGAGGGTGCTCTTGTAGCCCTACACAATGAATGGTGTTTATTATCCAACAAGAGAGTGTGAGAAAGTAGCACAAGTGAAGAGAAGTTATTTATTTATGTGATCATTGTTGAGAGTGTCCACTAGTGAAAGTATGATCCCTAGGCCTTGTTTCCAAATATCGAATCGCCGTTTATTTACTGTTCTACTACATGTTTACTTGCTGGCATATTTATTTCAGATTGTTATTACCACTCATATTCATCCATATCACTTGCATCTTATTATCTCTTCGCCGAACTAGTGCACCTATACATCTGACAAGTGTATTAGGTGTGTTGGGGACACAAGAGACTTTTTGTATCGTAATTGCAGGGTTTCTTGAGAGGGATATCTTTGACCTCTACCTCCCGAGTTCGATAAACCTTGGGTGATTCACTTAAGGGAAACTTGCTGCTGTTCTACAAACCTCTGCTCTTGGAGGCCCAACACTGTCTACAGAAATAGAAGCGTGCGTAGACATCAAGCTATTTTCTGGCACCGTTGCCGGGGAGGTAAGGTAAAAGGTATTCACATCCTCCGACTACTAAGCTATTTCCTAGCATTGTTGTCGGTGTGTGAGTGCTCGAAGCTATTTCCTTTAGATCCTGCAATTGCATCTTTTTTTTTCTTGTTTTTATTTTTCACTAGTTAGGCATAATGGAAAACAACAGTGAGCTTTTTAATCTATTTCCTGAGTTAAGACATGAATTGTTTGATGCGAAAATTGAAAAACCTATGGAACCTTATTTGCATGATAGTAGTAATGTTATTAGTATGAACGCAATTACTGCTAATGCTATGGAGAAGTCTAAGCTTGGGGAAGCTAGTTTTTGTGATCTTTTTAGCTTCCCATCTTTGGGGGAGAAAATTTGCTCTGATGATACTTTATCTCCCATATGCGATAACTCTAATAATGCTTGTGATATTTTAAATCCACCTACTGGAAGTTTTCCTTTCAAGATACCCATGAAAATTATTGAACTTGTTGTGGATAACCACTATGAAGGGGATGGAACTGTTCATCCTGGAGATCATTTAGTATTTCTGCATGAATTATGCGGGTTATTCAAGTGTGCAGGTATTTCAATGGATGAAGTTAGGAAGAAACTATTCTCTATGTCGCTGTCTGGTAAAGCGGCGCATTGGTATAAACTGCTGAAGGATGGGCATTCTCTTGATTGGAAGGATATTGTGCCTCTATTTTATTCTAAATTCTATCCTCCAAGTGAAATTCACAAAGACCGAAACCGCATATATAATTTCTGGCCTCATGATGGAGAAAGTATTGCCCAAGCATGGGGGAGATTGAAGTCTTTAATGCTCAAATGCCCCATTCATGAGCTTCCTGGTAATATCATCATTGATAATTTCTATGCAAGACTTTCTTTTCAAGATAAAACCTTGCTGGATACTGCTTGTTCTGGATCATTCACACACAACAAAAAAGAGTTTAAATGGGATCTTCTTGATCGGATTCAGGAGAATACTGAAGGATGGGAGAACGACAAAGGTATAGAGTCGGGTATAAATTATGATTATGAATGCATTGAAACTTTTATGGATACTGATAAATTTCGAAATATGAGTGCTACTTATGGTCTTGACTCTCAAGTTGTTGCAAATCTTTATAAAGCTTTTGCCTCTCATTTTGAATTGCCTAGGAAGAATTTTGATAAGTATCATGAAAGACACTTGCATGAAGGATGAAACTGTTATTAATGATTGCAATGAACATGTTCAAACTTCTGAAAATGCTATTTCCTATAAGCATGTTAATTTTTGCGGAGTTCATAGACCTTGTGAAAAGAATAAAACTGAAGAAGAATATTGTATCCATCACAGGAATGAAAAAACTAGAAAGTGGTCTAGGGCTCTAGATGATCTCGGTGAAAAAGTTTGTGCCCTCTATCCTTTTATTTGTGAACTTTGCCATAGAGTGGATAATTTTAATTTTCAATGCTCCTCCAATGATAATTCGAACCCCATGAGTGCTGCAAATTTGTATTGTGATGATGAAATCACTCCTAATCAGCATGATGAACTTACATTATTTTTTGTGTGTGAAGAGTTATTGAGAAAAACTTCTTTGGTGGATATGAGTGCTCTTGATATTAATAGTGTCCTGCATGGGTGTCTTTCTTATTGCATTAATAATTGCCATACAAATGCTTACATACAGAATATTTTAGAAGATGACACTTTGCCAAAATATGATAGGACCGCTGTGTGTTTTAAACTTATTAATGAAAAGGAGGAATCCTTCCAAGTTTCTTCATTGTTTCTGGAAATAAATCAGGTTCTGTGGATAAGCCTCCCTTCAAGCTTCTTCCTCCTAAAGAAGGGAACGGGGAGAAGAAAAAGAAGAAGAAGAAGGGAACGAAGAAGAAGAAGAAGAAGAAGAAGAAGAAGAAGAGGGGGAATAAAAAGAAAGAGGTAACGGCATATCCCCGCGTGTATGAGATAACGATAGGTAACCGTAAGTATGTTGCTCCTAATGATTATTATGATAATGAATCTGAGTACAATGATCTTCCTATGCCCTTTACCTACATTAGTGATTATGATTTAGAGGAGCACACTACTTTTGATATTGAAAATCTCCGGGAAACTAATTCGAAAATGATGATGTTAATAATTGCCATAGTATTAATACTATCCATGTTCCTTCCCATGACGATATAGAAAGCTCTAAGCTTGGGGAAGCTTGTTTTGATGAGCATGATATTTTTAGTCCCCCAAGCATGGAGGAGAAAATTTACTTTGATGATATTTTGCCTTCTATATATGATGATTACAATGATGACTATCATATTTTCAGTCCACCTACTATTGAGGAGAAAATTAATTATGATTACAATATGCCTCCTATATATGATGATTATGGTGATGAGAATAATAATGATAGCTATTGTATTGAATTTGCTCTCACTACAATTAATAGTAAAGACTATGCTTATGTGGAGAGTAATAATTTTATGCATGTAGCTCATGATAAGAATGTTTCATGTGATAGTTATATTGTTGAGTTTGTTCATGACGCTACTGAAAGTTATTATGAGAGAGGGAAACATGGTTATATGCATCTTAATAATATTAAGTTTCCCCTCTTTATGTTGGGAATCTTGAAATTGCGCTTGTGTTGCCTTTCTATGCTTATTGCATTATGCTTACATGACTTATTTATTTACAAGATTCCTTTTCATAGGAAGTGGGTTAGACTTAAATTTGTTTCATACTTGCTTTTTGATGCTCTCTTTGCTTCAACTCTTATCCTTATGTGAGCATCATTAAAATTACTGAGCCCATCTTAATGGCGATAAAGAAAGCACTTCTTGGGAGATAACCCATGTTTTTATTTTGCTACTGTTTTGTTGTGTCTTGGAAGTTGTTACAACTGTAGCAACCTCTGCTTATCTTTATTTTATTGCATTGTTGTGCCAAGTAAAGTCTTTGATAGTAAGGTTGATACTAGATTTCGATTACTGCGCAGAAACAGATTTCTTGCTGTCACGAATTTGAGTAGGCCTCTCTGTAGGTAACTCAGAAAAATCTGCCAATGTTCGTGTGTGATCCTCAGATATGTACGCAACTTTCATTCAATTTGAGATTTTTCATCTGAGCAAGTTAAGTGCCTCTAAAAAATTCGTCTTTACGCACTGTTCTGTTTTGACAGATTCTGCCTTTTATTTCGCATTGCCCCTTTTGCTATGTTGAATGGATTTCTTTGTTCCGTTAACTTTCAGTAGGTTTGTGCAATGTCCATAAGTGTTAAGAATGATTATGTCACCTCTGAATATGTGGATTTTTGATTATGCACTAACCCTCTAATGAGTTTGTTTTGAGTTTGGTGTGGAGGAAGTTTTCAAGGATCAAGAGAGGAGGATGATACAATATGATCAAGTAGAGTGAAAAGTCTAATCTTGGGGATGCCCCCGTGGTTCATCCCTGCATATTTCAAGAAGAATCAAGCATCTAAGCTTGGGGATGCCCAAGGCATCCCCTTCTTCATCGACAACTTATCAGGTCACCTCTAGTGAAACTATATTTTTATTCCGTCACATCTTATGTGCTTTACTTGGAGCGTCTGTGTGCTTTTATTTTCGTTTTGTTATTTTCATTCTCTGAATAAATTCATGCTTATGTGGGAGAGAGACACGCTCCTCTTTTTCATTTGAACACTTGTGTTCTTAGTTTTACTTTTAATGTTCATGGCGAAAGTTAAAAGCTGCTGCATTTATTGCTATTTGGTTGGCAACAGAAAATGCTTCATGTGGTAATTGGTATATTGTCTTGAATTATTTGATACTTGGCAATTGTTGTGCTCAAATAGATCATGTTTAAGCTCTTGCATCATGTACTTTGCACCTATTAATGAATAACTACCATAGAGCTTATTGAAATTTGGTTTGCATGATTGGTCTCTCTAAAGTCTAGATATTTTCTGGTGAAGTGTTTGAACAACAAGGAGACAGTGTAGAGTCTTATAATGCTTGCAATATGTTCTTATGTAAGTTTTGATGTACCGCTTCATACTTGAGTTTGCTTCAAACAACCTTGCTAGCCAAAGCCTTGTACTGAGAGGGAATGCTTCTCGTGCATCCAAAACCTTGAGCCAAAACTTATGCCATTTGTGTCCACCATACCTACCTACTATGTGGTATTTCTCTGCCATTCGAAAGTAAATTAGTTGAGTGCTACCTTTAAAATTTCATTCCTTGTCTTTGCAATATATAGCTCATGGGAAAATAGCCTTAAAAACTATTGTGGTATTTAATATGTAGCTTATGTATCTTATTTCTTATAAGTTGCTTGTTGAGCGGTAACCATGTTTCTGGGGACGCCATCAACTATTACACTTTTGTTGAATATCATGTGAGTTGCTATGCATGTTCGTCTTGTCTCGAAGTAAGGGTGATTTATCATGATCAAATGGTTTGAGTATGCATATTGTTAGAGAAGAACATTGGGCCGCTAACTGAAGCCATGTATCATGGTGGAAGTTTCAGTTTGGACATTAATCCTCAATCTCTTATGAGAATAGTATCTGTTGTTGAATGCTTATGCATTAAAGAGGAGTCCATTATCTGTTTTCTATGTTGTCCCGGTATGGATGTCCTTATTTGAGATCTATCAAAAACGAGAAATCAAATGTGATCTATCTCCTTGGACCTTTGTACAGGCGGCATAGAGGTACCCCTTTGTGACACTTGGTTGAAACATATGTAATGCAATGATAATCCATGTAAATCCAAGCTAATTAGGACAAGGTGCGAGCACTATTGGTATTCTATGCATGAGGCTTGCAACTTATAGGATGTCTTATGCATAACACATATGAATTATTACTACCGTTGACAAAATTGTTTCTATGTTTTCAAAATAAAAGCTCTAGCACAAAAATAGTAATCCATGCTTCCCTCTTCGAAGGGCCTTTCTTTTACTTTATGTTGAGTCAGTTCACCTACTTCTTTCTATCTTAGAAGCAAACACTTGTGTCAACTGTGTGCATTGATTCCTACATATTTGCTTATTTGCATTCATCATATTACTTTGTGTTGACAATCCATGAGATATATCCATGAGATAAACATGTTGAAGTTGAAAGCAACCGCTGAAACTTATATCTTCCTTTGTGTTGCTTCAAAACTTTCTACTAAGAATTTATTGCTTTATGAGTTAACTCCTATGCAAGTCTTATTGATGCTTGTCTTGAAAGTACTATTCATGAAAAGTCTTTGCTATATGATTCAGTTGTTTAGTCATTATCTTTACCATTGCTTTGAATCACTTCATTCATCTCATATGCTTTACAATATTATGATCAAGATTATGTTAGTAGCATGTCACTTCAGAAATTATCCTTGTTATCGTTTACCTACTCGAGGGCGAGTAGGAACTAAGCTTGGGGATGCTTGATACGTCTCCAACGTATCTATAATTTCCGATGTTCCATGCTAGTTTTATGACAATACCTACATGTTTTGCTCACACTTTATAATGATTTTATGCATTTTCTGGAACTAACCTACTAACAAGATGCCGAAGTGCCAGTTCCTGTTTTCTGCTGTTTTTGGTTCCAAAAAGGCTGTTCGGGCAATATTCTCGGAATTCGACGAAACAAAGGCCAAACATCATATTTCACCAAGATGGACCAGAACACCGAAGGGGAGCCGGAGAGGAGGCCCAGGGCCACCACACCATATGGCGGCGCGGGTGGCCCCCTGGCCGCGCCAGCCTATGGGGAGGGACCCCCAGGAACCCCCTCGCGCCGCCTCTTCGCCTATATTATTCCTCGTGACCTAAAAACTCGACACCAATTGACGAAACTCCAGAAAGACTCCAGGGACGCTGATGGCGTGTATTTCACACGTTCGTTGGGAACCCCAAGAGGAAGGTATGATGCGCACAGCAGCAAGTTTTCCCTCAGAAAGAAACCAAGGTTTATCGAACCAGGAGGAGCCAAGAAGCACGTTGAAGGTTGATGGCGGCGGGATGTAGTGCGGCGCAACACCGGAGATTCCGGCGCCAACGTGGAACCTGCACAACACAACCAAAGTACTTTGCCCCAACGAAACAGTGAGGTTGTCAATCTCACCGGCTTGCTGTAACAAAGGATTAACCGTATTGTGTGGAAGATGATTGTTTGCAGAGAAAACAGTAAAACAAGTATTGCACCAGATTTGTATTTCAGTATTAAAGAATGGACCGGGGTCCACAGTTCACTAGAGGTGTCTCTCCCATAAGATAAAAGCATGTTGGGTGAACAAATTACAGTCGGGCAATTGAAAAATAGAGAGGGCATAACAATGCACATACATGTCATGATAAGTATAGTGAGATTTAATTGGGCATTACGACAAAGTACATAGACCGCCATCCAACTACATCTATGCCTAAAAAGTCCACCTTCAGGTTATCATCCGAACCCCTTCCAGTATTAAGTTGCAAAGCAACAGACAATTGCATTAAGTATGGTGCGTAATGTAATCGACAACTACATCCTTAGACATAGCATCAATGTTTTATCCCTAGTGGCAACAAGACACAGCACAACCTTAGAACTTTCCATCACTCGTCCCAGGTGTCAATGCAGGCATGAACCCACTATCGAGCATAAATACTCCCTCTTGGAGTTAAGAGCAAAAACTTGGCCAGAGCCTCTACTAATAACGGAGAGCATGCAAGATCATAAACAACACATATGTAATAACTTGATAATTAACATAACATGGTATTCTCTATCCATCGGATCCCGACAAACACAACATATAGCATTACGGATAGATGATCTTGATCATGTTAGGCAGCTCACAAGATCCAACAATGAAGCACAATGACGAGAAGACAACCATCTAGCTACCGCTATGGACCCATAGTCCAGGGGTGAACTACTCACTCATCACTCCGGAGGCGACCATGGCGGTCTAGAGTCCTCCGGGAGATGAATCCCCTCTCCGGCAGGGTGCCGGAGGAGATCTCCCGAATCCCCCGAGATGGGATTGGCGGCGGCGGCGGCGTCTCAGTAAGGTTTTCCGTATCGTGGTTTTTCGCATCAGGGGTTTCGCGACGGAGGCTTTAAGTAGGCGGAAGTGCAACGTGGGGGGCCACACGAGGGCCCCACACCACAGGTTGGCGCGGCCAAGACCTGGGCCGCGCCGCCCTATGGTGGCGGCCCCTCGTGGCCCCACTTCGACTCCTCTTCGGTCTTCCGGAAGCTTCGTGGCAAAATAGGACCCTGGGTCTTGATTTCGTCCAATTCCAAGAATATTTCGTTACTAGGATTTCTGAAACCAAAAACAGCAGAAAACAGCAACTGGCTCTTCGCCATCTTGTTAATAGGTTAGTTCCAGAAAATGCACGAATATGACATAAAGTGTGCATAAAACATGTAGGTATCATCAATAATATGGCATGGAACATAAGAAATTATCGATACGTCGGAGACGTATCAGCATCCCCAAGCTTAGTTCTGCTCGTCCCGAACAGGTAAAACGATAACAAAGATAATTTCTGAAGTGACATGCCATCATAACCTTGATCATACTATTTGTAAACATATGTAATGAATGCAGCGATCAAAACAATGGTAATGACATGAGTGAACAAGTGAATCATAAAGCAAAGACTTTTCATGAATAGTACTTCAAGACAAGCATCAATAAGTCTTGCATAAGAGTTAACTCATAAAGCAATAAATCAAAGTAAAGGTATTAAAGCAACACAAAGGAAGATTAAGTTTCAGCGGTTGCTTTCAACTTATAACATGTATATCTCATCGATAATTGTCAACATAGAGTAATATAACAAGTGCAATATGAAAGTATGTAGGAATCAATGCACAGTTCACACAAGTGTTTGCTTCTTGAGATGGAGAGAGATAGGTGAACTGACTCAACATAAAAGTAAAAAAGAATGGTCCTTCAAAGAGGAAAGCATCGATTGCTATATTTGTGCTAGAGCTTTTATTTTGAAAACATGAAACAATTTTGTCAACGGTAGTAATAAAGCATATGAGTTATGTAAATTATATCTTACAAGTTGCAAGCCTCATGCATAGTATACTAATAGTGCCCGCACCTTGTCCTAATTAGCTTGGACTACCGGATCTTTGCAATACACATGTTTTAACCAAGTGTCACAATGGGGTACCTCCATGCCGCCCTGTACAAAGGTCTAAGGAGAAAGCTCGCATTTTGGATTTCTCGCTTTTGATTATTCTCAACTTAGACATCCATACCGGGACAACATGGACAACGAGATAATGGACTCCTCTTTAATGCATAAGCATGTGGCAACAATTATTATTCTCATATGAGATTGAGGATATATGTCCAAAACTGAAACTTCCACCATGAATCATGGCTTTAGTTAGCGGCCCAATGTTCTTCTCTAACAATATGTACTCCAACCATTAAGGTGGTAGATCTCTCTTACTTCAGACAAGACGGACATGCATAGCAACTCACATGATATTCAACAAAGAATAGTTGATGGCGTCCCCGAAGCATGGTTATCGCACAACAAGCAACTTAATAAGAGATAAAGTGCATAAGTACATATTCAATACCACAATAGTTTTAAAGCTATTTGTCCCATGAGCTATATATTGTAAAGGTGAATGATGGAATTTTAAAGGTAGCACTCAAGCAATTTACTTTGGAATGGTGGAGAAATACCATGTAGTAGGTAGGTATGGTGGACACAAATGGCATAGTGGTTGGCTCAAGGATTTTGGATGCATGAGAAGTATTCCCTCTCGATACAAGGTTTAGGCTAGCAAGGTTATTTGAAACAAACACAAGGATGAACGGTACAGCAAAACTCACATAAAAGACATATTGTAAATATTATAAGACTCTACACCGTCTTCCTTGTTGTTCAAAACTCAATACTAGATGTTATCTAGACTCTAGAGAAACCAAATATGCAAACCAAATTAGCAAGCTCTAAGTGTTTCTTCATTAATGGGTGCAAAGTATATGATGCAAGAGCTTAAACATGAGCACAACAATTGCCAAGTATCAAATTATCCAAGACATTTTAGAATCACTACATGTAGTATTTTCCAATTCCAACCATATAACAATTTAACGAAGAAGAAACTTCGCCATGAATACTATGAGTAGAGCCTAAGGACATACTTGTCCATATGCTACAGCGGAGCGTGTCTCTCTCCCACAAAGTGAATGCTAGGATCCATTTTATTCAAACAAAACAAAAACAAACCGACGCTCCAAGCAAAGTGTATAAGATGTGACGGAATAAAAATATAGTTTCGGGGAGGAACCCGATAATGTTGTCGATGAAGAAGGGGATGCCTTGGGCATCCCCAAGCTTAGACGCTTGAGTCTTCTTAGAATATGCAGGGGTGAACCACCGGGCATCCCCAAGCTTAGAGCTTTCACTCTCCTTGATCATATTGTATCACACTCCTCTCTTGATCCTTGAAACTTCCTCCACACCAAACTCGAAACAACTCATTAGAGGGTTAGTGCACAATAAAAATTCACATGTTCAGAGGTGACACAATCATTCTTAACACTTCTGGACATTGCATAAAGCTACTGGACATTAATGGATCAAAGAAATTCATCCAACATAGCAAAAGAGGCAATGCGAAATAAAAGGCAGAATTTGTCAAAACAGAACAGTCCGTAAAGATGGATTTTATTAGGGCACCAGACTTGCTCAAATGAAAATGCCAAAATTGAATCAAAGTTTCGTACATACATGAGGATCACTCACGTAAATTGGCTTAATTTTCTGAGTTACCTACAGAGAATTAGACCCAGATTCGTGACAGCAAAGAAATCTGTTTCTGCGCAGTAATCCAAATCTAGTATTTACTTTACTATCAAAGACTTTACTTGGCACAACAAAACATAAAACTAAGATAAGGAGAGGTTGTTACAGTAGTAAACAACTTCCAAGACTCAAATATAAAACAAAAATACTGTAGTAAAAACATGGGTTGTCTCCCATAAGCGCTTTTCTTAACGCCTTTCAGCTAGGCGCAGAAAGTGTATATCAAGTATTATCAAGAGATGAAGCATCAACATCATAAGCTCCCCCATCTGTAGTGGTACTAAGGGCTTTGTCAATTTTAGGCCTATAATAATATTTCTTTGGTTTAGTCACTTTAGAGACATACATAAACTTTTGCTCCTTTCCCACATAAGCTTTCTCTCTAAACTGTAAAGATGAAAAGGTTAAACCCAAGGTTCCCATAGCTTTTTCAAGTTTGCCAATCCTATTAATTTGATTATCATGGTCAACACAAGTTCCTAGGACACTAATTCTTTCATCAATTCCTCCTAAGGATTTATCAAGTTTATCAGTTTTATCAAGTAACATCTCCAACTTAGTTTCAACACTAAAAATTTTCTCTATGGTTTCCAATTTTTTCATAACATCGTCAGGGGAGGTTTCAATTTTAATTTCATTAACAGGTGGTGTTCCAAATAAACTCTCAATAATGCAACTAGCTTCTAAAGCGGGAGCACCTAGGAAGTTACCTCCCGCGAGACAATCAAGAACATATCTATTCCAGCTAGAGATACCAACATAAAAATTCCTGAGTAGGATAGTGGTGGAGTGTTTCTTAGTGCACCTGTTGGGCATCACTAATTCTATACCAAGCATCTTTTAAACATGCTCCCCCTTGTTGCTTAAACGAACGAACTTCGACTTCAGGATTACTCATTTTAGCAGTAGTAAATAAAACAAACTAGATAAAGTAAATGCAAGTAAATAATTTTTTTGTGTTTTTGATATAGAGTGCAAGACAATAAATAAAGTAAAACTAGCAACTAATTTTTTTGTGTTTTGATACAAGTGCAGCAAACAAAGTAGTAAATAAAATAAAGCAAGACAAAAACAAAGTAAAGAGATTGGGAAGTGGAGACTCCCCTTGCAGCGTGTCTTGATCTCCCCGGCAACGGCGCCAGAAAATATGCTTGATGGCGTGTATTTCACACGTTCGTTGGGAACCCCAAGAGGAAGGTATGATGCGCACAGCAGCAAGTTTTCCCTCAGAAAGAAACCAAGGTTTATCGAACCAGGAGGAGCCAAGAAGCACGTTGAAGGTTGATGGCGGCGGGATGTAGTGCGGCGCAACACCGGAGATTCCGGCGCCAACGTGGAACCCGCACAACACAACCAAAGTACTTTGCCCCAACGAAACAGTGAGGTTGTCAATCTCACCGGCTTGCTGTAACAAAGGATTAACCGTATTGTGTGGAAGATGATTGTTTGCAGAGAAAACAGTAAAACAAGTATTGCAGAAGATTTGTATTTCAGTATTAAAGAATGGACCGGGGTCCACAGTTCACTAGAGGTGTCTCTCCCATAAGATAAAAGCATGTTGGGTGAACAAATTACAGTCGGGCAATTGAAAAATAGAGAGGGCATAACAATGCACATACATGTCATGATAATTATAGTGAGATTTAATTGGGCATTACGACAAAGTACATAGACCGCCATCCAACTACATCTATGCCTAAAAAGTCCACCTTCAGGTTATCATCCGAACCCCTTCCAGTATTAAGTTGCAAAGCAACGAGACAATTGCATTAAGTATGGTGCGTAATGTAATCGACAACTACATCCTTAGACATAGCATCAATGTTTTATCCCTAGTGGCAACAAGACAAAGCACAACCTTAGAACCTTCGTCACTCGTCCTAGGTGTCAATGCGGGCATGAACCCACTATCGAGCATAAATACTCCCTCTTGGAGTTAAGAGCAAAAACTTGGCCAGAGCCTCTACTAATAACGGAGAGCATGCAAGATCATAAACAACACATATGTAATAACTTGATAATTAACATAACATGGTATTCTCTATCCATCGGATCCCGACAAACACAACATATAGCATTACGGATAGATGATCTTGATCATGTTAGGCAGCTCACAAGATCCAACAATGAAGCACAATGAGGAGAAGACAACCATCTAGCTACTGCTATGGACCCATAGTCCAGGGGTGAACTACTCACTCATCACTCCGGAGGCGACCATGGCGGTATAGAGTCCTCCGGGAGATGAATCCCCTCTCCGGCAGGGTGCCGGAGGAGATCTCCGTGAATCCCCCGAGATGGGATTGGCGGCGGCGGCGTCTCAGTAAGGTTTTCCGTATCGTGGTTTTTCGCATCAGGGGTTTCGCGACGGAGGCTTTAAGTAGGCGGAAGGGCAACATGGGGGGCCACACGAGGGCCCCACACCACAGGTCGGCGCGGCCAAGACCTGGGCCGCGCCGCCCTATGGTGGCGGCCGCTCGTGGCCCCACTTCGACTCCTCTTCGGTCTTCCGGAAGCTTCGTGGCAAAATAGGACCCTGGGTCTTGATTTCGTCCAATTTCGAGAATATTTCGTTACTAGGATTTCTGAAACCAAAAACAGCAGAAAACAAGAATCGGCTCTTCGGCATCTTGTTAATAGGTTAGTTCCAGAAAATGCACGAATATGACATAAAGTGTGCATAAAACATGTAGGTATCATCAATAATATGGCATGGAACATAAGAAATTATCGATACGTCGGAGACGTATCAGACGCCGCCGCCATCGCGAAACTCCGTTTCGGGGGACAGAAGTCTCTGTTCCGGCACGCCGCCGGGACGGGGAATTGCCCCCGGAGTCATCTCTATCGACACCACCGCCATCTTCATCGCCATCGCTGTCTCCCATGATGAGGAGGGAGTAGTTCTCCCCGAGGCTGAGGGCTCTACACCGTAGCTATGTGGTTCATCTCTCTCTCCCATGGTGTGATCTTTATGTGATCATGAGCTTTGTATCAGTATTAATCTATGTGCTACTCTAGTGATGTTATTAAAGTAGTCTATTCCTCCTCCACGATGTAATGTTGACAGTGTGTGCATCATGTAGTACTTGGCATAGGTTATGATTGTAATCTCTTGTAGATTATGAAGTTAACTATTACTATGCACTCTAGAGGTTACTTTAATATGAACTCCGGATTCACTCTCCACGGTGTGACGGTGACGGTGTGCGCATCGTGTGTGATTCCTTTATGAAGTTGTGGAGCTTGTTTACTCCGGCTTGAGGGTGCTCTTGTAGCCCTACACAATGAATGGTGTTTATTATCCAACAAGAGAGTGTGAGAAAGTAGCACAAGTGAAGAGAAGTTATTTATTTATGTGATCATTGTTGAGAGTGTCCACTAGTGAAAGTATGATCCCTAGGCCTTGTTTCCAAATATCGAATCGCCATTTATTTACTGTTCTACTGCATGTTTACTTGCTGCCATATTTATTTCGGATTGTTATTACCACTCATATTCATCCATATCACTTGCATCTTATTATCTCTTCGCCGAACTAGTGCACCTATACATCTGACAAGTGTATTAGGTGTGTTGGGGACACAAGAGACTTTTGTATCGTAATTGCGGGGTTGCTTGAGAGGGATATCTTTGACCTCTACCTCCCTGAGTTCGATAAACCTTGGGTGATTCACTTAAGGGAAACTTGCTGCTGTTCTACAAACCTCTGCTCTTGGAGGCCCAACACTGTCTACAGGAATAGAAGCGTGCGTAGACATCAGCCTTATACAGAAATTTTATCTATACTCAGTTTTCCCCTCGAGTACTTAGACTGGCAAGTGCAATATACTCAGTTTTACCCTCAAGTAGCTGGTCAACAGAGAGTCAACAAATGAGATTAACATATCTAATTGAGTCATTTCATGCGCAAAAAAAATCCAAAAAAAATAAAAACATAGTGGCACCTACTCATGGAGTCTTTCTACGCAAACTGCCACCTAGAAAACCTTAACAAACATATAGAAATCAAGTTTTACCCCAAATTTCCACTTCTCAGAATCACTAGTGTAGATATGAAGATGCATGGTTTTCCACTCAAACCCCTTTGCAAAACATCTTCCCCAAAAACATAGTTTGTCTAAATGATGCCATAATTGTCACACTCATGTATATTTGAATTGCAAATAATTTTATGTAGCCCAATATGAATTATATTGTACAAAACACGCATTTTTCAGTTTGTAATTCTTTTTGTTTGAATCCCTTAGTCTATTTACTATTTATGTGCCCTTGGATTGTTAGTACTACTCAGTTTTGCCCTCAAGTTCTGTCACAAATTCTCTCAGAAGCCCAAACTTATCCTGATTGGTTGAGCCGTTGTCACACGGATCGACTCCACGAACCGTTGATCAACTGATCTAACGGGCAATATACCCCTCCCCGTCTCTTCGTGGCCACACCTCTCTCTCTCTCTCTCTTCGTGGCCACCCCTCTCTCTCTCTGTCGGCGGATGCATTATTGTCATCCCTCTAACAATTATCAACTATCTTTCGCTTTCCTTTTCTTTTAGGGGATATAGTTTGGGATATAGTTTCGGTAATTTGAAACGTCCCAAAAGTGGTATAATTTTGGTACAAACATGAGGCATACATATTTGCGGATTTCAGTGAATGCATTATTGTCACCCCTCTAACAATTATCAACTATCTTTCGCTTTCCTTTTCTTTTAGGGGATATAGTTTTGGCACATAGTTTTGGTAATTTGAAACGGCCCAAAAGTGGTATAATTTTGGTATAAACATGAGGCATATATATTTGCGGATTTCGGTGAATGCATTATTGTCACCCCTCTAAAAATTATCAACTATCTTTCGCTTTCCTTTTCTTTTAGGGGATATAGTTTTGGCATATAGTTTTGGTAATTTGAAACGGCCGAAAAGTGGTATAATTTTGGTATGAACATGAGGCATACATATTTGCGGATTTCGGTGAATGCATTATTGTCACCCCTCGAACAATTATCAACTATCTTTCGCTTTCCTTTTCTTTTAGGGGATATAGTTTTGGCATATTTGGGGGATTTCGGGGAATAAATTATTGGGATTATTTGTCACCCCTCTAACAATTATCAACTTTCTTTAACATTCCAATATAGTTGGTAATTTCAGTGAATGCACACACTAACTATGAAAACAACTACAAGTACATGATAAGAATTCGATCGCAATTATAGCATTCCCTTGTAACAACTTCTAGCGCCTGGTGAGCAATGATAAGAATCCGATCGCAATTATACAACAGAAAAAACAACCAGCCATCAGATTAGCTTGCTTCTTAAACTCGATCAGCTGCCTTAACTGCTTGTTCATTTTCTTCAGTTCTCCCTTCACTTCCACCAGTCCTGCATTGGGAGCATTAGGCATAATCGGAACGGCTCCTCTCTCCGCCGCATTCTCTACAGCAACCCCCCCCCCCTCCCAAATTGCGCTCCCCAATAGCGTCAATTGATTCCTGCAATTGAAGCCTCTGAACGTACACATCGATCCACTCAAAATGCCTGCATTTATTCAGGATCTGAAAACAACAATGTGAATCCTAAATCCCAAATTCGAGGGAATAACAAGAAAATCGAGAGAAAACAGAGAAATTGGAGCGAGATCTAACCTTATCCCCCTCTCTATATGGCAAGCTCTCGCATGCAAGGAACTCACGTCCACGGTTGCCGTTCTCGTCCGTCTTACGGATCGACCACTTCGGAGGCTCTGGCGTGGGCGGTCGGGGCATCTTGTCAAAGGCACGGGTCCATACTGCGGCCATGAAGAACGGGAGGTCGAATAGAAACTAGACATCACCCGCCTGCCGAAGAAGGGCTGCCGCTGGCGGAGAAGAAGAACAATGGGGCAAGGGAAAGAAAGGGGAAGCAATGGCATGGGCACGGGTGCGGGGCTGGCTCGGGCTCCCATTTTGCAATGGTCACCTGGGTAAGCTGTGGGTCCGGCGCACTAACGAGGACAGATTGTGGGTCCCACAATGATCTGGATAAGTGAAGACGTGTCCACTGCGGGACACCAACAGCGGCCCCACTTGCCAGCACCAACCAACGTCAACTAAACGGGAATCCTCCGTCCGAGCTCCTTCTGCGGGTTTCAGACAAGGTCTTGGGGAAAACTGAGGAAAAACTAAGGGGCTGGGGAAAACTGAGCATAACTAAGGAGCCAAGGGCAGGAAAATAGAAATCCCTTTATAGAATACACCAATGCCTACATCTACAGTTTGGTGATAATTATTTGAAAGTTTAAATGTCATATTCAAAATTTACAAAAAAGGGCTAAATGCAGCTCGATCTACAAAATGCCTCACTACTTGTATGATGGCCTTGAATGAAGGCCAATTACAGGGCATGCCGATACATCTCAGGTTGTAGCTATTTTTCATATTTACGAGTTTTGGACGAATTTTACTCAAAGTTAAAATATATGTATTGTAAATATTGGTCCAAAAATTTAGGGATATATATATATATAAGAGGATACATGCATAGAAGTAGATAAGTACCCCGACTTTTTGCACAAATGTATATATTTTTTCCATGATTACTTGCTAAATAGAGCATCCATCTTTTTTAACCTAGAAAACACTAATCGATAATCTTATTAATATCGTACCAAAATAACATTCTATGCAGCCAACTTTGAATTACTTCACCTAAGTGGTAGGAATTAATTTGTTTGCATCAATTGTAACTTGGTAAGTAGTTGAAAGTTCTCTCTCTCTCTCGTCATGGGAGAAACGGGGCAACAATTTTATCTTTCGACCTCACATATGCGAGTGATCTTTTTAGTCTAACTAGATGGCTAAATAATTGCGGAAAAAACCGCGGCGAGCTTGGTAGTCAATATTGTGTGCAAGCTAGGCTAGGGAGAGTGGATTCTTTCTGCAGGAACAATGCTTGGAAATTCACAATGGTATTTTATTCAGAACCTTGAGCAAAATACAAACATGCAGAAAACATGACAACCCAAAGCGTGGAGAGCCCATCATATGAGAATATCAAAGATGGCGTACCGATGATTTTGAAAAGAATCCTTCACAAATGTTGGCACCATGTCGGAGTTCCTTGTATTTGTACACATGCATGTAAGCTTCTTTACTACAAGTACCATGGCCAAATGTTGAACCATGCATGCACTCATTTTTTTGTAGAAATGTGCAACATTTCATTCCCAACAAACTTTGCAAATCAGTTTTTTTTTTTTGCAACTGCTGATGTGGCTTCTTACATGAGGGCCCATGACCCTGACATGGCTGCTGACAACGTGGGTCCAATATTCCCACCTCCAACAAATGTCACACGTATATTTGGAAATTGGTTAAGCTAGGTGAACAAGACGTCTAAAGTTAGAATTATAATTGGATTTTGTGTGTCGATGTGGGCTATATGAAACAAACTATGATATTGTTTTTAACAAGAGTATGGACTCTAATATTTTACAGGTTATCCGTATGGTATCACACTGGATTGATGACTGATCTCTTCTGCTACCGGAGTATCGGCTGAAAGCGGTGGTGATAAGGGGGGATCCCAGCAGATCCTCCTAAGTTGTTGCTCGATCTTTCACAGCGAGAATCCGGGTAGATAGAATCTCCCAACAACGCGATGAACGCAGCCTGGAGAAGAGGGAACGAATCCAGCAAGTAACGGATCGATGAACGATACGCCTCAAACCTTGATCTAGACAATCCTTGATGAACACAAGGACCTTCGCAGCGGATATCTATACCTAATCTCTACTAATAAGTTACGAATCGGTGGTGTTGGTAGGTCAAAAAAACCGGAATAAATTTTCGTTCGTAAAAAAAACAGAACTTGGTTCGCGGATTAGTACGTGCGTTCGCTGTTTATTGTTCGTCCGTCCGTGGTTCCCTGGGGGCAGTCGCCATAAAACCCGGTTTCCTGTGTCTTGGCCACGAAAGATACAGTGGCCCATACCATCACGAGAGACAGAGACCCATCCGAACAAGACCTGCACAAGCAACGCTCGTGAGAAAATACAACTCCTATCCTGCACGTAAACCATCACGAAATCCACACCTGTGCCTCGTCGCTTTGATAAAAGCCACACGGGCACAGGCACCTATCGCCTCGCCGCACGGACGTGCAGGCTCCTCTCGCCTCGCCGCCATAGACCGCTTTTTCTGCTCAATTTCTAGCGGCCGGCTCCGAGTTTCCCTTCTCGATTACTAGCCGCCGGCCTGATTTTACCATGCAGGAAAGCAATTTCTGCGAGGCAGGGCTGCACGACCGCACGCCTGCGAACCCGAAGAGGTTGCTGCGGTTGCAGGACAGCTTGTGCCGCTGTCACGGCCGCCAGCAACTCGATCTCCGGCCACCCATGAGATCCACCTCCTCAAGTCCCCGATGCTTGATATAGAGGTGCGCACCGCAGCTGGAGGTCGACCTCTTGTGGAGTACCGATCTAAAATCTTGGCGGGTCAATATTGTGGAGTTGTACCGATCTGACGGCGGCGTGCGGGAAGCGCTTCTCGCGTCGCTGTCCTCCGACTGGACAGAAAGACGCGGGCGAAGGCGCTTTCATATGGTGGTGACACTTGAGTCTTGAGGCATTGCGTCTTGACGGTTGACGCAGCTGCTACTCTGCCGGCGGCGGTGGCCGGAGGACTCGAGGCGAGATGTACGGGGACTGCAGCACCGATACAAACGCAGAGCAGGGCATTGATGGCGAGTAGGAGTGTAGGGTGATGGAGAAGGCCGGTGAGATGAGGTTGTACCGATCCGAGTTGCGGCAGATCAATCTGTCATTGGTCCTGATGGTTTGGGGCTGTATGCTTCCACCTGCATGCATGTATGCTTCATCTAGCTGGGTGATGTTCACGTGCATGCGCCTACATGGTAGTTCAGTTGTGGTTGTTCTGAACTATTGGGTTCCAAGGGTCGGCTTTGTGCAATTGTGGGTGGAGATGATATCAAATTAGATGATTTGGTTGTTTGGTTTGAACCTGGTCAGAGAAAATGTCATGCCCTAAGCAAATAATTAACCAGACGAGTATAATCTAATTATGACTGTTGAGGAGCAATAGCAGTGCTGAACCATCAATGGGTTTGGTGATGCGCTGTGTTTGAACAGTTATTTGGTGGTGGATTTGGTTGTGTTTGATCATAAAAAAACAAAATGCAAAGCTGATGAAAACGTGCTCCATTCCAGTCTCCAGGTAGCTCCATACATTAAAGCCAGGTAGCTTGGCGTGTGTGTGTTATGATTGATTTGTTGCAGAAGGTAAAATAATAGCAAGTGTAAGAAAAAGCTAGATCTCTGAAGTCATGCAGTTGTACATGCTTCTTCCTGAGGGAACACAGAGAAGATCAGCACAAAAACATCTCGCACCTAGACCAGCTTCTTTTCTATTTTTCCGCAGCAACGCGCGGGCACTTAGCAATATAATTGGAAATAAAAATAACAAAATCTCCGAAACAATCTTACACATGATACGCTAGCCAAAATCTTTTTAATTAATTTCTTCATCAAAAATAAGTAACTTATATTTGTGTAAATCTAGATAAATATGAGTCATTTTTTGGGCGGACGAAGTACAATATTCCGTCTGAATATTGGCGCATTCTTCTAATTTCTCCTCCAACACAACACCAGTGTGGGCAAAAAAGTCTAATAGGACAAAACTAAACATGAAACGAGCACTCAACTAAGAAAAGTGAATTAGCCAATCTGTAATAAAATTGCTCACAATATAATCTGTAATAAAATAGCTCACATACCGTCTTCAAAATAAAAACTGTAATGTGTCACAACTCGCAATGTTATCGCGACAAACAAGTTGAAGATCCATCTATTTTGAACAGCACTCTATTTTTCTCTTTTATTCTCAACCTAAAACTTGCATCCAGAAATATAAATTTAGATAAGTTAACAATACCATATGAAGCCACCGTCGAATCATCTGATCGGTTCTTGAAGGAGAGAACGGATTTTTTGGTAACAATCTCGTTTTCCTTCCTGCTCGCCATCTATCTTTTTCTCTCAATTTCAGCATGCCACGGCAAAGCAGCAGCTAGCAGCAGCAATATATCCCAGAAGATAAATGATAGCAGCCAATATCTGCCGCGATCTCTCGCTGCATCTCTCTCTGACTCTCTCAGTGCATCAGCTAGCCAGCCTCTTCCCGGTGCCTCCTTCCATCCCTTCCTCGATGCTCTACCGCTAAGCTGCTGCGCCCTGCTCGCCTCTAAGCTCCCTGCTGCCGCCCACGCGAGCGGCCCACACAATCGAGTAGCCGTCCGCCGTGTCTAGGCTCTCCTGCCCGCCTGCGTGTCGCCTCTAACTGCCAAGTCGATCCCTCGTCTGCAGTCCGTACGCTGAGATACACTAGTGGAGAAGAGGCCTTTGGTCCCAAGCAAATGTCCCACTGCTGAACCAAACCGGGTCCAATGCCCCCATTGGACCCGGTTCGTTTCTGCCCAGGACGACCCCACCCGCTGGCGCCTGTCCTGTAGCGGCCTTTGGACCCGGTTTGTCATACAAACCGGGTCCAAAGGGTCCACCCGCAGGGCGCGGCAGGCCGTGTCAGCCTGGGGAACCCTTTAGTCCCGGTTTGTATGACAAACCGGGTCCAAAGGCCCCCCTCTGACTATATAACCTTGCCCCTGCCCAAGTGTGAGCCACACTTAGCCATTTTTTCACTATCTTCACAAGAGGGGTGTATTGCTTTCCTCTCTTCTTCACATGCACAAGAGGTGTTCGATGAAATGCTTAAGAGGATTTGCCACTTGAGTTTACACAAATCAAGCCACACTTAACTTGCTTTTTTCTTCTTCATCGAGGTTAACGACTTTATCCTTTTCATCTGCAATTGATAAAATGCATGTGTATATATACATCGTGATGTTCTGTAATGGTTTTGATCAGCTTAATTATATCATGCAGATGAATCGGCAATGGATGTACATTGACCGACGGTTTGACGAGTTCACTGCGGGCCTCGGATAATTTTATGGCCGTGGCGGAGGCAAACAAACATGGTGGCTTCATGTATTGTCCATGTGTGGACTGCAAGAATATCGTAAATTACGCTCACTCGAGTCTCATTCACAGCCACCTTCTGCGATCCGGTTTCATGCCCAAGTTACTATTGTTGGACCAAGCACGGAGAAAGAGGGGTTATGATGGAAGACAATGAAGAAGAGGAAGATGATGATGACGGTTATCCCAATTTCCCCGAATACGATGATACTGCAGAAGGCAATGAAGACAATGAAGTAGAAGATCAAGAGGCACCGGATGAGCCTGCCGATGATGATCTTGGCCGGGCCATTGCTGATGCAAGGAGAGAATGTGAAACTGAAAAGGAAAGGTTGGCCTTCGACTAGATGATAGAAGATCACAACAAATTGTTATACCCAACTTGCGAAGATGGCCATAAAAAGCTAGGCAGCACACTGGAATTGTTGCAATTGAAGGCAGAGAACGGTGTCGCTGACTCAGGATTTGGAAAGTTGCTGACAATAATTAAGAGGAAGCTTCCAAGGGGTAACGAATTGCCCGCCAGTACGTACGAAGCGAAGAAGATTGTCTGCCCTCTAGGATTAGATGTGCAAAAGATACATGCATGCATTAATGACTGCATCCTCTACCGCGGTGAGTACGAGAATTTGGATGCATGTCCGGTGTGCACTTGCATTGCGGTATAAGATCAGACGAGATGACCCTGGTGATGTTGAGGGCGAGCGCCCCAAGAAGAGGGTTCCTGCCAAGGTTATGTGGTATGCTCCTATAATACCACGGCTGAAACGCTTGTTCAGGAATAAAGAGCACGCTAGGTTGTTGCGATGGCACAAAGAAGACCGTAAGAAAGACGTGATGTTGAGGCACCCTGCCGATCGATCCCAATGGAGAAAAATCGATAGAGAGTTCCCAAACTTTGCACGGGATGCAAGGAACTTAAGGTTTGGTCTAAGTACGGATGGCATGAATCCTTTTGGAGAGCAGAGCTGCAGCCATAGCACCTGGCTCGTGACTCTTTGTATATATAACCTTCCTCCTTGGTTGTGCATGAAGCGGAAGTTTATTATGATGCCGGTGCTCATACAAGGCCCGAAGCAACCCGGGAACGACATTGATGTGTACCGAAGCCATTAGTCGAAGAACTTCTACAGCTGTGGTCCCTAGCAGGTGTACGTGTGTGGGACGAGCACAAGCAGGAGGAATTTGACCTAAGAGCGATGCTTTTCGTAACCATCAATGACTGGCCTGCTCTTGGTAACATTTCGGGACAGATCAAACAAGGGATACAATGCATGCACACACTCGTTTACATGAGCTCGAAGGTGATTATTTGGAAAAAGGTCGAAGGTCGTGTACACGGGGCATCGTCGATTTCTTAGGATTACCCATCCCGTAAGAAAGAAAGGAAAGCATTACGACGGTGAGGCTGATCACCGGAGGAAGCCTCCCCATCGTGATGGTGTTGATATATTTGGTATGGTCAAGGATCTAGATGTAATATTTGGAAAGGGTCCCGGCGGACGGTCCGTTCCGAATGACGCTGCCGGACACGCGCCCATGTGGAAGAAGAAATCTATTTTTTGGGAGCTAGAATATTGGAAAGTCTTAGAAGTCCGCTCTTCAATCGATGTGATGCATGTGACGAAGAATATTTGCGTGAACCTGCTAGGCTTTCTGGGCGTGTACGGGAAGACAAAAGATACACCAGAAGCACGGGAGGACCAGCAACGTTGGAAAGACCCCAAAAATCTGCATGAGAGAGTTAAAGGACGTCATTTATCCAGCTACGCTCTTACAAAAGCGAGAGAAGGAAATATTTTTTGAATGTCTTAGCGATATCAAGGTCCCGTCCGGCTTCTCCTCCAATATAAAGGGAATAATAAATATGGAGAAGAAAACATTCCAGAACCCGAAGTCTCATGACTCGTCACGTGATAATGACACAGTTGCTTCCGATTGCATTGAGGGGGCTTCTACCGGAAAATGTTCGATTGCCCATTGTGAAGCTATGTGCATTCCTCAATGCAATTTCTCAGAAGGTAATAAACCCAGAAATTCTACCGAGGTTGCAGAATGATGTGGTCCAATGTCTCGTTAGTTTTGAGCTGGTGTTCCCACCATCCTTCTTCAATATTATGACACATCTCCTCGTTCACCGGGTCGATGAGATTTCCATTCTCGGTCCTGTGTTTCTACACAATATGTTCCCCTTCGAGAGGTTCATGGGAGTCTTGAAGAAATATGTTCATAACCGTGCTAGGCCGGAAGGAAGCATCTTCAAGGGCTATGGAACAGAGGAGGTCATTGAATTCTCGTGTTGACTTTATTCCTGACCTTAAGCCGATTGGTGTTCCTGAATCGCGGCATGAAGGGAGACTAAGTGGAAAAGGCACGCTAGGAAGGAAATCAATGATATGTAGGGACGGGATTTCTTTGACTCAAGCACACTACACGGTTCTACAAAGTTCCACCATGGTGGCTCCGTATATCGGTGACCACAAGAACTTTCTACGCTCCCGGAACCCGGGCAGTCGAACGATTGGATTAGACGTGAACACATGTCGACTTTCGGCGGTTGGTTGCAAAAACATCTCCTGAATAACAAAGATATTGAAGATCAGCTGTACTTGCTGGCCCGGACACCATCTTCGATCGTAGTGACTTTCCAAGGGTACGAGATAAATGGGAATACATTTTACACGATCGCCCAAGATAAAAAGAGCACCAACCAAAACAGTGGTGTCCGCTTTGATGCAATAATGAATGAAGGCCCAAATGACACATATTATGGTTACATAGAGGATATCTGGGAACTTGAGTATGGACCTTCTTTTAAGGTCCCTTTGTTTAGGTGCAAATGGGTCAACAAAACAGGAGGCGGGGTTCGGGTAGACAAGTTGTATGGAATGACAACGAGTGGATCTCAACAATCTTGGGTATAGAGACGAACCATTCGTCCTAGCCAAGGATGTGGCCCAGGTTTTCTATGTGAAGGATATGTCTAGCAAACCAAGAAAAAGGAAACATAAGGAAACAAATACATCAAACGATGAGCCAAAGCGCCACATAGTTCTTTCTCGGAAAAAGAAACATCGTGGGAGTGGAGGACAAGACAGACATGTCGAAGATTATAATAAGTTTGATGAAATTCCACCCTTCGAGTGAACATTGATCCAAGCATCAAGTTAAATGATGAAGATGCTCCATGGTTAAGGCCGAAGAAGATTAAATGATGAAGATGCTCCATGGCACAAATGAGTATCTCAACATGGCAATCAATTTCCCATTTATTTTTGTGTAATCATTTAACAGTATGTAAGATATGAAAAGTGGAGATGTGGTTGGCTTTTTGTACCATATATATAGAGGAGATGTAGTCGTTCACGGGTTTGCAGGGGAAAAATTCCGAGGCGCAGTTTCCGAAGATGCCGTAGGGCATGTGCACCAACAACATCTTCGAGAAACTGCGCCACGGGAGATTTCCCAACCCTTTCCCCAACACTATTAGAGAAGATGTAGTCGTTCAGGGGCTTGCAGGAAAAATTCCGAGGAGCAACTTCCGAAGATGCCGTAAGGCTTGTGCACCAACGACATCTTCGAGAAGTTGCGCCACGGGAGATTTCCCAACCCTTTCCCCAACAACGTTAGAGGAGATGTAGTCGTTCACGGGCTTGCAGGGAAAAATTCCGAGGCGCAGCTTCCGAAGATGCCGTAGGGCGTGTGCACCAACAACATCTTCGAGAAGCTGCGCCACGGGAGATTTTCCAATCCATGGGAATGAATCTCTGCTTGGCTTGTTGATCTGCTTGGCAAGCCGTATCGATGCTCCTTTTATAGGCACAGCACCGCTTCTACTCGACAGGGCGTCGTGCGCTACATGCTTTATCTCATCGAGCCGTGCGTCCACCCATGCGTTCTTATCCTGCCGACATCTTTAGTCCCGGTTGTACCCACCAGCCGGGACTAAAGGTTACCCACACGTCCTTATCCCACCGACAGTTTTGTTAGATGACAAAAAAAGGATCTTTAGTCCCGGTTGTACCCACCAGCCGGACTAAAGGTTACCCACACGTCCTTATCCCACCGACAGTTTTGTTAGATGACAAAAAAAGGATCTTTCGTCCCGGTTGTACCCACCAGCCGGGACTAAAGGTTACCCACACGTCTTTATCCCACCGACAGTTTTGTTAGATGACAAAAAAGGATCTTTCGTCCCGGTTGTACCCACCAGCCGGGACTAAAAGGTTACCCACACGTCTTTATCCCACCGACACTTTTGTTAGATATGACAAAAAATGATCTTTACTCCCGGTTGTACCCACCAGCCGGGACTAATGTTTTCGGTGCCACTGCGTTCCCGCCTATTTTTCTTCCCGCGCTTTCCACTGCGTTCCCGCCTATTTTTCTTCCCGCGCTTTCCACTGCTTCCCGCCTCTGTCCTCCCGCCAATTTTTTCACTATATATATATGTAGGCTTGGCCTCCATTTACATATCACATCTAGACTCATATCTGCAAACCTCATCACTCTGTCCCATGGCTTCCATCATATCTCTAACCCTCCGGGAGGCGGAGGCGCTTTGCGCGTCGAACTACCCCTGCCCGCCGGGCTACCGTGTCCCGACCGGCTGGTTGCTGAGCGTCGGAGGCGTACCGGTCCCTCCCTGTCCCTCTAGGTGTGGCGCGCGAGATGGCCATCACGAACCACTACTACTTCGAGCTCACGCCGGAGCGGCGGAGGAATCCCCGGTGGCATCCCGACTACTTCCCGACTTGGGAAAGCTTCTTCATCAATCGGCGTGAGAGGGCGCTTGCCGTGCACGAGGAGGGCGGCCCGCCTCCTTCGGACTTCAACGAGGCCGGCCGTCGGCTGTGGTGGTGCGGCCGGACTCTCCCAGGCGTCATGGCCTACCGTGGCCCCCGCTCGCGCTACCCTCGGTCCCAGCCCACGCGTGCTCTCCCGTCGAGGTTCGACTACCGCGACCCCGATGCCAGCGACGATGATGACGGCGACTACGACGACTACAGTGGCGAGTACTATAGGGCTAGGCACGAGTATGACATGACTAGAACAGTCGAATCTGGTGATGTATCTTAATTAATTTTCAGTTGAGCTCTGTACTTTAATTCCATGTATGTGGCGGGAAACTTTTCTCCGAGGAGCTCTGTACTTTAATTTCAGTTCAATCGTAATAAATTTCGTGTCAACCACTTTATTGAACAAAACCAACCGACATCGACTTTATTGAAATTACAATAAAATAGATAAATTACTAGTCTAGTCTCTACTCATCGTCGGAGGTTGTCTCCGTCCAAATGTCCTCCCACCGAGGGTCGTTTTCGGTCCAAGTTGTATTCGGGTTCTCGAGCTCGAAGGCGGCGACGGCCCGACGGTGGCGCCTGTCGGACCTGCGTTGTGCCCTAAGGTTAGCAAAGAACGCGTCGGTGTTGTCGGCATCATTGGGGAACTGCGCCCTCCACTGGCGCATCAACTGCTCGTTGCGCTCGGCGATGGCGATCCTGCGCTGCACCTGGCGGTGCCGGCGACGGTCCTCGTCGTCGACGAGGCACGGCGGCGGCGCGAGGAACTCCGCCTCCTCTAGCGATTCAACATCCGGGAAGTTCATGTCTCGCCCTGGCCGCCGAAAGCGCCACGCCGCCGCGTCGTAAGCGCGCGCCGCCAGCTCCGGCGTGTCGTACGTGCCGAGGGTGAGGCGGAAGCCACCGTCGCGTATCTCGGCGCTGAACCTACCGCTCGGACGCACTCGAACGCCACGGAAACCGGACGCCCCTCGACGACGTGGAGGCATCCTGGATATGAATGAGCGGATGCGGTGGCGACGTCTGGTTGCGCCCGCACTCGTCGCTCTATATGCGCACGCGGGGCATGGCACGTGTAAGCCACGGCTACACACTCGCACGCCGGCGTCGGCGGGGCGAGGCACGTGGAAGCGGTGGCTACACGCCGCACGGCGGCGTCGACGGGTAGCGACACGTGTGGCACGGCGGAGGGACACGTGGCACGGGGCAGGGACACGTGTGGCACGGCGGCGGTGGCCGGTACATGGCGGTGGCGGTGGTGGCCGGTACGCGGCGGTGGCGGTGGCGGTGGTGGCCAGTACACGGCGGTGGCGGTGGCCGAGTACACGGCGGTGACGGTGGCCGCACACGGCGGTGGCGGTGGCGGCGGTGGCCAGTACACGGCGGTGGCGGTGGCCGCGACATGGCGGCGGCGGTGGAGGTGGCCGGTACACGGCGGTGGCGGTGGCCGGTACATGGCGGCGGCGGCGGTGGCGGTGGCCGGTATACGGCGGTGGCGGTGGCGGCGGTGGCCAGTACACGGCGGTGGCGGTGGCGGCGGTGGCCATTACATGGCGGAGGCGGCGGTGGACACGTGTGGCATGGCGGCGGTGGCCAGTACATGGCGGCGGCGGCGGTGGCGGTGGCCAGTACGCGGCGGCGGCGGTGGCGGTGGCAAGTACACGGCGGTGGCGGTGGCGGCGCGTGTTTTTTCTTGATTTGAAATAAGGCGGGAATGAATTTTTTTAAAAAAATTGGCCTTTGGACCCGGTTTGTAATACAAACCGGGACTAAAGGCCTTTTTTGCGCGCGCAGCGAAAACGCAGCAAAAATGGCCTTTAGTCCCGGTTTGTATTACAAACCGGGTCCAAAGGGGTCTTGGACCCGGTTTGTAAGACGAACCGGGACCAAAGGGGGGCACTATAACCGCACTCCTTCGTCTCCGCGGAGATCAATCCCGCGGAGACGAACGAGCGCACGCCGCCGAGCCGCCCGATCGCCGCGCGCGCCGTAGCCGTCGCCGTCGCCCACCGCGCCGCCGCGCCGCCGCCCACCGCTCGCCGTCGCCGCCGCCATCCGCGCGCGCCGTCCGCCGTCCGCCCACCGCGCCGCCGCCCACCGCCACGCCCGCGCGCCCGCGGCCGCTGTCCGCCCGCCGTCCGCCCGCTACCGTCCGCCCGCCGCCGTCCGCCCGCCGCCGTCCGCCGCGCATCGCCGTCCACCGTGCCGCCGTCGCCGTCCGCCGCCGTCCACCGTCCGCCGTGCCGCTGTCGCCGTCCTCCTCTCCGCCGCGGCGCCAAGGTGAGCCCCGGCCACCTTTTTTTTTAACTTTTTAGATTTTTAGATTTTTGTTTTTATATATGTTAGATTAATTAGTTTAGTACAAAAATAGTTAGTTTGATTAGTTAGATTAATATATGTTAGATTAGTTAGATAAAAAATTAGTGTTAGTGTTAGATAAAAAATTAGTTAGTTTGTTAGTGTTAGTGTTAGTGAAAAAGTTAGTGTTAGATAGAAAATTAGTTAGTTTGTTAGTGTTAGTGTTAATTAGTGTTAGTTTGTTAATTAGTGTTAGTGTTAGTGTTAGAAAATTAGTTAGTTTGTTAGTGTTAGTGTTAGTGAAAAAGTTAGTGTTAGTGTTAGTGAAAAAGTTAGTGTTAGAGTTAGTGTTAGTGAAAAATTAGTTAGTTAGTGTTAGTGTTAGTTAGTAAGTATGTAGTGCCACCGCGCCCGGCCCAAAATAAAGTATGTAGTGCCGGCGCCCCCAAACGGTAGTGCCGGCACCGACTAAGTAGTGAATTTATTTTTTAATTTATGTTAACGTTGGTACATATATATATGATTTGTTTTCGTAGCTACGATGCCGCGACGGCCGCCGCGCCGTGGTCTGACTCTTCTAGAGGAGATGGAGCAGATGGGGGAGGTCCGGGACTGGGCTCCGCCGGGGTGGCACTGGGAGGTCTTAGCTTCCGGGTCGCGCACCTTGGTGCGGAATCCGGGTCCCGTTGTCGACCCGGATATTCTTTGGTGGAGGTCTTATGGGCCACGGTCGTTTCGTAGGGAGCCGGCCCCGCCGGAGGAGGTAGCTCAGCGCATTGAAGCGGAGGACCAGCACGTTCGCCGTTACATGTACGCGTTAGACAACATGTATAGGACCGGATGGAGCGTTATGCGGGGATCTCATGTTAGCTATGCTCCCGTTGTTGTTCCGTGGCTTTGGGGGTACACCCAGCGCGGCTCAGGACCCGGTCGGCGCCCTCTAGGACCCGGTCTGCGCGGTTGAGTGGTTGTAGTAGTGATTGATATGTATTAGGGTTAAATAAACATGAACCCGATCTATGTATGCATGTAACTGCACTATCTCGCTTTCAGCACTATATTATCGATCCTTAGTTAAGAACTACATATGTAACTCCATTTTCAGTTTTCTCGCATTATCCTTAATTTGATCATATGATGGTTCCTATATATGTATAGCTTGCAGGTCGTTGTAGAAAGCATGGACAGAGATGAATTTGAAGAAAATTTCATGGAGAACCTCATAGCAAACGGTACTCTGGATGATCGCGACGACGACATTATTCCAGATGATGGCGGTGACGATGTCACCGCAACTTATTTGAATGACTCCGGTGAGGGAGCGGAGAATATTGAGGAAGAAGATCCTAGTGGCGCCGGTGAGGAACAAGATCATCATAATGGCTCCCGAACCGTAGTTATCACCGAGGTATATAAACTAATTAAGCCGCTGTTGATCGACTAGATGCATTAACTAATTAAATTGTACTCGACTATGAATTATTTCTTTTTTAGCCCTCCGGATCGAGCACTTCTTCTGTAAAGTCGAGGAAGCGAGGCCTGGCCAAAAAGTTGGACGACGGTGTTAGGCACGACATCACCCACATCGCTAAGGATGGTAAACCGATTGCTCCAGAGAAAGGTGCAAAGGCATTTATAGCTCAATGCGGAGTGCTTGTTAGGGACCACGTCCCGATCACCGTTCGAGAATGGAACAAGCCGAAGGGACTAGTGCTGTCTCGCAGAGGAAGAAGGTCAAGGTCTTTATATCGATGATGTAGCCAA
This sequence comes from Lolium rigidum, assembly GCF_022539505.1. Classification (NCBI taxonomy): domain Eukaryota; kingdom Viridiplantae; phylum Streptophyta; class Magnoliopsida; order Poales; family Poaceae; genus Lolium; species Lolium rigidum. The sequence continues at coordinate 207,669,924 of NC_061511.1, read as the reverse complement.
AAACAGCATTATGGACAAGCTCATGTCACATTTCAACATAGTACCCGAAGAGGGGGGTGACGCTGAAAAGGCCAAGATGGAGCAGGCCCTCCGCGAGTTTGGTAAGAAGAAGATGGCCGAACTATTCAAGAGCCACAAGAAAAGATTGCACCGCCTTATCAAGATAAAGAAGACTCCGGACAATGAGAAGGTAAAAACTCACTGGGAAGAATTCGTGAAGTACAGCACGGAGTCAGAAGAATTTAAGAGAAGGTCGGAAATAAATAAGGCAAATGCTGCGTTGAAGCTATATCACCAAATTCTGGGTCCAGGTGGATACAGGGCTAACCGTCCTAAGTGGCAAGCAGCTGAGGCGGAACTGACAAGTAAAGGGATCAGATTAGGGACACACGGTTGGATCGAACGGTGCAAGGAGTGGTTCTACGGGATTGGGGGAACGTTGGATCCGTAAACGAGGAAGTGCATCTATAAGAAAGCTCATCCGAAGGTTCCCATTGATGCCCTGGAAAGAGCACATAGGGACGTGGAGGCGGGGTTGTTCCAGCCCGAAAGAGAGAACGATGAGCCGACACGCGCCCTTGGGAACAAAGAACACGGCGGACGAACACGAGGCACGAAGGCTCCGTTCCGTGGAAGTATGGCTTTCCTGCGGAAAGGAAGAGATTTCCCGATAAAAGCCATGAGAGGAGGAAGGCAAGGGAAACAGACCGCCTGGCTAACTTAGAGGAGGGTATGAGCACCATGAAAGCCCAATTAACCATGGTAACCCAAGTACTTACATCTCGGATGGCTCGGGGCAGGTCGTAGATCCCGCATTGCTCAATGCCATCGCCCCGCCGCAATCTCAACCACACCGGAAAAGCAGCGTGGCTTCCTCTCGCCAGGTGGATGATGATGATGATGATGACCAGGTGGTCGAGCCTCCTCGCTACCCCCGTGCATGATCTCACTGAGAGCCGTCCTTGTGAGCTGCATGTTAAAGTTTTCAACCTATCCTTCAAGGCGGCGGTCGGCATCCTCTTACCTACAAGGTCTTACCATTGCCGTTCGGTCCAAGACGACTTTGCTGTTGTGATGGTGGATGAAGTGATGAGATATTATGAGGGGTTGGTGCTTGAGCACCCTGCAGGTGAAGATGGGGAAATCAAAGAACTGGGAGAAGCCCGTAGAACCACCGTGCAATGGCGGAAGGAGAACATTGTGTTTCCAGGTGAGAAGCCAACAAGCATGCCACCTCCGCCTCCTCCGCCACCCGAGTCTCCTCCGCGTGATGATTCTCCCGTGCGCGATGATGATTCCCCTATCCATGACCAGTCCGCTCCGCGTGAAAATACTCCGCCGCCTCCTCCTCCTCGTCGGGAGACTCCGCCGCCTCCACTTAAGCAAAAGAGGAAGCTGTCCGCGGCACCTCCTACAGCTCCGAAGAGATCATCAACTCCAATGAGGGCACAGACTCGGAGTTGTTACCACATGAGCAGACTCGAAGAGCAAAGGCGTTTCTTGCGCCGAAGAAGGTGTTTATTCGACCGCGGACAGTGAAGCACTTTGCCGAGACGAGAATGAAGAGACCTGAGCCGAGAGCTGATTATGACCGCTCTCTTGGACAAGTCCTCTAGAGCGAGCAAAGAAGCAAAAAAGTCGCCCGGCCTTGGACAGCAGGACATTCAGGCCGCACCCCACTTCATCGTGGAGCCATATCATGATCCAGAGACGGCATCGATGATCGAACGGGCGGCTAGAGCTCGTGGAGCATCGCTGAGTACGAAGATTACTATCCAACGGCTCAAGTGGTAAACACGTATAGATACGGAAAAGATCTCGTCAAACCTGGCGAGCTCGCGCGTCTAGGGACTCAGATGCGAAGGTGTTATCACCATATTTTAGACGAATCCAGAGGTGGGCCGGGCTTGGAAGATTACATGTGGAGGAATCCTGAAGCGGCCTGACACGAAGGGATTGGGCTGAATTGCCCGTGTATCTTTATGGTAGATTGTATGTTAGATTAAAAGTTAGGGTTTGTCTCGTGCACGGTTTAGTGCACGCCCACATTAGAAAGTCCCCTCGGACTATAAATATGTACCTAGGGTTTATGGAATAAACAACAACTCACGTTCAACCCCAAAACAAACCAATCTCGGCGCATCGCCAACTCCTTCGTCTCGAGGGTTTCTATCAGGTAGCGACATGCTGCCTAGATCGCATCTTGCGATCTAGGCAAGCACAAGCCCCACGTTGTTCATGCGTTGCTCGTATCGAAGCGTTTTTGATGGCGAGCAACGTAGTTATCATTAGATGTGTTAGGGTTAGCATTGTTCTTCATTTAAGCATGCTTACGTAGTGCAACCCTTGCATATCTAGCCGCCCTCACGCCTATCTCAGGTGTGGGGGCGGCACCCCGCTTGATCGTTATTTAGTAGATCTGATCCGTTACGATTGCTCCTTGTTCTACAAGGATTAGTTTAATATCTCGCAATAGTTAGGCCTTACAAAGGGGGGAGGATCCAAGTGGCACGTAGGGTGGCGTTCGCAAGTCCTAAACGGGATGTTCCTAGGATCAACTTCATGTTGGTTTTTTGGCCTTGTTTAGGATCGGCTTACGAGCACCGTGCGTGGCCGCAAGGCCCAACCTCGGAGTAGGATGATCCGATTATGCGGTGAAAACCCTAAATCGTCGTAGATCTCATTAGCTTCATCTTGATCAAGCAGGACCACCAAGTATTCGTGCACCCCGTACGGATCATGGGTGGATCGGCTCTTTGAGCCGATTCACAGGATTACCTGAGAGCCGATCGAGGCTCGTATTTAACGTTTACATGTATGCCCCGCAGAAACTAAGCGAGGCATCCTCATCACCTTCCCCGACCAGGTATAGGTCAGGTGGCACGCCCTTGCACTTCGCAACGCCGCGTGTGACCGTAAGAGCATTGCGGGCCGTTGCTCGGAGGGGTCTCAGCCAGCCGCAGCTCTAGGCTCTTCCCGGCTCTACGAGTGTTGACAAGGCCGCTGCCCGCCGGTGGGTTTTGGCAGCCAACACATTCTCGGCACGCCCGGTGGGACCATCGTCTACATCAACCACATCGCCATCTACATCCGAGATGGCGGACGGCACGCCGGCTCACCTACGAGGATCCGCCCGACGACCTCAAGAAGCAATACAACGAGATCAAGGCTACCCTCGAAGCCGACCTCATCGGCTCTTTTCGCAGAACCCGTTCCGGTGGCATCGATGGAAGGGGTTCTCACCGCAAGGTGCGCTCGATGGGATAGACCTCTCAACCCCGTCGGAGGAACGCACCGTGGGTCCGCGGCAGAGATCAACTACCCGGTGGCTCACTCGCTACACCGCCACTCCGAGAACTTGGTCAACGTGTTGGAGCGTGTCGCTCGCGCGTGATCCAGGAGATCATGAGCCACCAGCACTCGCCGTCGGACCAGCTCTCGGGACGCATCAAGGAGAGTTGCCATTCCGAGTCCCGTCCACCGCTGCCATTTGCGTTGGCAGCACCAGCCTGAAGTGCCGACTACACCGGCATTCCTCGTCTACAGGATTGGTGGCGACCCTAGTGACTACCAGTTCTTAATGGAGGCGCCTAAGGAGATCCCTCATGGATACGCGTGCATGTATGTGCCGGATTGTGGCGACTGGGCACTCACAAACCAGGCCACAACATCGGGGACTCCGGCGAAGACAGGAGGAAAGTCGGCGACCGAGCAGACGTGGCTAACTAAATACGCCACGCCGACGAAACTCCCGAGCCCAGCTCCTGCAGATGGCTCGTAGCTGGAAAAGCAAACATGGCAGGCCAAGTACGCCACCCCGGCGAACCTTCGCGAGTGCAACTCCTACGGCCAGCACAGCGGATCAGATCAGCACCATACTGAGAGACCAATTCGGCATGATGCCGAAAAGAAGGGCAGTCGGCTATTCCAAGCCGTACCCCGACGATTACGAGATGATCCCGCTGCCACCTAAATATCGGCTCCCTGACTTCTCCAAATTCAGTGGATCAGATGGCTCCAGCTCCATCGAGCACATCAGCCGATATTTGGCTCAACTAGGACCGGCTTCAGTGTCGGATCAGCTACGCGTGAGGCTCTTTTCACAGTCCCTCACGGGATCGGCTTTTGGATGGTACACCTCTCTGCCAGCGAACTCCATCCATTCTTGGAAGCAATTGGAAGAACAGTTCCATATGCAATACCATTCAGAAGCTTCCGAGTCTGGCATTGCCGATCTAGCACAACTACGTCGAAGCGCGGGGAAACGGTGACGTAATACATCCAGCGCTTCGAGAATCTTAGGAACCGATGTTATTCGGTTCGTATAACCGAAAAGGAAGCAGCCGAGTTGGCAGTAGCAGGCCTTGCAACACAGCTCATGGACATGGCCTCCCAAGCAGATTATCCTCGCCGGCGCACATGGTTCGAAACTATCGGCATATGAACAGCGCCACCCCGACCTGTACCAAGACAAGTTCAAGCGTGCGTAGTTATGGTCGATACGGGAGGAGGATGAAGTGCCTGCGGGAGGCCAAGAGATAGCAGTGGCTGAGTGGACTCAGTGAGGAACCCCGTGGCCCGCAAATGGGTAAAGCCACCAGTGGCCGCCTGAGGGATTTGATTTTGACGTAACCAAGACCGAACAAATCTTCGACCTCCTGCTCAAGGAGAAACAGCTTGACGATTCCCGAAGGTCTCAAGTTCCCCACGGCGAAAGAGCTAAACGGAAAGCCGTACCGCAAATTCCACAACTCGCTTTCCCATGCCACCAACGACCGCCGGGTGTGGCGTCAGCACATCCAAGCGGCGATAGAGAAGGGGCGGCTAATTTTCAACCAGCACGCCATGAAGGTCGACACCCAACCCTTCCCCGCCGTTAACATGGTAGAAATCATCTACCCCGAAGGTTGCCGACCAGGTCCCTCGTTCAAGCATCAACATGGTAGGACCTGGAAACCACTCTGGCAAAGATGGAGATGAGGGCAGCTGCTCTCATAGCAAGGACACAGAGGAGGCCGCTCCACGCGATCGGCTCCATCATGATGGCAAGCGCTATGTCATAGAAGGAGAGGTGAAGAATATAAGATATCAGCGACCCTCTCTCGATCACCTCCTCAACAAATATGTTAGTCAGTATGACCAACGCCGACGGTCCAATTACGATGATAGAGAAGATCGTTTGGCTAGAGAAGCCGAAGACATCGTCGGCAGAATCGCGATGAGGAGGAGCACGAGCGCTATGCCACGGAAGCATCAAGGGAGCAAGACGACAACGCCGGGCATTGGGACTGCCCCTTCTTCGGACACCGCTGGGATTCGGGAATGAGCCGATTACCCACAATCGGCAATTGCCCGTAATGCAACCGAAAAAGAAGGAGGCAGCCAACGTGTCTGTGTTCGAGCGCCTAGGGCCTCTCCCGCCACAAAGCAAACGCGCTGAGTCACCTCGTTGGGCAGATCTTGAAGATTCAGAAGACGAGGGAGAAGTGGAAGAAGATAGGTACCACCGGCCAAGGTGGTGCCCTGACGGACTCAGCCGTTCCCGGAAGCGCAGGGGTTCAGCGGTTGCGCGGCCCGGAGGAAGCCGAAAGGTTGTACCCGCATACGCTAAGGAAGGCACGGCCTGATCCGGCCGCAAAAGTTCAGCGGACCCTGGATGAAGAGGGTCGTCCACGGAAGATGGAGTGGCGCCCTAAACAGAGGAAAGCCGATGATGAGACATCGGCTGGCACAAACATGGTACTCGTCTTGCCGGCAGAGCGTAGCGCTCCACGACTCTACGGAGCACTCAAGGTGGACGACAAAGAAGCGCATCAAGTCAGAGGTTGGGTTGGTTTCATCTAGCCTGACCAAGTAGCAAGATCAAACCAATGAGCAAACCAGGAGAGGCTGATCCTTGTGATCGGCCCCAAAAAATTTATGAAGGGAACTTACAAAACCTTCAACGAGCAAGCAACGTGGAGGCCGATTCTAGCAATCGGCCAAAATTATCCTCACCCACCATTCTGCCTGGGTTCAACATGTTATCCAACATGAGCCGATACCATCAATTCTCTTGACGAGATCGGCTCGGGGGGCACCCGTGTAGATAAAATACGGGGATATGCAAAAAGAGTGAAAATTCGAAAATTTTCGAACATAGCCGATGCGAAGCAGGCATCGACTTAAGGATACAGCCGATGTATGGCCATCGACTCAAGGGGAGTACCTGTTACGATCAGAGGGTCAATGGAGCACAAAGGGAGATTTGTTATCAAGGAGAAGTTTGGAAGCTCAGATCCTCTCTTCAAGAACAATATCAGGAGCATGGGCGAACGGATCAGGTCAAGGATGGATGACATTAGATTCACCAAAGGAAAGGGACCGATCTAGCCAGCAAGAACTAAAGAAGCTCGGGGGGCAGCTCACCTTGAAGGGTTTCCGCTCAGAGAAGCCGATTTGTGTTCAAATCGGCTGACGCTGCATAAGGAACTTCCCCACCCACGGTCAAGCCCAGGTCTATGCAGCTCATTTGCGTATCCTCGTCTCTGTGTTGCCTTGGCTGAGACTCGGGGGGCAACAGGCCTGGTAGATGCTCTATTGAAGGACCGATTGAAGCACCGTCGGCTGATCTTCGTTGCAACCTTCTTCACAAAACGATGAGCGCTCGCTAAGGAGTTGAAGAATAGAAGATTGAATGTCGGAGGACCGATGTGTTGTTATCGGCTCATTACGCATTGGCAAAGGGGACGAATCGGCAAAGTCAGTAGAAAAGAGAATCGGCTCAATTAAAAGGAATCGGCAAAATCAAGATTGGGGAAAAGTTCTTCATTGATTAAAAGGAGATTTCTTACATAAAGAGCTAATTGCTCTCAAAAGGGGAATATTAGGGGATCCACTGCCCCATCTGCTACTACTGACCCTATGCTAGGGGACCTATCTACGGGCCGTCACTGCCCTCGTCGTCATCCTCAGAGCTCTCATCGGCACTGCTGCCGATGGGCTCCTCGTCGCTGCTCCCATAGCCCTCCACGGGGGCTTCGTCCCCGTCTTCATCATCGCTCGCTGTCGTCGTCCCACCACATGCGAAGGCGCTTTGCTGGTGGGTAGCCCTCGAGGGAGTCGTCGTCATCGTCCTCCTCCTCCTCTTCTTCCTCCACCACCCCCTCGGAGGAGGTGAAGTCGTCCCAGGAGAAGCGATCGTCGCCGCTCTCCTCCTCCGATTCCCCGCCGGCGAGGAAACGGAGGTCGCTCTCCCCGTCCGTCGAGGACTGGTCGTCCTCGGACCAGATGGAGAAGTCATGGTCGACTCCTCCCCGGCCTCAATGGCGCGGCGGATGTTGGCCGCATGGGCCTCTTGTGGGCTCGGTGCTGGCATCGGTTCGGGGGAAGAGGATTCAAAGGAAAGTCCCGACGAGGCGAGAGGAGGAAGAAGACATGGTGCGCGAAGGGTTTTTTGGGGTGCCGATGGTTGGAACAGAGGAAGGAGATGAAGAAAGCTAATCAATCGGCACAGTTAAATAACGAGAAGCCTGGTGAGGATTTAATGTATAAGTTCCCGAGGAGATGACGCCAGGGCTATCGAATTTTGCAGAGAAGCTGAGAAGACAGGGCATAATGATGACGGATATTGCAACAGCTCTGCTCTGCCACGACATGACCCTTCGAAGGAAAAGCATAATGATTTTGGAAATGTTATTTCCAAAACCAGGGGGGCATGTGTTATCACCATATTTTAGACGAATCCAGAGGTGGGCCGGGCTTGGAAGATTACATGTGGAGGAATCCTGAAGCGGCCTGACACGAAGGGATTGGGCTGAATTGCCTGTGTATCTTTATGGTAGATTGTATGTTAGATTAAAAGTTAGGGTTTGTCTCGTGCACGGTTTAGTGCACGCCCACATTAGAAAGTCCCCTGGACTATAAATATGTACCTAGGGTTTATGGAATAAACAACAACTCACGTTCAACCCCAAAACAAACCAATCTCGGCGCATCGCCAACTCCTTCGTCTCGAGGGTTTCTATCAGGTAAGCGACATGCTGCCTAGATCGCATCTTGCGATCTAGGCAGCAAAAGCCCCACGTTGTTCATGCGTTGCTCGTACTGAAGCGTTTTTGATGGCGAGCAACGTAGTTATCATTAGATGTGTTAGGGTTAGCATTGTTCTTCGTTTAAGCATGCTTACGTAGTGCAACCCTTGCATATCTAGCCGCCCTCACGCCTATCTCAGGTGTGGGGCGGCACCCCGCTTGATCGTTATTTAGTAGATCTGATCCGTTACGATTGCTCCTTGTTCTACAAGGATTAGTTTAATATCCGCAATAGTTAGGCCTTACAAAGGGGGAGGATCCGGTGGCACGTAGGGTGGCGTTCGCAAGTCCTAAACGGGATGTTCCTAGGATCAACTTCATGTTGGTTTTTTGGCCTTGTTTAGGATCGGCTTACGAGCACCGTGCGTGGCCGCAAGGCCCAACCCGGAGTAGGATGATCCGATTATGCGGTGAAAACCCTAAATCGTCGTAGATCTCATTAGCTTCATCTTGATCAAGCAGGACCACCAAGTATTCGTGCACCCCGTACGGATCATGGGTGGATCGGCTCTTTGAGCCGATTCACGAGATTACCCGAGAGCCGATCGAGGCTCGTATTTAACGTTTACATGTATGCCCCGGCAGAAACTAAGCGAGGCATCCTCATCACCTTCCCGACCAGGTATAGGTCAGGTGGCACGCCCTTGCACTTCGCAACGCCGCGTGTGACCGGAAGAGCATTGCGGGCCGTTGCTCGGAGGGGTCTCGGCCAGCCGCAGCTCTAGGCTCTTCCCGGCTCTACGGTGTTGACAAGGCCGCTGCCCGCCGGTGGGTTTTGGCAGTCAACGGAAGGTTGCATGAATGGTACTCGAAAGCCTTGTCGAAGAAGTGAAAGCTACCTCACGGTGTATCTTAGAGATGAGCATTACTTCCGGGGGAAGACGAGATAAACCTTGAGATAGAAGAACTGTTTCGGTTATTCAATCAAGACGCCCTCGACAAAGTCATGTTATCGATTGCTACCGCTCGTAAGTGATTTATTTGTGTAATTAAGTTTGTAGCTCATTCATTTGCACTAACAATTATCCGTTGTGTACGCTATACATTTAATTATGCAGAATGAAGAAGCTGGAATACAAAAGAGGCAAGCTCCTACCGCTGGGGTTCATAGACCCAAACACAGTTCATGAAGTTACGGTTCGTGTCGGGGGGAAGACCCCGGGTAGGGCAATGGACGCAGAGCAGCCGGCTGGCCACTGGCCGGCTCGCGGCAAAGGCCGGCTGAGGAGCAGCCGGCTGGCGCCGTGGCCGGCTGGTCCGGAAGCCGGCTGGCTCTAGGTCCTAGTCGGCCCGGCTACGGCCGCCAATGCCGTAGGCCGGGCCGGCTTCTACAAGCCATATCCGACCGGGGGTCCGTACCTCGGACCGACTCGAGGCCGGCGAGTCTTGCACTCGGAAGGAACCGGGTTGGTGATCCGGGTTCCCGAAGTCCACGCTGACTTCATCTCCCGTAAAGCGCGGGGCACTGTGGAGCAATAGTGCCACGCGCCGGACAAGCCATCATGGCTTACGACGCGCCGTACGGGCTACAGTGGCTGACGGCGACAGAGACACCTCCTCTCCATACCGCTGACCTGGGCAGCCGGATGGGACAGGCCATGACGCCTCAACGGCTCCTGACGTCACCGCCTCGGGAAGGAGCGGAAGCCGGAGCCGGCCAAGCCGGCTAGTAAACTATAGGGTCTTATATGTAAAGTGTCGGTGCCTATATAAGCCGCACTACCCCTCTCGTGCGGGGAGGATCGATCACTTGTTGCTTTCACCTACCTACGGAGCTGCCCCGTGAGAGAGACCTTCGTCTCCCTTAGCCTCTCGGGGCCAGCCGGACACAGCTCTAGGAGCATCATTGTACTCGTGTGACATCTTATACACTCTAGCAGGAGTAGAGGTTTTACCTCCACCGGAGGGCCTCGAACTCGGGTACGTCGCCGTGTCGCTCGTGCCCATACCCGCTTCCGGATACCGCCGTGAGATCTCTCGAGAGCCCCTTCGATTAGCCATCCTATGGCATATGCCGTGACGATACCACGACATTTGGCGCCCACCGTGGGGCCTTCGGCATCCTCGGCCGGTGTCTTCATCCGGACGGGCCTCACCATCACCACCGGCGAGCGAGTCGCTTCGAGGCTTGATCCGGAGATTCGGCTCCCTCGACTGCGTCGGCCGACAACGCCGGGCTGCTTCGCCGACCGGCCCTTCCCAGCCGGCGGCGGCGTCATCTCCTTCGGCGGCCACGACGTCCTACGTCGCCACCGCCGCACCGCCGCGCTACCCGCGGCGGTGCTGCGCTGCGCCAGCCCTCCTCCGCGAGCCGGCAGCGGCGTTCCCGCCGGCCCCGCCGTCGTGCAAGTCATGATGGCTGGCGAGGAAATCACCAAGAACCCGCGCACCCGCGGCCCCAACCTGGAGCGCAACGTCGACCCCAACGCCTCCGGCTCGGGCCCAAAGGCGCCACCACCACCATCCCGGCTGGAGCAAGTGCGGGCAAAGCTGAGCACCCCGCTCACCACCGGCGCCGGCACCGACGCCGCCGCCGTCGAGGCAGACCTGGAGGCGCACCGCGTGCTCCTCCTCAGCGGACCGAGGAGCTGGCTGCTGCTAAGCGCCAGTGGGACATCACTCAGCGCGAGTACAACCGCGCCCACGGCCTCACCCCAGGCGGCGACAACCCCAGCCGAGCCGGCGAGATCCGCCGCCGAGGCCGCGACCTAGGCGCCGAGATCGACCGCGACGGCGCGGACGAGCCGGCTCCATCCATGGAGCTGCCCATCTACAACACCCCCGACAAGAACATGCTCGCGGCTGAAGCCGCCGCGGAAGAGCTGCACCGCCTCGAGGGCGAAGAGCTACGCCGCCGGATCGCGCGGGTGGCTGATTTGGTGAAGGCTGCCAATAGGCAGTCGAAAGACCCCAGGTACGCCCGAGACCCTAGGGCTTCTCACGCTCGTGGTGCCGCAGGCAACGCCAGAGATACGGCCGAATCCGCCTCCCCAGCACCAAGCCGGCGCAACGACTCCCGCGCCACGCACGCAACCTCAAGCCGGCCGAGCCACCAACCAGGCGGCGGCAGCAGCCGTGGCCGGGCCCCACCAAGCAGGAACCAGGAGCAAGACTCCGAGCCTCGACGCCCACATCGGCCGGCTCCGTGAAGCCGGCGGCGCTCGCCGGCCGGCCCACTCCCGGCCGGGCCCGCGCATCGAGCCTCGCCGACGCCGGAGACCGCCTCGACCGGCTGATCGAATCCCGCATCGCGGAAGAGGAGGCGCCGGCTTGCCCCAAGTGCTTCGGGCCCCGCATCGCCAACGAGCCCGTGCTCGACGGCTTCCGGCTCCCCGCGACACGCCCAAGTACGACGGCACCGCCAAGCCGAGGACCGGCTGCTGGACTACTCCACCGCAGTCGGCATCTCTCGGGGCAACAAGCGCCGGGCTGTGCGCTACTCCCCCTCATGCTCTGCTCGGCTCCGCCCGCACGTGGCTCAACAACCCGCCGGCCCGGCAGCATAAACGGCTGGCTGGACTTCGAGGCCGCCTTCATCGGCAACTTCACCGGCACCTATCGCCGGCCGGGTCGCCCTCAACAGCTTGAGATGTGCAAGCGGGGCCCGGACGAAACGGATCGCGCGTACCGACGCGCCGGTGCGAGATGCGCAACTCTTGCGAGGGCGTGCACGAGATGCAAGCCATCGGCTGCTTCATGGGAGGCTGCCGGCCCAACACCATGCTGTGGCACAAGCTACGCCGCAGCGAGCCCAAGACGATGGCCGCCTTGATGGCCATCGCCGACAAGTACGCGCTGGCTGAGGAAGCCGGCAAGGTGCCGGCTGACGTTTCACCGGCCCCAGCAAGACGGGACAACAACAAGCCGGCTGAGCACAAGCCGGCCGAGGGAGGCTCGCATGGCAGCCGGCGGGACAACTACCGCGGCAAGCGTCACGGCCGACCAGCCGGACCGCCGGTACGGTTCCGCCCATGTGGCAGCCGTGTCGGACAACGCGGCAGGCGGCAGCCGCCGCCAGAAGCAAACAGACCGGCAATGGAAGCCGAAGTACACCTTCGAGCGGATGCTCGACTCGCCGTGCAAGTACCACAGCGGCAAGAACCCCTCCAACCACACCACCCGCGACCGCCACTTCATGAAGCGGCCGACAAGCGGCGAACCCCTCCCCGCTCCACCCCCGCCCCCTCCGGCCCGGCGGGCCGGGTGGTCAAGGCGGCGCAGAGAACGCCAACCTCGAGCACCACGAGGCTAACCAAGTGCACCATGGCCGATATCCGGCCGAAGATGCTACCTACATCATCTTCACCTCCGAGCCCGAGGACAAGACGAGCCAGCGAGCCGTTCCCTCGAGGTCAACGCGGTCATACCGCCGGTCCCCCGGTACCTAAGCCGGTCGGAGCAGGCCATCACCTTTGATCGCAGCGACACACCGGCTGTCCTGCCGAAGCCGGGCAGCTACGCCATGGTCCTCGACCCCACCATCGGCACGACTCGGCGCAGCGTGCGATTTTCGCGCGTCCTCATCGACGGCGGCAGCAGCATCAACATCCTCTACCGCGACACCGCCCGCAAGCCGGGCATCCAGGAGGCCGAGTTGCGCCCCACCCCCACCGTTTTCCATGGCATCGTGCCAGGCCACCTGCCTGCCGGCCGATCGGCCGGATCACGGCCGGAGGTGATGTTCGGGAAGCCGGATCACTTCCGCACCGAGAGAATCGAGTTCGAGGTGGTGGACCTCGTGAGTCCCTACCACGCGCTCCTGGGCAGGCCGGCCCTGACCAAGTTCATGGCGGTGCCCCACTATGGGGACCCGAAGATGAAGCTGCCCGGCCCAAAGGGGGTCATCACCATAGCCGGCGACTATCGCCGCTCCATGGACTGCGCCACGCGAGCTCCAAGATGGCCCGGACGCCGGTCATCGCCACCGAGAAGCAGCTCATCCACGACGCCGTTGCCCTCGCCAAAGCCGCGCGAGACGGACATGCCGGCTGCGAGCAACCCGGCTGGGACGACTCACTTCCGGCCGGCCGACAACACCAAGAAGATCCTGCTGGACCCGGCGCAGCCGGATCAAGTACGTCACCATCGGTGCCGGCTTGAGCAAGAAATAGGAAAGCGAGCTCACCAGGCTTCCTCCGTGAGAATCGGGACATCTTTGCATGGACTCCAAGAGACATGCCGGGTGTGCCGAGGGAGTTGGCTGAGCACCACCTCCACGTCCGGCCCGACGCCAAGCCGGTGAAGCAGCCTCTCGGGCGCTTCGCCGAAGAACGAAGGAAGGCCATCGGTGAAGAAATCGCCCGGCTCCTAGCTGCCGGCTTCATCATGGAAGTACTGCACCCGGACTGGTTGGCGAACCCGGTCCTGGTCTTGAAGAAGAACGGCTCCTGGCGCATGTGTATCGACTACACCAGCCTGAACAAGGCGTGCCCAAAGGACCCCTTCCCCCTGCCGCGCATAGATCAAGTCATAGACTCGACTGCCGGCTGTGAACTGTTGTCTTTTCTAGATGCCTATTCAGGCTACCACCAGATTCCTTTGAATCCGGATGATCAAATAAAGACTTCGTTCATTACCCCGTACGGGGCTTACTGCTACACGACTATGCCGTTCGGCTTGAAAAATGCGGGCGCCACCTACCAAAGGTGCATGCAAAAGTGTTTGCAGGATCAAATCGGCAGAAATGTTCACGCATATGTGGATGATGTCGTTGTAAAAACCAAGGAGATGCCTACCCTCCTTGATGACCTGAGAGAAACCTTCACCAATCTGCGAAGATTCCGGATGAAGCTCAACCCGGCCAAGTGCACTTTCGGCGTGCCGGCCGGCCAACTCCTGGGCTACCTCGTCTCTCAGCGAGGAATCGAAGCCAACCCGGAGAAGATCAGTGCCATTGAGAAGATGGAGTTGCCGCAGTGCCTCAAGGACGTCCAGAAGTTCACTGGCTGCCTGGCTTCCTTGAGCCGCTTCGTCAGCCGGCTGGGGGAGAAGGCACTGCCCCTATATCAGTTGATGAAGAAGGCGGACAAGTTCGTCTGGTCACCGCAGGCGGATGAAGCCTTCCGTGACTTAAAGCGCGTGCTCTCAACCGCGCCAATCCTTGCAACGCCGGGTTCAATGGAGCCGATGCTGTTGTACATCGCAGCCACCAACCGAGTGGTTAGCGTTGTCCTGGTGGTGGAGCGCAAAGAAGCCGAAAACAGAGAGCAGCTGGTCCAGCGCCCAGTCTACTACCTCAGTGAAGTGCTCTCCCAGTCGAAGCAAAACTACCCCCACTACCAGAAGGTCACCTACGGTGTCTACATGGCACCCAAGAAGCTCAAGCATTACTTCCAAGAACATCCCATCCGGGTGGTCGCCACAGCGCCTCTGGCGGAAATCATCGGCAGCAAGGATGCCAACGGCCGAGTTGCCAAATGGGCCCTGGAGCTAGCCGCCCACACCATCCTCTACGAGCCACGCACAGCCATCAAGTCGCAGATCCTCGCGGACTTCTTCGTCGGCCGGGCTGAGATGCAGTACCTCGCTGCTCGTGCCGGACTCCACACATTGGAAGATGCACTTCGACGGCTCGAAGATGCGCAACGGCTTGGGAGCCGGCATCGTCATCACCTCTCCCAAGGGAGACCAGGGCCGGACTACGTCCTGCGGATCCACTTCGCCGCATCCAACAATGTGGCGGAGTATGAAGCGCTCATACATGGGCTGAAGCTGGCCAAGGAGATTGGCGTGCGTCGCATACTTTGCTTCGGCGACTCCGACTTAGTTATACGGCAAGCATCCGGCGGCCGGGACGCGAAGGACGCCAACATGGCCTCATACCGCTTCCATGTCCGAGCAGCTATCCGGCTTCTTCGACGGCTGCGAATTCCACCATGTGCCACGAGCAAACAACGAGGCGGCTGACGCCTTGTCCAAGATTGGCTCAACCCGGCAAGCCATTCCGCCGGGCATCGCCTTGGCGGTTATCAAGAAGCCGTCCATTATACTGTCACCGGACTCGGATTCAATATTCGTGCCGGCTGACCCGGGGGCTGCTCAGCCGAACCCGGGGGCTTCATCGCCCAAGTCGGGGGCTAACAAGCCGAACCCGCCGGCTACCATGCCGAACCCGGGGACTTCTCCGTCCAACCCGGGGGCTTCATCGCCACACTCGGGGGCTAGCAAGCCGAACCCGCCGGCTAGCAAGCCGAACCCGGTGACCATGCGAGTCGAGCCGGAAGCTCCCACGCGGGAGACCACGTTGGTCGGCGTATTCGAGATAAGATGCGTACCTTCATGGGCACAAGAATTCCTCTCCTACCTCACCGACGGTGTGTCTGCCCGATGACGGAGTCCGGGCCGAGGCAGATTGAGAGAAGGGCCAAGGCCTATACAATCATCAACCACGAGCTGTACAAACGCAGCGTAAGTGGGGTGCTCCAGACGGTGTGTCGAGCCGGCTGAAGGGATTGAACTCCTAAGGGAAATCCATCGGGGTGAGTGCGGCCACCACGCCTCCTCCCGAGCCATAGTGGCCAAAGCCTTCCGGCACGGTTTTTACTGGCCGACTGCGCTCAGAGACGCAGAAGAACTGGTGAAGAAGTGTAACGGCTGCCAACGTTTCGCCAAGCAAAGGAACACGCCGGCACGAGCCGACTGCCCCCAGCCCGAAGATGGAGATTCCGAAGCTCTAAAGTAAGACTGGCGGCAGCCGGCATGAACCGACTGCCCCCAGCCCGAAGATGGAGATTTCGAAGGAGCAAAGCAAAAGCCTGGCGGCAGCCGGCACGAGCCGACTGTCCCCAGCCCGAAGATGGAGATAGCGAAAAAGACAAGTTTCAGCCGACAGCCGACAGCCGACAGCCGAAAGCCGGCAAAGGGAAGGAAACATAGAGGCACTCACCTGACAAGCCGCGATCAAGCGCGCCAATCCCCTCCGTCCAGCGCTTGACGGTAGCCGTCAGCTCCGTGGACTTGGTGGTGACTTCCTCCTGAAGCGCAAGCCGTTGCCTCTCCACCTCGTCCAGCCGCTTGCTCAGCTCCGCCGGCTTCTCCTCCCCGTCCTTCTTGAGGGCGGCAAGCTCCTTAAGGTGGTTAGCCTCAGGCCGGCGCAGCCGCTCAGCTCCCCGTCGGCCACCTGCGGCTTGGCGGCCGCAGCCCGGTTCGCCTCCTCGCTCGTGACGCACCGAGCGCGGACAACTCGGAGGTCCGACTCCGGCTGTGGGACCGGGCGGCCTCGGCTGCAAACCGGCAAAAACAAGCCGTCAGTACGAAAGAAACGACAGCCAACGAAAAATAAGACATCAAGTCGAAAGAAGCATAGAGCTTACCCTTGACGGCCCCCAGCTCACGAGCCAAACCGGCCCGATCCAGCTTGGCCTTGTGATAATGGGTCACGGCGCGGTTGTACAGAGCGGTGCGCCGATCCGCCACAGCCTAAGGAAAAAAGAAAAGTCAGTATGCCGGGCGAAACCCGGACCGGCTCCAAGCAGCCGGCCCATGCCTCGGAGGGCTACCGGGATGATAACCAAATCAAAAAACGAGTTGAAGCTTACCTTCGTCGGCTTCCTCCACCTTGGCCAGGTTGGCCACGGACTCGGCAGCCCTAGCCTTGAGGTTGGCTTGCAGGCTGGAGAAGAACATCTCCACCGACGCTTGGCCGGGGTCCCCCTCCCGGCTGGTCACCTCATAGGAGTCGGCGCGGAGCCACGCCTGCTCCATAGTACCGAGCGAGCCAAGGCTGGAGTCGGAGGCGGACGGCACCTGAAGAAGAAGTGCGCCCTTGGCCACGTGCAGGCCTTGTGTTGATGCCGATGAGGTCCCCGTCCTCACCAGCGCGCGCGAGTCGGCGCCCTCCGTGCGCGCCGGCTCGTCTCTCGCCGGCTCCTGCCGGGCCGGCCCCTCCGTCGTCGGCTCCGGTGGTGGCGGCGCTCCAGGCGAGGCAGACGGTCCAGTCGGCGCAGCCATCTCCGGCGCCTGAGGTGCCCCCTCCGGGCTTTCGTCCAGCACCACCACGCTCGGCCTGGCTCCGGCCCCGATCGTGGACGGCGCAGCCCTGCCGGCTCCGGTTCCGGTCGCGGGCGGCGCAGAGCTGCTGGCTCCGGCTCCGGCTGAAGGCGGCATACCCAGACCAGCCCCAGCAGCTGGGCCCAGAGGACGAGTCCGGCCCGGGAACATGTCGTCCAGCGTCGCCTGGCGAGTCGGCTCAACCCGCGTGCCGCGATCGGGCGCTGAGGCCAGCGGCACGGCGAAGGAAGGCGCCCCTGTGGCAGGCGGCGGCGGTGTAGGTGCGCGCGAGGAAGGCTGCGGCGTCTGCTCCCTCCTCTGGCGGGGAAGCGGCGACGTAACGCGCGGAGCTTGCCGGGAGCCGCCGCCACGGGCAAACTTGATAGGGGCCCTAGCCGGATAAACGGAGAGATAATAAGCATAAAAGTAAGGAAAGAAAAGGAATCAAACAAGAAAAGGAGAGAAAGAGCTCACCCGGCCTGCTCCGGGACCATCTTCGGCTGCTGCCGGCGCAGCTTCTTCGCCTTCGCCTCCAAGGCGGCGGTGGAGCCGGCTCGCTTCGTGCCCTTGGGCGCCGAAGTTGCCGTGGTGCTTGGCGGCCTCGTACGCAGAGGCACGGCAGGGATGGGCCCCGTGCCGGACGTCGCCGGCTCCTCCTCCTCCTCTTGCTGCTCCGGTGAAGGGGGCGGATTGTGCTCCCCCTGGCCGCCTAGATCACGCGCCTGCGGCAGGTCGTCGTCGCCGGCATGTTCGCCGGCTCGGTCAGCCGGATCGACGTGATCCGGCGTCCACCTCTTCGTCGCCAGGTCGCCGTCCTCGGCGTTCTGGCGCTCAAAAAGCTAGAAAGACAGAAAAAACATGAACATATGATAAGCCGGAAGACGGCAGAAGAAAAAGGAAGTCGGCCTCGCAGCCGCAAGCCGGAAAATGGCAAAGACACGAAGCTTACCCGCGCTGGTGGATGCTCCCTGTCGCAAGGCACCAGCCCGTAGCTCCAGTTCTCCGTTAGGTTCGCCTTGGTGATGTGGTTCACTCGGCTGGCCACCTGAGCCTTGTTGAGCGGCGCCTTGGACGTGCGGTTCGGATCGAACCGGCCGGACATGTGCCCGATCTTGTGGGAGCGCATCTGGAGCGGCAGCACCCGGCGCTCGGCGATGGTGCAGAGGAGATCCTCGGCAGTCAGCCCGCCATCGGTGGTCTGTCGCCGGGAAGTCCCACAGCAGGTTCACCTCGGCGTTCGGATCCGTCGAGCGGGCGTTGTGGCTCCGGTTGATCCGGCCGGCTGGAGGAGCCGGGTTGAACTCCGGCAAGTTGATCCGGTCGACGAGCGCCCCGTCGTTGCGCACGTAGAAGAATGACATCTGCGCGGTTCTTCACCGAGTCGACGGTGGGGATTTTGGGGAAAGGCGTACCAGGCCGAGTGTAGATCGAGGCGGCGCCGCAGGCCCGCATGCGGCCCTCAGTGGTTTGGGCCTTCAAGTAGAAGAGCCGGCTCCAGAAGTCGATGTCGGGCCACAAGCCGGCGTAAGCCTCCATGAACGCTACAAAGCAGCTCAAGAGGACGCACGCGTTGGCCGGCGAGTGATGCGGGCGAAGGCCGAAGTGGTCAAGGAACCGCCGGAAGAACGTTGAAGCCGGCGAGGCCCAGCCCCGCGATCGAGGTGCGCGCCGAAAACGACGCGCTCACCGGGCTCCGGCTTGGGCTCCAACTCCCCGCCGGGCGCCCGCGTGATCACCGATTGCGGGATCCGCCGGAGGCGCACCAGGCGATCGATGTCATCCTCCCGCATGTGGGAGCCTCTCCAGGATCCGCTGGGAGACGCCATTGACGAGGTCGAGGAAGAAGATGACCAGGAGAGGCGGAACGGCGAGGAAGAGCCTTGCGACCGCGGCGGCGACAACGGCGGCTGAGGACGCTCCGTCGAGACGCGCGGCCCCGTGGCGCCGGACTGAAGAAGTGGCGGCGGCGGATCGGTGGAGATTCGCCCGCCGAAGTTCGCCAGCGGGAGGCGTTCGCCGGAGCAATAGCGAGCTCGAGCGCGCAGAGAGCGATGGAGGCAGGAGCGCGAGGAAGAAGAAGTGAGCAAGTGCCGCCTCGGTACCCTCCCCCGCGGCATTTATAGCCGACCGCGGCGGGCAGTTGGCCTCCACGTGGCGATCGTGGCCACGCCGCCCGGATCTTCTGCGCATTCACGTCGCCCACGGCCGCTACCGTTACCAGAAGCGCCACACCACGTCGCCCACTACCGCACCGGATCCGGAGGGACATTGATGTGACCGAGACGAACCGACCGCCGAGCCGGGCGTCGGAGCCGGTCAAGTCGGGCGCAGGACCCGAGGAGGCGGAGACCCCGGCGCACAGCAAGCCGGAGCCGGACAAAAAGTTCCACTCGAATCAAAATTCATCAGCAAGGCGGAGGCGCCATCAAATCTTGCGAAAAAAGCGAAAACCATACAAGTGTAAATAGCGGCCGGCTAGAAGCAGCCGGCAAGAACGAGCCGGATGAGGGCGCAGCCGGTTGAATGGAAATTCTCAGTCGGCCCCTCCAAGTGCCGTCAAACATATTCAAGAAGCCAGGAAAACCTGCCTAGGTCCTTCTAAACGTAGGACCTTGCCAGCTTCGGGGGCTAATGTCGGGGGGAAGACCCCGGGTAGGGCAATGGACGTAGAGCAGCCGGCTGGCCAGCTGGCCGGCTCGCGGCAAAGGCCGGCTAGGAGCAGCCGGCTGGCGCCGTGGCCGGCTGGTCCGGAAGCCGGCTGGCTCTAGGTCCTAGTCGGCCTGGCTACGGCCGCCAATGCTGTAGCTGGGCCGGCTTCTACAAGCCATATCCGGCTGGGGGTCTGTACCTCAGACCGACTCGAGGCTGGCGAGTCTTGCCTTCGGAAGGAACCGGGTTGGTGATCCGGGTTCCCGAAGTCCACGCCGACTTCATCTCCCGTAAAGCGCGGGGCACTTTGTGGAGCAATAGTGCCACGCGCCGGACAGGCCATCATGGCTTACGACGCGCCGTACGAGGCTACGGTGGCCGACGGCGACAGAGACACCTCCTCTCCATACCGCTGACCTGGGCAGCCGGATGGGACAGGCCATGACGCCTCAACGGCTCCTGACGTCACCGCCTCGGGAAGGAGCGGAAGCCGAAGCCGGCCAAGCCGGCTAGTATACTATAGGGTCTTATATGTAAAGTGCCGGTGCCTATATAAGCCGCACTACCCCCTCTCGTGCAGGGAGGATCGATCACTTGTTGCTTTCACCTACCTACAGAGCTGCCCTGTGAGAGAGACCTTCGTCTCCCTTAGCCTCTCAGGGCCAGCCGGACACAGCTCTAGGAGCATCATTGTACTGTGTGACATCTTATACACTCTAGCAGGAGTAGAGGTTTTACCTCCACCGGAGGGCCTCGAACCTGGGTACGTCGCCGTGTCGCTCGTGCCCATACCCGCTTCCGGATACCGCCGTGAGATCTCTCAGGAGCCCCTTCGATTAGCCATCCTATGGCATATGCCGTGACGATACCACGACAGTTCGACAGTACCCCAAGGACACAGAGGACAACATCGTAATGTTTTTAGAGAAGCAAGCAGACAAAGAGGATATATTCTTTCCCTACAACTTCAAGTGAGTGTTATATATAACATACATTATGCTTGTGCACCTTCCACTTTATTCTCGTAATCATTGAGCTATGCTTGTGCAGTTTCCACTTTATTCTCCTAATCATTGATCTTCACCTTGGAGTCGTAAACGTCATGGACTCGAAACGTAAAGAATATGCGGAATGGGCGGACATGGCTGCCATCCTCCGGAGGTAGTTTCAATCAATTTCGTATTGGCATCTTCATCTGCTCTAATTCGAAGATATCATCAACTAATCAATTACTCATTTACTCATTATTTTTTGCCGGGCAGGGCTTGGAAACGGTTCATCAATACTGTTCCGGGTGAATGGAAACCGGAGCTTACATTTAGAGATTACCCTGTAAGTAGTACTATATATATAGCTATGTCCGTGAAACTTTATATATGATATTTACTTTCAATACGATGCTTGATTATTAGTTTGATCGAACTATTTTTTCGTAAAGTGTATGAGGCAGGAACAAGGGAATAACTTATGTGGATACTACGTACTGCACCTTCATGCGTGACATGTCCTGTCCCAAGGGTGGGGATGCCCAAATACACCACACTCGTGTACGATAACAAATTTTCACAATTAATCTTAATTAGTACCATCTATTGTATTGAGTTCCATTCATATATTGATCTCCTTTTTTAAATATAGATGACACGCCTGCGGGACACTCTCATAACAGCGGATCAAATAAAAGCAATTCAAGAGGAAATCGCGGGATTCTTTATTACCGAGGTCCTTACCCCGGTGGAGAGCACTATCGGCGGATCGTGACGGGGAACGAAATCCGTCGAGGACATGTTGTATTGTAAATATGCATGCATTACGTGTACTGTTGACGATGTCGTGTACTATTGACGATGTCTATATATATTCATGACGATTTTTTGTGGTTTCTTGAATGATATATATGCATTGCTGAAACTCTGCCGTGGCAGAGAAACGCCCTGTTTCTCTGCCGCGGCGAGAAACGCTGGTACAGCCTAAACCTGTGCCGCGGCAGAGAAATAGCAATTCTCTGCCGCGGCAGAGGAACCTAGGCCCGGTTCGTACCACGAACCGGGACCAAAGCCTTCCACCGCGAGCTCCCTGGCCGCACCACGTGTCGAGCGCTTTAGGCCCGGTTTATCTTTGAACCGGGACTAAGAGTGCACCCTTAGTCCCGCCTAGTTGGTCCCGGTTCGGGAACCGGGTCTAAAGGCCCAAATGGACCGGGCCTATTGCCCCGTTTTCCACTAGTGATACCGAGCCACCCCCACGGTGCTGCCGACAGGTCCTAAGCCCCGACGACTCTCAATGGAGCCGGTTTCCACAGCCTGACCGCTTGTTCCGGGGACGGCTATGTCGAGTTGATTCTTGATAAGACCGCAGCCATCCTCCTCACGTTCTTTTCCTTTCCACCAAATTAGCGATCCAGCGAGGCCATCGCAGCGGCCTTCGTCGTTCTGGCCAGCCCCACCCATGGACGTTTCTCCTTAGATGCCTTAGGCAGGTCTCCAGACGCGCGCGTGCTGTTGCGGTAGGTTATGGCGGCGACCGACCCTGTTTAGTTCCCGCAGTGGAGAACTGTGCATCACCTCGCCCGCCTTCTCGGCCGGGAAGTCCTCGACAGCATGCGGCGGCGACGGCTCCCCCGCCGCCGGTCGTTAGATCCTTTTTTGGTTTCGTCGTCGTCATAACCCGCCTCGATCTCACAAGTAAATGTAAATACAGAGAACCATGGGTGGAGTTCTTTACTTTTATTGAAGCCTAAACGACGGAAGACACGTTGGGCCAGGCCACGAGAAGAGTTCGTGTGTGACCTGGTGTGAAGTTCGTTTTAGGCCCGGGTAGACCATGACGAAAGGAAACTACGGACACCAGAACCTTGGCCACGAAGCTAGCACACTTCAACTCGGTCTTTTTAGCGTACCTAAGGAGAAGGGGAGCGAACTTTTTGGTCTTTTTGACGGACGAAAATTAAACCGTTTTTTTAACAAACTATGATATTGTTTTTAACAAGAGTATGGACTCTAATATTTTACAGGTTATCCGTATGGTATCACACTCGATTGATGACTGATCTCTTCTGCTACCGGAGTATCGGCTGAAAGCGGTGATGATAAGGGGGGATCCCAGCAGATCCTCCTAAGTTGTTGCTCGATCTTTCACAGCGAGAATCCGGGTAGATAGAATCTCCCAACAACGCGATGAACGCAGCCTGGAGAAGAGAGAACGAATCCAGCAAGTAACGGATCGATGAACGATACGCCTCAAACCTTGATCTAGACAATCCTTGATGAACACAAGGACCTTTGCAGCGGATATCTATACCTAATCTATACCTAATAATAAAGGAGATAAGGTTTCTGCTAAAGTTTTCGTCCAACTTTTTGTTAGACCATTTTGCCCTCCCACCAAATCACATAATACTGCTGGGTGCCATCGTACCGCTTCGTTTGATTTATTACCTCCGGCCTCTGCTCGGCCAAAGATCCTCTCTCCATCGTATCAGAGTCGAACTCTTTGATCTCTTTCCCGTCCTGCAAGGACTCCTCCACCCCGCACGGAAATTAAATAGCGACTTGCGTCCCGGTTCTGGAGCAGATCAGGCCCTTCGAGAGCGAATTCACCGACGGTGCGACGAATATAGGTGTTCAGCTCCGCGTGGCTCTACTGCAACAATCTCTGCCCCATCTAGATCTAGATCGGTTCCTAGGTTCCTAGCTTGTATGGCAGCACGCCGGCGGTCGTGTCCGTTCCGGGAGGAGATGAGTCGGCCGTCTACAAGAGGAGTATGACTACGAGCAGGAGGGTTTGCCCAGCCCAAGCAGCGTTGATAGAGGCACATAGCCGCGGCGGCGGCCGGGTAGATCCCAGAGGTCGACGGCCACCTATGGCTACGAGGGAGACAGGCGGCTCGCCGGCTCCTTCTCTGGCCACATATACTGCCCCGCCTCGATCTCCCGCCTCCCCTGTGTGGCTATATAGTACTCCCTCCGTCCCAATTTAATTAACTTGGGGAGGGGAAAATGTTTCAGAAAAGCAATATTACATTTTAGTCCTAACTAATTGAAAATATTGATAGCGCACCTAGTTTGTCCAGATCCACCTCGCCAGTACAGTCGATCTCTAGCCGCCCGCTACACCGCCGCCGCGCCAGCGGGTAGAACGGCACCAGCGCCTTGGCCAGCGCCGCCCACAGCCTCTCCGGCGCGAAGAACGGCTCCTCCCCATTATCTCCATCTCCGTCGCCGCCGACGGAGGGCTGGGGCGCGGGGTAGTAGTAGACGAGGGGCGTGTGCGTCTTGGGCACGGCGAGGTCGAGGTTGGAGAGCCACAGCGCGTGCGGCTTGCTCGGCTTGCTCGGCGGCACCAGCGTCTCCTCCACCACCTCCACCTTCATCTCGATCTCTCCCCTCTCTCTCTGTCGCCGTGCGTTGTTTCACGAATACGGACGACTGTGCGGGCCTGCGGGGAGTGGATGGGGAGTTGGGGACGGGTGTGAGTCTGGTCAATCGGTGGGGACGGGTGGGTAGCGGGCAGAAAATGGTAGGGGGTTTTGCGCAAAATTACAGGCAAATTAATTAAATCGGGACGGAGGGACTATATACCTATATGGATGATACGAGCTGAAGGAGGCAAGGGGCTGCCCGGATGCCCGGCCCCGACTGTGTAGGCATACGGACATATCGGCAGTAGGAGAGATCAGCCCCTCGTTCTGATTTCTTCCATGGAGATTGGGAGTGGAGAGCTAGAAGGGGTCATTGAAATCAGATCCGATTCATGCTTCTTGGATCAGAGACACGGCACAAGATTTGTACTTCCTCCGTGACAAAGTGGGCTTGCAAAGGTAGCTCTGCAGCGTGCTAGCGCGTACTCGCAGATGCAGTTAGCCTGTGTGCAGAGCAAGAGAAGGAGAGGCGGGTCACGGAGTTCTGGGAAGCTCCGTTCAGTCGTGCCCGCAAGGTCGACTCTGTCAAGCCTCAAGGCGCTGTAGCTGGCTTGTGCGCGCTCTGCTCGTCATGGCCGGATGGTCGTCTCCGCTCAACACCCTGCAGTTTGATTTCGTGTGCGGATCTTCCTAACTGCTCCGAGTTTACTAAACTGTGTAAATCAGTACCGTCTGAGAACTGAGTTCTAACTCAGTGGCAAGGCAAGCGAGTGTGCAGCCAGTCCACCTGGGTTCGAATCTCCGTCCGTGGTAATTTCGCAGGAGGGGCGAATAAACCGGGTTATCATCCATCCACGTCCATCCGCGGGGAGAGTCTCATTCTACCTAAAAACGTATAGCCAAGAGAGGGATCATTCACCCGTTGGTCAACGTAAATCATCCACAAATGTCCATCTCAGTGAAAATTCCAGTGAACCGCATGTCTAGGCAATAATAACAGCCTTGGAATAAACTACTGTTTCCTGGGTTCATACAGTCCATTTGTTTAGTAAACCTACCTTGAATAGTTGAATTTCATGGATGTTGTTGTTGTTCTAGGCTTCTATCCTGTTACTTGAGTTTCATCATATAAGTTTGTTGTACCATATAAAGCTTTGTGGTGGCTATGAGTTTGCATACCTGCTCAAGGAAAATGCAGTACTAGCGTCTACAATTAGTTGCTTTCATCATGCAGCTTCAGACCTATATGTTTTCGCTAAGGTGGCCACATCGTCGCTTGCCTTCAGCTAGGGAAGAATAAAACATTGCTTGCTCTGGAATTGTCATCCGTGTTTATGCTCTGCTCACCAGTCAATACTTTGTGCAAGCAGTTTCAAGTGAGCAATCTGCACATGTGATTTTGCAAGGAACAATCTGCACATATAGTTCACTATGTTTACTCAAGCTTCTTAGGAGATGTGCTACAGCTATGGTCTAGAAAAAACTATATAAAATTATATCATAGCAGCACGGGGTTGTCTGAAATATTATGTAGTGTGACATTGTTATCACCAGAATTTGACCGGATCGGAGGTGGGCCGCGATTGAAGATGGACTTGAAGGATATACATGGAAGAAATACATGAATCGGCCTTATATGCAAAGTTTGGGCTAGTTTGCCCGTGTATCTGTAACATAGTAGGAGACGTGTCGATTAGATAGAGTCTGGCTCGTGCCTGGTTGGGATTATTCCCACGTTAGAAAGTCTACGGACTATAAATATGTATCTAGGGTTTATGAAATAAACAACAATCACGTTCACCACAAACCAATCTAGGCGCATCGCCAACTCCCTTGTCTCGAGGGTTTCTTCCGGGTAAGCATCATGCTGCCTAGATCGCATATTGCGATCTAGGCAGTACACGTTTATTCGCTGATCATGCGTTGCTCGCACTGAAGCCTTGTTGATGGCGAGCAACGTAGTTATCATAGATGTGTTAGGGTTAGCATTGTTCATCGTATCATATGCTGTCGTCGTGCAACCCTTAGACATCTAGCCGCCCTTACACCTATCTTAGGTGTAAGGGCGGCACCCCGCTTGATCATTATTTAGTAGATCTGATCCGTTATGATTGCTCCTTGTTCTACAAGGATTAGTTTAATATCTGCATAGTTAGGCCTTACAAACGGGTTGAAGGATCCAGTGGCGCGTAGGGTGTAGTTTGCTAACCCTAGACAGGATGTTCCGGGGATCAACCTCGTGTTGGTTTTTAGGCCTTGTCTAGGGTCGGTTTACGATCACCGTGCGTGGCCGCCAGGCTCAATCACGAGTAGGATGTTCCGATTATGCGGTGAAAACCCTAAATCGTAGTAGGTCGTTTTAGCTTTATTTTCATCAAGCAGGACCACCATCTGATCGTACACCTCGTACGGATCATGAGTGGATCGGCTCTCTGAGCCGATTCACAGGACAACCTGAGAGCCGATCGAGGCTCGTATTTAATGTTTACGTGTATGCCATGCAGGAAACTAAGCGAGGCAAATCCGACACCTTCCTGACCAGGTATAGGTCAGGTGGCACGCCCTTGCACCAGCATCGGACGTGCGTGCCGAGTCCTTGTGGGCCGTCGCTCGGAGGGACTAGGGCCAGCCGCAGTCCTGGGAGCCTCCCGGCTCTACCGTGTTGCCCGTCGCTGCTCGCAAGTGGGTTTCTGACCGCAACACATTCTGGCACGCCCGGTGGGACAGTCTTCGACATCAACCGCATCGCTATCTACATCTGAGATGGCGGAAGGCACTCCAGTCACGTATGAGGATCTGACCGAGGAGCTCAAGAAGAAGTATGACGAGGTCAAAGCAATCCTCGAAGCCGACCTCATCGGCTCTTTTCACAGAACCCGCTCACATGGCATCAGGTGGAAAGGGTTCTCACCTGAAGGCGCGCTCGATGGAGTGGACATGTCCGCCCCGTCAGAAGAACGCACCAGGTCCCTGCGTCAGGAGATTAACTTCATGGTATCCCATTCGCTGTACCGCCATTCTGAGAGCCTGGTGAACACTTTGGAGGGTGTCGCTCTTCGGGTGATCCAGGAAATCATGAGGCATCAGTACTCTCCGTCAGGACCAGCTCTAGGGACTCACCAAGGAGAGATGCCACTCCAGTCCCGTCCACCGCTGCCAGTCGCGATGGCAGCACCAGAAGGGCCGAATTCACCGGCATACGCCGTTCACATGGTGGAGTGCACGTACCCTGGGTGGTGCCAGCCAAGATTCTCGTTCAACATCAACATGGTAGGACTTGGGCACCACCCTGGTAAGGACAGAGACGAGGGCAGCTGCTCTCATAGCGAAGACAAGGAGGAAGCCGTTCCACGCGATCGGCCACGACACTTCCAAAAAATCCTGGTTACAATCAAGATGAAGGCCGATTCCAGCGATCGGCCCGTATTGTCCTTACCACACGTTCTCCCTGTATTTGGTGTCGACCTCACAGGTGACGGAAAGCTAGGGTATGGGTTTACATCGGCTGATGAGCTAGAAGAAGTCGACATCGGTCCTGGGGATAAGCCGCGACCCACTTTTATCAGCAAGAAGTTAGATCCACATCTTAGGGGTCAGATGATAGCTCTGTTAAAAGAATACCCAGATTGCTTTGCATGGGATTACACAGAGATGCCGGGGTTAGACAGGAGCATCATTGAACATCGGCTCCCCCTTAAGAAAGGATTTCGGCCGTTCCAACAACGAGCACGTCAGATGAAGGCCGAAGTTCGGAAGAGGTCAAGAAAGAGATCGAGAAGATGTTGGCCGCCGGGTTCATCAGGCCATGCGAGGTATGCTGAATGGATCTTCAGCATCGTTCTCGTAGAGAAGAAGGACGGCCGATGGCGTGTGGCCAAAGATTTCCGAGATCTCAACGAGCCACTCCAAAAGATGAATATCCGATGCACCGTGGCAGAAACGTTGATCAATGCAGCTGCTGGCCACAAGGTGTTGAGCTTCATGGATGGCAACGCCGGCTATAACCAGATCTTCATGGCTTCAGAAGATATACACAAGACCGCATTCAGAGTACCAGGGGCAGTAGGCTTGTTTGAATACGTAGTCATGACCTTTGGCTTGAAGAATGCTGGTGCAACGTACCAAAGAGCCATGAATTATATATTTCATGATCTGATCGGCAAGTTGGTGGAAATCTACATCGATGACGTGGTAGTCAAATCTGTCTCCATGGAGGGACACTTGGATGATTTGCGACGCATCCTAGACCGAACTCGGAAGTTCGGACTGAGAATGAATCCAAAGAAGTGTACTTTTGGTGTGACGGCCAGTCAGTTCCTAGGGTTTCTGGTTCATGAACGGGGAATTGAGATCGGCCTGAAAAGTCAAGAGGCAGTGCGTACCATGCAGCCGCCCACCACGAAGAAGGAGCTCCAACGTCTTATCGGCAAGATCAACTTCGTCCGACGATTCATCTCTAACCTGTCAGGACGAATCGAGCCGTTCATAGCGCTGGTGAAAATTAAATCTGATGACGAGTTTCACTGGGGGGGCAGAACAGCAGCAGGCGTTTGACGATATTAAGCGGTATCTGACAACGCCGCCTGTGCTAGTTCCACCCCAACAAGACAGGCCGTTCTATATCTACTTATCAGTAGCTAACACGTCCATCGCTTCGGTGGTGGTGCAACGCTATGAGGGTGTTGAAAAGGTCGTTTTCTACCTCAGCAGAAGGATGTTGGACGCGGAGACAAGGTATCCTGAGGTCGAGAAGCTTTGCCTTTGCTCGTTCTTCACCTCGCACCAAGCTTCATCACATCCTTTTGACGGCAGAGATCATCGTCATTTGTAAGTCAGACGTTGTCAAGCACATGCTGTCGGCCCCTGTTTTGAAAGGCCGGCTTGGTAAGTGGATGTTTGCATTGTCGAAGTTCGATCTTCGGTATCAGCCTGCGAAAGCAGTCAAGGGACAAGCGTTGGCCGATCTTATAGCTGAACAGATTAATACTAATATAGCAGCACTATCTGTACGTGCATGGGCTATGTTCTTCGATGGATCGGCTTGTGACGATGGTTGTGGCATCGGCATTCTGCTCGTGTCGCCTCGGGGGGCAACATTTTCTTTCGCTATCAGGCTATCTACCCCTTGCACCAACAATGTTGCTGAGTATGAAGCAATGCGCAAGGGAATGGAGTTGCTTTTGGAAGCCGGGGCAGAGGCAGTGGAGCTTTTTGGAGACTCGAAGTTGGTGATCTCTCAACTCACGGACGAATACAAATGCGAGAGTGAGTCACTTTTTCCATATTGGGTGGAGTGTCGTGAGCTGATGACACATTTTCGGTACATCAATTTCAATTGGGTCCCAAGGTCTTAGAATACCGACGCCAATGATCTCGCACAGATGGCGTCAGGATACAAGGACATACCAGACGGGTCAGAAGTTCAGGTGCAGTTCCTGGAACAGGATGATTGGAGAGCCGATATCTTCAATTATTTGAAGGATTCGGCTCGGGGGCACCTAAAAGGATAAGATACAAGGCTATGAAATATGTCCTTATAGGAGATGACATGTTCTACAGGACGTTGGAAGGGTTACTACTCAAATGCCTGGGACCAACTGAGTCTAATCGGCTCTTACATGAGGTGCATGAGGGCGCCTGTGGAACTCACCAATCGGCTCATAAGATGAAGTGGCTAATTAGGCGATCAGGGTTTTATTGGCCTACCATGCTTGAGGACTGCTTCAAGTACTACAAGGGGTGCCAAGCGTGTCAGATGTTCGGAAAAATTCAGATGGTACCCGCATCAGCGATGAACCCCATCATCAAACCTTGGCCATTTCGAGGTTGGGGCATGGATATGATCGGCAAAATCCATCCTCCGTCGAGCAAGAACCACGAGTGGATTCTGGCCATTACAGATTATTTCACCAATGGGTGGAGGCCATTCCCATGAAGAAGGTAAAATCGGAAGATGTTATCCAATTTGTCAAAGAACATGTCATTCACAGGTTCGGGATTCCCCAAACCATCACGACCGATGGAGGTTCGGTTTTTGTCTCTAAAGAATTCAGAAAGTTCTGCAATGACATGGGGATTAAGATAATCCGATCATCTCCATACTATGCTCAAGCCAACGGGCAAGCCGAAGCATCCAATCAAAGCCTGATCAAGCTGATCAAGAGGAAGATTGACGAGAACCCTAGGGTGTGGCATGAGACGTTGTCAGAAGCTTTGTGGGCCTATCGCATGTCATGCCATGGAGCTATAAAGACTTCGCCGTACCAGCTTGTCTATGGGCAGGAGGCCGTATTACCTTGGGAAATCACGGCTGGATCGAGACGTGTCACGTTTCAGAATGACCTGACGCCTGAAGAGTATGCAACCCTGATGAGTGACACTATTGAGGATGCAACGGAACTTAGACTTTGGTCGTTGGAGAAGATTAAAGAGAACAAAGCCATGGTAGCTCGGGCATACAATAAGAAGGTGAGACCAAAGGAGTTTCAAGTTGGTGATCTAGTATGGGAAGCCGTGTTGCCACTAGGAACCAGGGATAAAGCATATGGCAAATGGTCTCCTAATTAGCACGGTCCTTACAAAGTCATCCAGGTTCTGAAGGGCAATGCCTACATGCTTGAACAGTTGGATGGTGTGAAGTTCCCAGTGGCCGTCAATGGTCAAGATCTCAAGAAGTATTTCCCAAGCATGTGGGATGATGGGCAGTGAGATATGGAGGCCGATTTAAAATCGGCCAGTAAAAAAAAATCATCACAGCCAATGCACAGACATCGACTTGAGAAAACATACGAAGACAACAGTATGCGAGTACAGCCGATGCACGGACATCGACTTCAGAGTAATAAAAGCCGATGTATTGCTATCGGCTCTAGAGGAACAAGCTCAATTGAGCAGGTTAACAGATCGGTTTCAGACCAGAGATCACGATTTTTGAGAAGAATCTCCTAGTGGGTTTACTGAGGAGTTCAATCTGCTCGTTTAAGGTTGGAGGATGGTTTGGACGTGAGCTGGACCTGTTGGATCGTGTGAATAGGCAACTGCTTGGCCTCAAATCGCGTTTATAGTGCAAGCCGATGCCCTGCCATCGGCTCTCTGAACAGCGACTTCGTTCGACGATCGGCAAAGGTGACAAGAAAGCAAAATTAATTGGGGAATATTTTCTTCATTAATAGTGGGATTTCTTACAAAGAAAGAGCCGATTACTCAAGGAAGGAAGAACAAAAGAAGGGACTGTTGACCAATCTACTACTACTAGGCCTACACTAGTAGATCCTAGTCTACGGGCCGTCGCTGCCCTCGTCGTCGTCCTCGGAGCTCTCATCGGCACTGCTGCCGATGGGTTCCTCGTCACTGTTCCCGTAGCCTTCTACGGGAGCTTCATCCTCCTCGTCATCGTCGCTGTCGTCGTCGTCCCACCAGGTGCGGAGGCGTTTCGCCGGCGGGTAACCCTCGAGGGAGTCGTCGTCGTCGTCTTCCTCCTCCTCTTCCTCAGAGGAGGTGTAACCGTCCCAGGGGAACAAGTCATCTTCGCTTGCCGATTCCAGTTCCCCATCAACAAGGAACTGGAGATCTTCATCTCCGCTGGTCAAAGACTTGTCGTCCTCGGACCATACGGAGGAGGCGTGGTCCTCCTGGTCCCACTTCTCTGGCGCGCGTATGTCCTCCGGCGTCGGCTCGCGGGAGGAGGAAGACCGGTAGGAAAGACCGGAGGAGGAAGAGGAGGAAGAGTCCATGGTGGGAGGAGGGTTTTCGAGAACTACGGAGGAACAGAGGATGAGGAGGGGATAGAGAAGCGAATTGCTCGATACGGTTAAGTAAAAGGGATATGGTGAGGATTCAATGCCACAGCGGTTTCCGAGAAGTGGTGCCCAAAGGAGAATTGGCCAGGTCACGCGGAAAGGCAAGGCATCATGATGATGGATACTGCGACGGTTCTGCTCTGCTACGACATGACCCGACGAAGGAAAAGCAGAGTGATTTTGGAATTGCCATTTCCAAAACCAGGGGGGCATGTGTTATCACCAGAATTTGATCGGATCGGAGGTGGGCCGCGATTGAAGATGGACTTGAAGGATATACATGGAAGAAATACATGAATCGGCCTTATATGCAAAGTTTGGGCTAGTTTGCCCGTGTATCTGTAACATAGTAGGAGACGTGTCGATTAGATAGAGTCTGGCTCGTGCCCGGTTGGGATTATTCCCACGTTAGAAAGTCTACGGACTATAAATATGTATCTATGGTTTATGAAATAAACAACAATCACGTTCACCACAAACCAATCTAGGCGCATCGCCAACTCCCTTGTCTCGAGGGTTTCTTCCGGGTAAGCATCATGCTGCCTAGATCGCATCTTGCGATCTAGGCAGTACACGTTTATTCGCTGATCATGCGTTGCTCGTACTGAAGCCTTGTTGATGGCGAGCAACGTAGTTATCATAGATGTGTTAGGGTTAGCATTGTTCATCGTATCATATGTTGTCGTCGTGCAACCCTTAGACATCTAGCCGCCCTTACACCTATCTTAGGTGTAAGGGCGGCACCCCGTTTGATCATTATTTAGTAGATCTGATCCGTTATGATTGCTCCTTGTTCTACAAGGATTAGTTTAATATCTGCATAGTTAGGCCTTACAAACGGGTTGAAGGATCCAGTGGCACGTAGGGTGTAGTTTGCTAACCCTAGACAGGATGTTCCGGGGATCAACCTCGTGTTGGTTTTTAGGCCTTGTCTAGGGTCGGTTTACGATCACCGTGCGTGGCCGCCAGGCTCAATCACGAGTAGGATGTTCCGATTATGCGGTGAAAACCCTAAATTGTAGTAGGTCGTTTTAGCTTTATTTTGATCAAGCAGGACCACCATCTGATCGTACACCTCATACGGATCATGGGTGGATCGGCTCTCTGAGCCGATTCACAGGACAACCTGAGAGCCGATCGAGTCTCGTATTTAATGTTTACGTGTATGCCATGCAGGAAACTAAGCGAGGCAAATCCGACACCTTCCTGACCAGGTATAGGTCAGGTGGCACGCCCTTGCACCAGCATCGGACGTGCGTGCCGAGTCCTTGCGGGCCGTCGCTCGGAGGGACCAGGGCCAGCCGCAGTCCTGGGAGCCTCCCGGCTCAACCGTGTTACCCGTCGCTGCTCGCCGGTGGGTTTCTGATCGCAACAGACATGTAGCAGAATTAAAATTTGGGTGAAAACAACATAATCTTGAAACAATGGCACGATACATCGAAAATTGAGGTATACTTCAGATCTAACGTGTTCGATTTATTTCAGACCTGTTGCAACGCACGGGCACTTCTGCTAGTAATCTATACCTAATAATAAAGGGAGAAGTGTTTCCGTGGTTTGGTCCGTCGCGTTGCGCTTTCGTCCGTTGCAAGTGCGCTTTCGTTGTCCGCTCCACCCGTGGTGTATCGGTTCAGTTGTTTTGTCCGCGGCCTGGTTCGCATCTTCCATGTTCGGTGCCAAGAAAA
The DNA here is from genome assembly GCF_022539505.1 of Lolium rigidum. Lineage (NCBI taxonomy): Eukaryota > Viridiplantae > Streptophyta > Magnoliopsida > Poales > Poaceae > Lolium > Lolium rigidum. The sequence continues at coordinate 207,636,371 of NC_061511.1, read as the reverse complement.
TCCCGGATCGGAGTCAACTCCAACTGGCCTGTTCGACAGTAAAAAGGACTCGACTCGAACTCTTTTGCTCTTATTTTGACGCGATACCCCTCCCTGTACCCGACGCGATCATTGCATCCTTGCTGCAACGCCGACCGAGCTTTGCGGCGCAGCTCCCCATGACCTCTATGGTGGTATATAGCGGCTGTGGATGACGGCAGCCGATTCCACGCGTACAACGCGTCGGCGCAGCTCATGTCAAACTAATCTCAGCTCCGTCCGTTCCGGCCTGAGGTGACCCCCAACCAGACCAGCGGCCGGCGCGCGCACGGCCGTGCCGTCGACTCGGAACCAACGGCACGGCATGGCTGCCCCGGAAGCGGCGTCTCCACCAGCGCGACCGAACTCCGACGGCAGCGTCCGCTGGCGTACGTGGCCTCGCCTTCGTCATCCAACGCATCCTGGCTGTGGTGGCTATCGCTCTCAGCGTCCAACGCGTCATGGCTGTGGTGGCTAGCGCTCTCCGTCGTCTGCCCCTTTGGATGGCTGCCCATTGGCCGGTCGCATCATGCCGCTGGCGTTCCCTGGACCCAACGTGAATACGGGCTGGTGCACAATTACAATCCACCGTGCCTTCCATATTCCAACACAAAAACAACAAGATTGTGTTTCCGACTCGATTAGAAGTCCTCGCTGATTACATAGATGATTAACGGAGGCGGCAGCCACATCTCTCCATATTAATTCGCAGCGCAGGGAGCCGATCTGGCATGATCTCTACTTCTCTTGATGCTTTTCGCGATCAAATTTCCAGCGATACGATAATAGTACGAAACAACTTGGTGCCGTATACCTTCGTATCATCAGTTCACATCCTATCATGTTGGACTGCGCCGTCCTCGAGTTCGATCTCTGCTGCAGAGATCGTCGCTGCCACCGACGGCTGCTACCACCACTTGGACACCGATAAGTTTTGATGCCATGGTAGCTAGCTTCCTATCATCACTCAGCATCATGCCATGTCGGACCGCGCCGTCATCGAGTTGGAGCCCATCCATTGCGCAGCACTAGTGGAGAAGAGGCCTTTGGACCCAAGCAAATGACCCACTGCTGAACCAAACCGGGTCCAATGCCCCCATTGGACCCGGTTCGTTTCTGCCCAGGACGACCCCACCCGCTGGCGCCTGTCCTGTAGCGGCCTTTGGACCCGGTTTGTCACACAAACCGGGACCAGAGGTCCACCCGCAGGGCGCGGCAGGCCGTGTCAGCCTGGGGAACCCTTTAGTCCCGGTTTGTATGACAAACCGGGTCCAGCCCCCCTCTGGCTATATAACCTTGCCCTTGCCCAAGTGTGAGCCACACTTAGCCATTTTTTCACTATCTTCACAAGAGGGTGTATTGCTCTCCTCTCTTCTTCACATGCATAAGAGGTGTTTGATGAAATGCTTAAGAGGGTTTGCCACTTGAGTTTACACAAATCAAGCCACACTTAACTTGTTTTTTTCTTCTTCATCGAGGTTAACAACTTTATCCTTTTCATCTGCAATTGATAAAATGCATGTGTATATATACATCGTGATGTTCTGTAATGGTTTTGATCAGCTTAATTATATCATGCAGATGAATCGGCAATGGATGTACATTGACCGACGGTTTGACGAGTTCACTCGCGGGCCTGGATAATTTTATGGCCGTGGCGGAGGCAAACAAACATGGTGGCTTCATGTATTGTCCATGTGTGGACTGCAAGAATACCGTAAATTACGCTCGCTCGAGTCTCATTCACAGCCACCTTCTGCGATCCGGTTTCATGCCCGAGTTACTATTGTTGGACCAAGCACGGAGAAAGAGGGGTTATGATGGAAGACAATGACGAAGAGGAAGAGGATGATGACGGTTATCCCAATTTCCCTGAATACGATGATACTGCAGAAGGCAATGAAGACAATGAAGTAGAAGATCAAGAGGCACCGGATGAGCCTCGCTGATGATGATCTTGGCCGGGCCATTGCTGATGCAAGGAGAGAATGTGAAACTGAAAAGGAAAGGTTGGCCTTCGACAAGATGATAGAAGATCACAACAAATTGTTATACCCAACTTGCGAAGATGGCCATAAAAAGCTAGAGCAGCACACTGGAATTGTTGCAATGGAAGGCAGAGAACGGTGTCACTGACTCAGGATTTGGAAAGTTGCTGACAATAATTAAGAGGATGCTTCCAAGGGGTAACGAATTGCCCGCCTATACGTACGAAGCGAAGAAGGTTGTCTGCCCTCTAGGATTAGATGTGCAAAAGATACATGCATGCATTAATGATCGCATCCTCTACCGCGGTGAGTACGAGAATTTGGATGCATGTCCGGTGTGCACTCGCATTGCGGTATAAGATCGGACGAGATGACCCTGGTGATGTTGAGGGCGAGCGCCCCGGGAAGAGGGTTCCTGCCAAGGTTATGTGGTATGCTCCTATAATACCACGGCTGAAACGCTTGTTCGGGAATAAAGAGCACGCTAGGTTGTTGCGATGGCACAAAGAAGACCGTAAGAAAGACGTGATGTTGAGGCACCCTGCTGATGGATCCCAATGGAGAAAAATCGATAGAGAGTTCCCAAACTTTGCACAGGATGCAAGGAACTTAAGGTTTGGTCTAAGTACAGATGGCATGAATCCTTTTGGAGAGCAGAGCTGCAGACATAGCACCTGGCCTATGACTCTTTGTATATATAACCTTCCTCCTTGGTTGTGCATGAAGCGGAAGTTCATTATGATGCCAGTGCTCATACAACGCCCGAAGCAAACCGGGAACGACATTGATGTGTACCTGAAGCCATTAGTCGAAGAACTTCTACAGCTGTGGTCCCTAGCAGGTGTACGTGTGTGGGATGAGCACAAGCGGGAGGAATTTGACCTAAGAGCGATGCTTTTCGTAACCATCAATGACCTGGCCTGCTCTTGGTAACATTTCGGGACGATCAAACAAGGGATACAATGCATGCACACACTCGTTTACATGAGCTCGAAGGTGATTATTTGGAAAAAGGTCGGAAGGTCGTGTACACGGGGCATCGTCGATTTCTTAGGATTACCCATCCCGTAAGAAAGAAAGGAAAGCATTACGACGGTGAGGCTGATCACCGGAGGAAGCCTCCCCATCGTGATGGTGTTGATATATTTGGTATGGTCAAGGATCTAGATGTAATATTTGGAAAGGGTCCTGGCGGACGGTCCGTTCCGAATGACGCCTGCCGGACACGCGCCCATGTGGAAGAAGAAATCTATTTTTTGGGAGCTAGAATATTGGAAAGTCTTAGAAGTCCGCTCTTCAATCGATGTGATGCACGTGACGAAGAATCTTTGCGTGAACCTGCTAGGCTTTACGGGCGTGTACGGGAAGACAAAAGATACACCGAAGCACGGGAGGACCAGCAACGTTGGAAAGACCCCAAAAATCTGCATGAGAGAGTTAAAGGACGTCATTTATCCAGCTACGCTCTTACAAAAGCGAGAGAAGGAGATATTTTTTGAATGTCTTAGCAGTATCAAGGTCCCGTCCGGCTTCTCCTCCAATATAAAGGGAATAATAAATATGGAGAAGAAAACATTCCGGAACCTCGAAGTCTCATGACTCGTCACGTGATAATGACACGGTTGCTTCCGATTGCATTGAGGGGGCTTCTACCGGAAAATGTTCGACTGCCCATTGTGAAGCTATGTGCATTCCTCAATGCAATTTCTCAAAAGGTAATAAACCCGGAAATTCTACCGAGGTTGCGGAATGATGTGGTCCAATGTCTCGTTAGTTTTGAGCTGGTGTTCCCACCATCCTTCTTCAATATTATGACACATCTCCTCGTTCACCTGGTCGATGAGATTTCCATTCTCGGTCCCGTGTTTCTACACAATATGTTCCCCTTCGAGAGGTTCATGGGAGTCTTGAAGAAATATGTTCATAACCGTGCTAGGCCGAAGGAAGCATCTCCAAGGGCTATGGAACGAGAGGAGGTCATTGAATTTCGTGTTGACTTTATTCCCGACCTTAAGCCGATTGGTGTTCCTGAATCGCGGCATGAAGGGAGACTAAGTGGAAAAGGCACGCTAGGAAGGAAATCAATGATATGTAGGGATGGGATTTCTTTGACTCAAGCACACTACACAGTTCTACAAAGTTCCACCATGGTGGCTCCGTATATCGGTGACCACAAGAACTTTCTACGCTCCCAGAACCCGGGGGGTCGAACGATTGGATTAGACGTGAACACATGTCGACTTTCGGCGGTTGGTTGCAAAAACATCTCCTGAATAACGAAGATATTGAAGATCAGTCTGTACTTGCGGCCCGGACACCATCTTCGACTGTAGTGACTTTCCAAGGGTACGAGATAAATGGGAATACATTTTACACGATCGCCCAAGATAAAAAGAGCACCAACCAAAACGGTGGTGTCCGGTTTGATGCAATAATGAATGAAGGCCCAAATGACACATATTATGGTTACATAGAGGATATCCGGGAACTTGAGTATGGACCTTCTTTTAAGGTCCCTTTGTTTAGGTGCAAATGGGTCAACAAAACAGGAGGCGGGGTTCGGGTAGACAAGTTGTATGGAATGACAACAGTGGATCTCAACAATCTTGGGTATAGAGACGAACCATTCGTCCTAGCCAAGGATGTGGCCCGAGGTTTTCTATGTGAAGGATATGTCTAGCAAACCAAGAAAAAGGAAACATAAGGAAACAAATACATCAAACGATGAGCCAAAGCGCCACATAGTTCTTTACGGAAAAAGAAACATCGTGGGAGTGGAGGACAAGACAGACATGTCGAGAAGATTATAATAAGTTTGATGAAATTCCACCCTTCGAGTGAACATTGATCCAAGCATCAAGTTAAATGATGAAGATGCTCCATGGTTAAGGCCGAAGAAGATTAAATGATGAAGATGCTCCATGGCACAAATGAGTATCTCAACATGGCAATCAATTTCCCATTTATTTTTGTGTAATCATTTAACTCGTATGTAAGATATGAAAAGTGGAGATGTGGTTGGCTTTTTGTACCATATATATAGAGGAGATGTAGTCGTTCACGGGTTTGCAGGGGAAAAATTCCGAGGCGCAGCTTCCGAAGATGCCGTAGGGCATGTGCACCAACAACATCTTCGAGAAACTGCGCCACGGGAGATTTCCCAACCCTTTCCCCAACACTATTAGAGGAGATGTAGTCGTTCGGGGGCTTGCAGGAAAAAATTCCGAGGAGCAACTTCCGAAGATGCCGTAAGGCTTGTGCACCAACGACATCTTCGAGAAGTTGCGCCACGGGAGATTTCCCAACCCTTTCCCCAACACCGTTAGAGGAGATGTAGTCGTTCACGGGCTTGCGGGGAGAAAATTCCGAGGCGCAGCTTCCGAAGATGCCGTAGGGCGTGTGCACCAACAACATCTTCGAGAAGCTGCGCCACGGGAGATTTTCCAATCCATGGGAATGAATCTCCGCTGGCTTGTTGATCCGCTTGGCAAGCCGTATCGATGCTCCTTTTATAGGCACAAGCACCGCTTCTACTCGACGGGCGTCGTGCGCTACATGCTTTATCTCATCGAGCAAGTGCGTCCACCCATGCGTTCTTATCTCTGCCGACATCTTTAGTCCCGGTTGTACCCACCAGCCGGGACTAAAGGTTACCCACACGTCCTTATCCCACCGACAGCTTTGTTAGATGACAAAAAAGGATCTTTAGTCCCGGTTGTACCCACCAGCCGGGACTAAAGGTTACCCACACGTCTTTATCCCACCGACAGCTTTGTTAGATGACAAAAAAAGGATCTTTCGTCCCGGTTGTACCCACCAGCCGGGACTAAAGGTTACCCACACGTCTTTATCCCACCGACACTTTTGTTAGATATGACAAAAAATGATCTTTACTCCCGGTTGTACCCACCAGCCGGGACTAAAGGTTACCCACACGTCCTTATCCCACCGACAGTTTTTGGCGCCACCTGCGTTCCCGCCTATTTTTCTTCCCGCGCTTTCCACCTGCTTCCCGCCTCCGTCCTCCCGCCATTTTTTCACTATATATATGTTGGCTTGGCCTCCATTTACATATCACATCTAGACTCATATCTCGCAAACCTCATCACCAGGTCACATGGCTTCCATCGTATCTCTAACCCTCCGGGAGGCGGAGGCGCTTTGCGCGTCGAACTACCCCTGCCCGCCGGGCTACCGCGTCCCTACCGGCTGGTTGTCTGAGCGTCGGAGGGGTACCGGTCCCTCCCTGTCCCTCTAGGTGTGGCGCGCGAGATGGCCATCACGAACCACTACTACTTCGAGCTCACGCCACAGCAGCGGAGGAATCCCCAGTGGCATCCCGACTACAGCCCGACTTGGGAGCGCTTCTTCATCAATCGGCGTGAGAGGGCGCTCGCCGAGCACGAGGACGGCGGCCCGCCTCCTTCGAACTTCAACGAGGCCGGCCGTCGGCCGTGGTGGCGCGACCGAACTCTCCAGGGCGTCATGGCCCACCGTGGCCCCCGCCCGCGCTACCCTCGGTCCCAGCCCACGCGTGCTCTCCCGCCGAGGTTTGACTACCGCGACCCCGATGCCGGCGACGATGATGACGGCGACTACGACGACTACGAGTGGCGAGTACTATAGGGCCAGGCACGAGTATGACCGAATGACTCGAACGGTCGAATCCGGCCATGTATCTTAATTAATTTTCGGCTGAGCTAGGAACGAGTACTATAGGGCTAGGCACGAGTACTATCTGGCCATGTATCTTAATTAATTTTCAGTTGAGTTCTGTACTTTAATTCCACATGTAATCCGGCGGGAAACTTTTCTCATCATCAGCGTCTGCCACAACGACTTTATTGAAAATACAATAATATAGATAAACAACTAGTCTAGTCGATCTACTCGTCGTCGGAGGTTGTCTCGGTCCAAATGTCGTCCCACCGAGGGTCGTTGTCGGCCCAAGTTGTATTCGGGTTATCGAGCTCGAACACGGCGACGGCCCGACGATGGCGCCTGTTGGACCTGCGTTGTGCCCGGAGGTCAGCGAAGAACGCGGCGGTGTTGTCGACGTCGTTGGGGAACTGCGCCCTCCACTGGCGCATCAACTCCTCGTCGTGCTCGGCGATTGCGATCCGGCGCTGCACCTGGCGGTGGCGGCGACGGTCCTCGTCGTCGACGAGGCACGGCGTCGGCGCGAGGAACTCCGCCTCCTCTAGCGATTCGACGTCTGGGAAGTTCATGTCGCACCGTGGCCGCCGAAATCGCCATGCGGCCGCGTCGTAAGCGCGCGCCGCTAGCTCCGGGTGTTGTACGTGCCGAGGGTGAGCCGGAAGCCACCGGCACGCATCTCGGCGTAGAACCTACCGTTCGGCCGCGCCGGACGCCACGGAAACCGGACGAGCCGCGACGGCGCGGCGGCATCCCGGCGACGAATGAACGGAGGCGACGCGCGACGTGTGGTTCCGCGCGCACGCGGCGCTTTATAGCACAGCGACGCGGCAAGTTTGGCGACAGGTGGCGCGGGGAAGCGGCGGGGCGTGGCACGTGGAAGCGGCGGCGACAGTGGCGCGGGGAAGCGGCGGGCGTGGCACGTGGAAGCGGGATCTACACGTCGCACGGCGGTGGCGGCGGGGCGAGGCACGTGGAAGCGGCGGCGACACGTGGCACGGGGAAGGGACACGTGTGGCGGTGGCGGTGGTGGGCAGTACACGGCGGTGCCGACGGTGGCCGCACACGGCGGTGGCGGTGGTGGGCGGTACACGGCGGTGGCCCGTACATGGCGGTGACGGCGGGGCACGGGGAAGGGACACGTGTGGCGGTGGCGGTGGTGGGCAGTGCGGTGGCTTTTTTTCATTTGAAATAAGGCGGGAATGAAAATTTTTAAAAAAATTTGGCCTTTGGACCCGGTTTGTATTACAAACCGGGACTCAAGGCCTTTTTTGCGCGCGCAGCGAAAACGCAAGCAAAAATGGCCTTTAGTCCCGGTTTGTATTACAAACCGGGTCCAAGGGGCTTTTGGACCCGGTTTGTAACACGAACCGGGTCCAAAGGGGGACTATATAAGAAAACACTTCGTCTCCGCGGGAGATCAATCCCGCGGAGACGAAGCGACCGACGCCGCCAGGGCTGCCCCCGCCCGCGATCGCGCGCCCACCGCGCCGCCGCCCACCGCTCGCCGTCGCCCGCCGCCGTCCGCGCGCGCCGTCCGCCCGTCCGCCCACCGCGCCGCCGCCCACCGCCACGCCCGCGCGCCCGCGGCTGTGCGTCCCGCGCGCCGTCCGCCCGCCGCGCGCGTGTCCGCGCGCCGCGCGCCGTCCGCCCGCCGCCGTCCGCCCGCCGCCGTCCGCCGCCGTCCGCCCGACCGCCGCCGGCCCGCCGCCGTCCGCCGTGCCGCCCGCCGCGCGCCTCCACTCCGCCGCGGCGCCAAGGTGAGCCGGCCACCATTTTTTTTTTAAGTTTTAAGATTTTTAGATTTTTGTTTTTATATATGTTAGATTAATTAGTTTAGTACAAAAATAGTTAGTTTGATTAGTTAGATTAATATATGTTAGATTAATATATGTTAGATTAGTTAGATAAAAAATTAGTGTTAGTGTTAGATAAAAAATTAGTTAGTTTGTTAGTGTTAGTGTTAGTGAAAAAGTTAGTGTTAGATAGAAAATTAGTTAGTTTGTTAGTGTTAGTGTTAGTGAAAAAGTTAGTGTTAGTGTTAGTGAAAAAGTTAGTGTTAGAGTTAGTGTTAGTGAAAAATTAGTTAGTTAGTGTTAGTGTTAGTTAGTAAGTATGTAGTGCCACCGCGCCCCCGGCCCAAAATAAAGTATGTAGTGCCGGCGCCCCCCAAACGGTAGTGCCGGCGCCGACTAAGTAGTGAAGTTATTTTTTAATGTATGTTAACGTTGGTACATATATATATGATTTGTTTTCGTAGCTACGATGCCGCGACAGCCGACAGCCGCGCGGGCCGTGGTCCGACTCTCACCGAGGAGATGGAGCAGATGGGGGAGGTCCGGGACCGGGCTCCGCCGGGGTGGCACCGGGAGGTCTTAGCTTCGGGTCGCGCACCTTGGTGCGGAATCCGGGTCCCGTCGTCGACCCGGATATTCTATGGTGGAGGTCTTATGGGCCACGGTCGTTTCGGAGGGAGCCGGCCCCGCCGGAGGAGGTAGCTCAGCGCATTGCGGCGGAGGACGAGCACGTTCGCCGTTACATGTACGCGTTAGACAACATGTATAGGACCGGATGGAGCGTTATGCGGGGATCTCATGTTAGCTATGCTCCCGTTGTTGTTCCGTGGCTTTGGGGGCACACCCAGCCGCGGCTCGGGACCCGGTCGGCGCCCTCTAGGACCCGGTGCTGCGCGGTTGAGTGGTTAGTGATTGATATGTATTAGGGTTAAATAAACATGAACCCGATCTATGTATGCATGTAACTGCACTATCTGCTTTTAGCACTATATTATCGATCCTTAGTTAAGAACTACACATATGTAACTCCATTTTTTCAGTTTTCTGCATTATCCTTAATTTGATCATATGATGGTTCCTATGTATAGCTTGCAGGTCGTTGTAGAAAGCATGGAGAGAGATGAAATTCAAGAAAATTTCATGGAGGAACTCATAGCAAACGGTACTCTGGATGATCGCGACGACGACGTTATTCCGGATGATGGCGGTGACGATGTCACCGCAACTTATTTGAATGACTCCGGTGAGGGAGCGGAGAATATTGAGGAAGAAGATCCTAGTGGCGCCGGTGAGGAACAAGATCATCATAATGGCTCCCGAACTGTAGTTATCACCGAGGTATATAAACTAATTAAGCCGTTGTTGATCGACTAGATGCATTAACTAATTAAATTGTACCGACTATGAATTATTTCTTTTTTAGCCCTCCGGATCGAGCACTTCTTCCGTAAAGTCGAGGAAGCGAGGCCCGGCCAAAAAGTTGGATGACGGTGTTAGGCACGACATCACCCACATCGAAAATGATGGTAAACCGATTGCTCCGAGAAAGGTGCAAAGGCATTTATAGCTCAATGCGGAGTGCTTGTTCGGGACCACGTCCCGATCACCGTTCGAGAATGGCACAAGCCGAAGGGACTAGTGCTCTGTCTGCAGAGGAAGAAGGTCAAGGTCTTTATATCGATGATGTAGCCAAAAACAGCATTATGGACAAGCTCATGTCACATTTCAACATAGTACCCGAAGAGGGGGTGACGGCTGAAAAGGCCAAGATGGAGCAGGCCCTCCGCGAGTTTGGCAAGAAGAAGATGGCCGAACTATTCAAGAGCCACAAGAAAAGATTGCGCCGCCTTATCAAGATAAAGAAGACTCCGGACAATGAGAAGGTAAAAACTCACTGGGACGAATTCGTGAAGTACGGCACGGAGTCGAGAAGAATTTAAGAGAAGGTCGGAAATAAATAAGGCAAATGCTGCGTTGAAGCTATATCACCAAATTCCGGGTCCAGGTGGATACAGGGCTAACCGTCCTAAGTGGCGGGCAGCTGAGGCGGAACCGACCGATAAAGGGATCGGATTAGGGACACACGGTTGGATCGAACGGTGCAAGGAGTGGTTCTACGGGATTGGGGGAACGTTGGATCCGTAAACGAGGAAGTGCATCTATAAGAAAGCTCATCCGAAGGTTCCCATTGATGCCCTGGAAAAAGCACATAGGGACGTGGAGGCGGGGTTGTTCCAGCCCGAAAGAGAGAACGATGAGCTGACACGCGCCCTTGGGAACAAAGAACACGGCGGACGAACACGAGGCACAGCAGGCTCCGTTCCGTGGAAGTATGGCTTTCCTGCGGAAAGGAAGAGATTTCCCGATAAAAGCCATGAGAGGAGGAAGGCAAGGGAAACAGACCGCCCGGCTAACTTAGAGGAGGGTATGAGCACCATGCAAGCCCAATTAAGCATGGTAACCCAAGTACTTACATCTCGGATGGCTCGGGGGCAGGCCGTAGATCCCGCACTCGCTCAATGCCATCGCCCGCCGCAATCTCAACCACACCGGAAAAGCAGCGTGGCTTCCTCTCAGCAGGTGGATAATGATGATGATGATGATGACCAGGTGGTCGAGCCTCCTCGCTACCCCCGTGGATGATCTCACCGAGAGCCGTCCTTGTGAGCTGCATGTTAAAGTTTTCAACCTATCCTTCAAGGCGGCGGTCGGCATCCTCTTACCTACAAGGTCTTACCATTGCCGTTCGGTCCAAGACGACTTTGCTGTTGTGATGGTGGATGAAGTGATGACAGCTTATGAGGGGTTGGTGCTTGAGCACCCTGCAGGTGAAGATGGGGAAATCAAAGAACTGGGAGAAGCCCGTAGAACCACCGTGCAATGGCGGAAGGAGAACATTGTGTTTCCAGGTGAGAAGCCAACAAGCATGCCACCTCCGCCTCCTCCGCCACCTGAGTCTCCTCCGCGTGATGATTCTCCCTGTGCGCGATGATGATTCCCCTATCCATGACCAGTCCGCTCCGCGTGAAAATACTCCTCCGCCTCCTCCTCCTCCTCGTCGGGAGACTCCGCCGCCTCCACTTAAGCAAAAGAGGAAGCTGTCCGCGGCACCTCCTACAGCTCCGAAGAGATCATCAACTCCAATGAGGGCACGAGACTCCGGAGTTGTTACCACATGAGCAGACTGAAGAGCAAAAGGCGTTTCTTGCAACTCGCGCCGAAGAAGATGTTTATTCCACCGCGGACGGTGAAGCACTTTGCCGAGACGAGAATGAAGAGACCTGAGCTGAGAGCTGATTATGACCGCTCTCTTGGACGGTCCTCTAGAGCGAGTAAAGAAGCAAAAAAGTCGCACAGCTTGGACAGCGAGGACATTCGAGGCCGCACCCCACTTCATCGTGGAGCCATATCATGATCCGGAGACGGCATCGATGATCGAACGGGCGGCTAGAGCTCAGGGAGCATCGGTTGAGTACGAAGATTACTATCCAACGGCTCAAGTGGTAAACACGTATAGATACGGAAAAGATCTCGTCAAACCTCGGCGAGCTCGCGCGTCTAGGGACTCGGATGCGAAGGTTGCATGAATGGTACCTGAAAGCCTGTCGAAGAAGTGAAAGCTACCTCACGGTGTATCTTAGAGATGAGCATTACTTCCGGGGGAAGACGAGATAAACATTGAGATAGAAGAACTGCTTTCGATTATTCAATCAAGACGCCCTCGACAAAGCTGTTATCGATTGCTACGCATCGTAAGTGATTTATTTGTGTAATTAAGTTTGTAGCTCATTCATTTGCACTAACAATTATCCTTATTATATTCTTTGTGTACGCTATACATTTAATTATGCAGAATGAAGAAGCTGGAATACAAAAGAGGCAAGCTCCTACCGCCGGGGTTCATAGACCCAAACACAGCTCATGAAGTTACGGCTCGACGAGTACCCCAAGGACACGGAGGACAACATCGTAATGTTTTTAGAGAAGCAAGCAGACAAAGAGGATATATTCTTTCCCTACAACTTCAAGTGAGTGTTATATATAACATACATTATGCTTGTGCACCTTCCACTTTATTCTCGTAATCATTGAGCTATGCTTGTGCAGTTTCCACTTTATTCTCCTAATCATTGATCTTCACCTTGGAGTCGTAAACGTCATGGACTCGAAACGTAAAGAATATGCGGAATGGGCGGACATGGCTGCCATCCTCCGGAGGTAGTTTCAATCAATTTCGTATTGGCATCTTCATCTGCTCTAATTCGAAGATATCATCAACTAATCAATTACTCATTTACTCATTATTTTTTGCCGGGCAGGGCTTGGAAACGGTTCATCAATACTGTTCCGGTAAATGGAAACCGGAGCTTACATTTAGAGATTACCCCGTAAGTAGTACTATATATATAGCTATGTCCGTGAAACTTTATATATGATATTTACTTTCAATACGATGCTTGATTATTAGTTTGATCGAACTATTTTTTCGTAAAGTGTATGAGGCAGGAACAAGGGAATAACTTATGTGGATACTACGTCCGCACCTTCATGCGTGACATGTCCTGTCCCAAGGGTGGGGATGCCCAAATACACCACACTCGTGTACGATAACAAATTTTCACAATTAATCTTAATTAGTACCATCTATTGTATTGAGTTCCATTCATATATTGATCTCCTTTTTTAAATATAGATGACACGCTCGCGGGACACTCTCATAACAGCGGATCAAATAAAAGCAATTCAAGAGGAAATCGCGGGATTCTTTATTACCGAGGTCCTTACCCCAGGTGGAGAGCACTATCGGAAGATCGTGACGGCGGAGGATGTTCGTCGAGGACGTGTTGTATTGTAAATATGCATGCATTACACGTGTACTGTGTTGACGATGTCGTGTACTCGTTGACGATGTCTATATATATTCATGACGATTTTCCGTGGTTTCTTGAATGATATATATATGCATTGCTGAAACTCTGCCGCGGCAAGGGAAACAGACTGTTCTCTGCCGCGCGCAGAAACGCTGGTACAGCCCAAATCTGTGCCGCGGCAGAGAAATAGCAATTCTTCGCCGCGGCAGAGAAACATAGGCCCGGTTCAGTACCACGAACCGGGACCAAAGCCCTTCCAGCGCGAGCTCCCTGGTCGCACCACGTGTTGAGGCCTTTAGGCCCGGTTTATCTTTGAACCGGGACTAAGCGGCACTCCTTTAGTCCCGCCTAGTTGGTCCCGGTTCGGGAACCGGGTCTAAAGGCCCAAATGGACCGGGCCTATTGCCCCGTTTTCCACTAGTGCAGCGCAGCCGACGGCGGGCTGCATGCAGGACAAAAGCAGTTTCCACTCCAACTTTGGCATCCTCAAAATCCAGGACACACGCAATATCGACGTCGACGAAATTCAGAAAGTCTTCATCACTAAGGACAGACACACGGTCCTGACCTTTGCAGGAACTACATGGTCGTCATCCCACGTCTAGATGCCACTGAAGCGGACGAATTTGAGGTTAGAGTTATTGGAGGACAAACCATAGCGCAGGTGAGGTGCTAGCTTTGTAACATGCATCTTTTCTATCGCGAGTATATAAGAGGGTTGCGCAACTATGTTTACAACTTTTTTCCGTCACAAATACAGGAGGCTTGCGCGTATTTTCTACATACGTACCTTTTTTATATCAAATGGAATGCTAGCTTTGCACGGCACTTTTTTCTAAGCTCCATGTCTCTTTTTTTTCTCTAATCGTTCTTTAATTGTGATTAGCTGAAATAGAATAATAAAATTGGCATATCATATCTCAATAGTGATTTATTGGTATAGGAGAACAGATAAATTAGTTTGTACCTTTTTGCAGTGTCATATGCTCCTATGGTGCCGCCGGAGCTACCACGAGGGGCAACCATGGCGATCCAAAGGTAATCGGGGGCCAGCAGGCACACATGTTAACTTTTAGGTCTGTTTGACCGGCGATAGTCATTGGTGGTGCAATTATGCCCGGGCAGCAAGATATATACGTGTATAACGTATGCATATATCTTGACACGTGATTTTTATTTTATCTTTAAATTCCATTTTCTAATGCACTGTCGGATAGGACGAGGTGACGAGCAGCTCCTGCGTAGGCCATGGCGCTCCCATGCGTCCAACAACCACCATGTTGCTCTTCTCCCGGTATTCTCCTGCTTTCGCGTTGTTCTTAGTTGGTTGCTTCTCCATGCTAGCATCATGTGTATGTGGATAATACACGGAAGGATATGAGTGTTATATACCTATCCGATTGTGTGTGGATAGAAAACCCGTAGCAACACACGGGCAATTTTCCTAGTAATAATAAAAAAGCAAAAGCGTTTCCGCGGTTTGGTCCGTTTGGTCCGTCCTACCCTAGCTGGGTATCGTCCATTGTGGTTACCGAGCTGAGTAGGTCGATCAACCTTTTTGTTCCAGACCGAGTTGGATTAGAATCGTCCATGAGTTGAACTTGATTCATCTATATATACAGACTAAATAAACCCCCCCTGCACACTCAACAACCCCACCCACGATCCTCATAGCTAGGCCATGACTCCACCTACCCTTCGATCCTGCACGCAGTTGATCTATGAAGAGACAAGAGTCATGCAGATTTGACAGGAAACGAAGAAATTCTCCCCGTGAAGATAACGTGCAAGCAGGAGCCCGTTCGAATCAAAACAGCCTAGCTAACCAGGACTCCTTGGTAACTAGCTACCCGTGACCTTTTGTAGTTTGTACGAGTTGATCGATGCGATCCCGTCAAGCGAAGGACGGAGACCTGCTCTCGCCGAAATCAAAGGCAACGGAGACCTACACCTGCCCATGGACGCCATTGGTGACGATGTCATGTACCTGCTAGCTGCTGCCGCCATCGGCGACGTTGACGTGGTAGCTGCTGATAGCGCTACCGGACCTCTCGTCGCCACCGACAGCGATGGCATCACGCTTCAAGATGCCAAGATCGCGTCGGGCGCCTCCAGCTATTCTGATGCGGGTTGCGACCTCCGGTCTTGGTTCGGCGACCATGTTGCCAACGTCGGAACTAGGATGTCAACGATCAAGTCTGTGACGACGACGACCATGACGAGGACCTCTGCGCCGGCACGAGCATCTCAAACCGTGCGTCAGCGCGGTCAGCGCGCACCATGGCCTCGAACGTGGCGTCCATCTCTGACGCAGGGCATGCGAAGCCAAGGAGGCCCTCGACGTCGTGGTAGAGGAGCACGAGCTAGAGTTTCAGTTTCAGCGCCATTGTCCCCTCACCGCTGCCGCCGATGCCGGTCGAGCGTGGGGATGAAGGTCGCGCCGCCTGACAGCGAAACAAGGGGCGGAGGGGTGCAACGACGTGGTGTACTTGCCGCTTTGGTGCCGGTTCCCGCTCACGCTGGTCCAGTGCAGCACCAGCAGGGGCAACCTGCTCGTGGATGGAGACGCGTTCGATCTGATTACCCTGCAAGTATGGCACCAAAATTGGTCGGTTTTGGAGCCTGGGGCAAAACTGCTATCAGATGGTCCCTTCGCTGAAGCCTATGCCTGCATGGAGCCGTGGTGGAACTGAAATTGGTACCGCATTCTTTTGTCTGGAAAATTGTCCTCGACCTTTGGTTGTAAAGACTTTTTGAATGCCCCTGGCCTAGACAGTTTGTGCTTTAGGGACCTGATGTCTTTACTATTAAATGGGAGTTGGTCGTTTGACACTCGATGCAATTTGATGGTCGTCATTAGAGACATCTGAGCCGTCAATCTAATTTAACACGCTCCGGTTCGTCAGATCTATTTAATAGCAATTCCACGTCCAAACCAAAATCAGGATACAATCTCCACATTCCTTTTTAACTCAGCTATCTCTCTCAAAAAAGGTATGACGTGATCCCCAGATGTGATTCCTCTTTCATTTCCCTACCCATAATTAATGGCCATATCAAATCAAATCACACTGTTATCAAATTGTATTGATTTGTTTCCTTTCATTGATTTCTCTCTTCCCTCAATAGCGCTGACTAAGGACCACATCAAATCTCCTTCAAAAAAAGGACTAAACCAAATAAAATCACACTTACCAAATAGTAGTGCTTATATGATTTGTTTCCTTTCCTGGTTCGTCCGTGCGCCTGCCGCCACCCTGTACCGGCGACCTACCCGCCTCGTATTTCCCCGCGATGTCTCACCCTCCCTCCGAGATCCAGCCCATGGGATGGATGAGAATGAGATCCCCTTCACAGACCTCCTCGTCCTCCTCTTGCCTTGCCTGAAGCAGCAACAGCATTGGGCGACGACGAAGGTCGCCAACTCCTCCATTCCATGGTCCGATCCACGCTCGGCCGCGAGGGCACCGGGCTGCCGGCCGTCGCCGGCGTACTGCACGCGATCTCCCTCCACCACCCGCTCCTCCCCCTGGTCCGTCCTCCCGCATCTCCCCAGTTTTTCTCGAACAGCCCCGAACGCCTCCACGTCCGGCCACACTCGTGGCCTCGACCTCCACGGGATCTCCTTCGAGCGCCGCCCCGACATGGCTACTACGGAAAATAATACGCACGCCCCTATCGGCCTGGCCTACCACCCCAGCTCGTCCTCACGCACAGATTCGGCCGTTTGCTGTCGGACTTCGTTTCTCCAGGTCTGTGGTCGACTGGTCAGCGTTGTTGGAGGGTTACTGTTGTTCAGTCCATCCGGCCTGCGGTGCTCCACCAAGGTTGGCTTCCCATTGCACGATTCTGTGAGATGTTCAAGTTTTTATAGAGTTTTGTTGATATGTGAGATGCATGATTTGGTACAAATTATGCTGCAGATTTTTAGTATGGTTCTGTAGTACGCTAAGTATAGCTTATTAAACTGTGCTGCACTAATCAATTCTTCTGACATACATGCTTTTCTTTTGATCTTTGATATTTGATCTTTGATATTTTGATCTTTGATATTTGATCTTTGTATTCAGATGGCTTAGTGGATTCTGTACTGAGTGCTCAATATGAAGCTGCAGCACATTTGACATAAACACACTCTTGATTGAGAACTATATTACTTAACCAAGCCATATAGAAGTCTAGGTAACATTCCGATATCATCCGTTCAAAATCATTCTCTCAATCTGCACAGGTCCTCCATTGTTTAATGTGGCACTACTTCAATCTGTGAAGGTATTTGATGACAAATATGGAAATGCTATTCACCTTTAGCAGAAAGAATGCAGTCTACAAAAAAATCATTAGAAAAATATTGCGGAAGCACCGGCTGTAAGGCTTTCTTAACTGTCAATTCTGTGGATTTTCCTCCGAATGAAATAACATTTTACTCTGCAGCCAAATATGTCAACAAAGTTTTGGACTCAGTTTGGTGAAGGTTCTATGTCTGTTGCGAAGGTGACATACTTCGTACTTTTTCACAATATTTGCATGTTGTGATTTAAGAAACTGATTTGATGTTCTTATGTTTTTCATCTCATTACACTGTGTCAAGCTATTTGTTTGTTCCCTGCACATAAGTAGAAAATTATTCCATATATTTTAGTTCATTTTAGAGATTTTAATTTACTATTTGACTGTTTATAAAGTTGGGCTCATTTGCAAGCTACCTGGCCCTTCACCCTATGTTATGATGTAGTTATTATGTTTAATCTTTATATTTTATACACATGGTCACGTATTGGATTCTATGTGTTGAAGGCACTTTGTTACTACAGTGCGGACATAAGTGGAGCATGGCATCAATCCTGTTGAGTCGGTCACGGCAGTACCATAAGGGTGAGCAGGGCTGCACTTCTCTTGCCGCTTCCTTCCAGCAACGTATGTGGTACCACATATCTTTCTCAGTATGTTTCTCTCTTTCTCAGTTGTAATCGATAAATGGATCGAGGTGTGAAGCATGCTTTCCCTATATGGAGCTCATGTGATTCATCTGCATATATGACATGTAATAGCCAGCTGATCGGTCCTAATTTTTTTGATCCTGACCTGAGTTCTTTTATTCAGAAGACCCCATTATGATGATAATTGAGCCAAAAAATTGTGTTGTATGTCAACCCCAATACTATTTCTGCTTGTTTCATGTGACATTAAGTCTGAAAATAGTTAATCTTGTAGCATATCTTACATATTTTTGTTCCATTGGGTACAATTAAATACTATGAAGTTGTGATTTGTCATTTGGTCATCTCCTCATTCGTCACTGCATTTGCAGCTGGAATTGAAGGTGTTCCTCATCACTGATTCTTAAAATTAGAACAATAAAATGGAATATTATTTAGTGGCACCCTACTACTTCCTATTTAGTGTATGCGTATGCATGTCTTCTTTTCACTTGACTTCTGTTACGATGCAATGTTGTTGTGGCTTTCTGATGATTGAAGAACTGACAAGCCTCTCATTTCGTAT
The DNA here is from genome assembly GCF_022539505.1 of Lolium rigidum. Classification (NCBI taxonomy): domain Eukaryota; kingdom Viridiplantae; phylum Streptophyta; class Magnoliopsida; order Poales; family Poaceae; genus Lolium; species Lolium rigidum. Next base: position 207,617,537 of record NC_061511.1, on the reverse strand, counting down.
TTTAAGTTTTCTGCTTATCTTTTCTTTCACTCTTGATGAATAAATAAAATTACAGTTCAACATTTGTTCGTGTACAACATAATGATATATATTTGATAACATTGTTCATCTTGATCTCATGTTTTTCCCCTATTTCTGGGAACGAATATGATCTATAAGGAAAATAGTTTGAAGCTGCCAATAGGTTATATAGTAGCTGGGCTCGTCACCGTGATGCCTCTGTAAATATCTCCATCCCATCCTTTGCAGGTGCTAAATCTTCGCTTCTGCTCTTCTCTTTCAATTTAATCCCCAGAATTTTTTGCATCTTTCTTCAGGGATGATGACAGAACAGCGAGGACTGGCTTGATCTAACCGCTGGCTGCCCAGGTGGTGATGAGTGGCGGAGGAAGGGGGAGACATGGCAATGATGGGGGTGTGTGCCAAGCTTCTCCATCTCTGTATACATAGAAGACCTCCTTGGAGAGGCGCCACACTGAAAATTGTACATCCCAAGTCACGGTGTAGCAATTATGATTTTGTTTTAATTTAATTTGTTCAACTGTACATCATATTTTTTTTGTTTTTTTAAGTTTTTAGCTGTCAGAAATGCGTTATCTTCGTTGTCTTAGAAGAATAAGGAGAGACAAACATTGTAGTTGGCTCAATCTCTTTGCGGTAGGTGAGAACCATTTCATAGATTTGATGTAGTTTTGAAAAGGTGCCTAAGCACCGAATCGGTACGTTCCTAGGTGAGGCGATTGAGGCGGCGGCTCCAGAACCAATTTAGGGTTCCGAACTCCTCGCCGGCGACGCTGTTGGTTCGCTCCGCCTCCAGCGGCCTTGGGGCCTTGGAGGTATGGCGGACCACGGCTCCTCGCCGGCGGGGAGTTTTTGTCCTTTTTAGCTTATTTTGCAGTGTCTTGTTCGGGATGGTGAAGCGGCGGCTACGTCCTAAAATCAGAATAAGGTCCTTCCCGCCCTATCCCCATTTCGGTGGTGCGTCTAGCGCTGGCGGAGGGCTCGTGGAGTTGTGTGTCCGGCGGATCTTCTGGGATCCGGTCGGTTATCGTGTTCGATGGTGTGGTTATTTGTTAGTCTCTTCCGATCTACGGTTATCATCAACGGCGAGGATTACTGCTCTGGTGCGTTGGTCCTTTGGGGCCTTAGCACGACGACTTCCCGTCTGTCTACTACAACAAGCTCTACTACGACAAGCTTTGCCTGACTCCAGTGATGGAGGGGCGAGGATAGCGGCGCGCCTTCGGCTCGTGCTAGCGTTTGTAGTCGTCGCTAGGTGTTCCAAGTACCTATTTATAATTTTTATTACTTTTTGGGCTATTTATATTACGGTTGATGATTATTAATAGATCGGTGGAATTTTCGCGGAAAAAAGGTGCCTAAGCAATAACACATTTTTTAAACTACAAAGATGGAAGTGGAGAGGCGAAACGATGATGACCTTTGTCTTCGCATAGGAGTTGGTAGTTAAGGGAAAATAATAATTCTATGGGAGATCTCAACTTTAACACCATATGGTCCACGGAGGTTTATTTTTGGATCAGCTCCTAAGAATTATTTTCCAAGAAGAGATATATATAATTTTCTAGGGGAAAGAAGTGAGAGAGAAATGAAACCAGTTGTCATATAGGACACACTTTTAAAAGTACGATAGTTGTTTGACCCATATGTTTTTTTATCCGTAGCAACGCACGGGCATTTAACTAGTAAGTATAAGAGTTCAATTCAAACATCAAAGGACAAAGCTAGGCAGCGGCGCCGCACGGAAGCATCCGGCGTGCGGCCCATTCAGAGTCCAATTAACTCACGTGGGGCCCAATATATCAGTACATGCACACATGCGTGTCACATGCGAGCGATGGTCAAACATGACTTTCCAACTGATCGTATTGTGACTAATTAACCGGTAATTACTGATAGCCAGGTTAATTACCTTTAAAATACTCATAGTGGGAGTAACTTCACTAGCAACTAAGTGTCCAACTCAGCAAATTTGCTTATGTGGCAGTGAGTTAATGAGAAGAGAGGAGGATGGAGTAACATAACTAGTTACCGTAACATCGCACTTCTCAAGATACAATGAGTCTATAAGCTAATTAATGAAGACATATATAATACTATTTTGATGTTACTAACCACTATGAAGGTAGTAACATAGAGTAGTAACATGTGCATCTTACCACTCTATGTTACTTCCCACTATGACTAGTCTTAGTTGCCAGGTTAGTCGTTACTAATTTCCAGATTACTACTAAAATGGAAAATCGATTAATCATATTTGACGAGGTCACTTATTACTAATTGCCCGATTAATTAGGCCTAGTTGCCCGATTCAATTACTCCGTATTAATTACATTTATCATATTAAATTACAAACCTGCCAAAAATTGAGCCTAATTGCCACTAGTGGAAAACAGGGCTTCCGTGGGAGCCTTTTGTCGCGGGCGCGCCTGCACCCGCGACAAATGGCCTGGCCACGTCGCCCCGAAACCATGTGGAGCGCGCGGAGGCTTTTGTCGCGGCCTTTGTCGCGGGCCGTATTACGACCCGCGACAAAAGGGTTAGGAGCGACGTGGCCACCTCCTTTGTCGCGGGTCGTAATACGGCCCGCGACAAAATGTCCCCCCCCTATATATATAGAAGCAGCCAGCCACCCCCCCCCCCACCTCATTTTTTCCTTGGTGGTGAAGGTGGAGGTGTATGCTAGCTCATTTTTTCTACATGTGCACAAGAGGTGTTTGATGGAATGCTTGTGAGAGGGATGCCACTTGGTTTTATTTGATAAGATTTCTCCTTTTTTTGATCCTAAAAGGTTAGCAACTATTTTCTCGATTATATATATATGCATAGTCCGTACAATACTAATTTTAGCAAGGTGATTGCATCTCGATACATATATAATTGTACTTATGATGCGTATGAGTCATCCATGGATGTACGGTAACCGATGTGCCCCCGCTTTTAGAGAGGGCATGAATTCTTTCCTGCTTGTGGCCGAGGCCAACAAGTCGAAGCAAGGTTTTATGTGCTGTCCATGTCTAAAATGTAAGAACGAGAAGGATTACTCTTGCTCAAGAGACATTAAGAGCCACCTGCTTCGGTTTGGATTCATGTCCAGCTATAATGTTTGGACCAAGCACGGAGAAGAAGGGGTTATGATGGAAGACGGCGATGAGGAAGAAGATAATGATGACCAGTACCGATCTATGTTCTCCGAATGCTTTGATACCGCAATGGACGACAATGAAGAAGAAGGAGGTGAAGAACAGTGCATCGATGATCCCGTTGATGATGATCTTCGTCGGGCCATTTCTGATGCAAGAAGAGACTGTGGCACCGGATAAGGAGAGGTTGCAGCTCGACAAGATGTTAGAGGACCACCACAAATTGTTGTACCCAGAGTTGTGAAGATGGGCATAGAAAGCTGGGTAGCATATTGGAATTGCTGAAATGGAAGGCAGAGGTCGGTGTGACCGACTCGGGATTTGAGAAATTGATGATAATATTAAAGAAGCTGTTTCCAAGAAATAATGAATTGCCCGTCAAGTACATATGAAGCAAAGAAGCTTGTCTGCCCTCTAGGATTAGATGTGCGGAAGATACATGCATGCATTAATGATCGTATCCTCTACCGCGGTGATACGTACGAGAATTTGAATAAATGCCCGATATGTGGTGCATTGCGGTATAAGATCAGAAAAGATGACCCTGGTGATGTTGAGGGCGAGCCACCCAGGAAGAGGGTTCCTGCGAAGGTGATGTGGTATGCTCCAATAATACCACGGTTGAAACGTTTGTTCGTAAACAAAGAGCATGCCAAGTTGTTGCGATGGCACATGGAAGAACGTAAGAAAGACGCGATGTTGAGGCACCCCGCTGATGGTCGGCAGTGGAGAAACATCGGGAGAGAGTTTCCGAATTTTGCAGGTGAGGCAAGGAACTTATACTTTGGTCTAAGTACAGATGGCATGAATCCTTTTGGGGAGCAGAGCTGCAGCCACAGCACCTGGCCCGTGACTCTATGTATCTACAACCTTCCTCCTTGGTTGTGCATGAAGCGGAAGTTCATTATGATGCCGGTGCTTATCCAAGGCCCAAAGCAACCGGGCAACGACATTGATGTGTACCTAAGACCATTAGTCGATGAACTTTTGGAGTTGTGGGCCAAACCAGGTGTACGTGTGTGGGATGAGCACACGGAGCAAGAATTTGACCTACGAGCGTTGCTATTCGTAACCATCAATGATTGGCCTGCTCTCAGCAACATTTCGGGACAGACGAACAAAGGATACAATGCATGCACACACTGTTTAGATGAGACTGAAATTAAATATTTGGGAAAAAGCAGAAAAGTTGTGTACCCGTTCAATCGTCGTTTCCTTCCGCGCAAGCATCCCTTAAGGAAAAAAGGCAAGCATTTCGATGGCGAGGCAGACCGCCGTCCGAAGCATGTCCCCCGTAGTGGTGCTGATATATTTGACATGGTCAAGGATTTAAATGTTATCTTTGGAAAGGGTCCAGGCGAGTCGACCTGTTCCGAAAGACGATGACGGACACGCGCCCATGTGGAAGAAGAAATCTATTTTCTCGGGAGCTAGAATATTGGAAAGTCCCGGAAGTCCGCTCTGCAATCGACGTGATGCACCTGACCAAGAATCTTTGTGTGAATATTCTAGGTTTTCTCGGGCGTGTATGGAAAGACAAAAGATACAACGAAGCACGGGAGGACCAGGAACTTCATAAAGGACGAAACGGCAATCATCCAGGGCAGTTTGTAGGGCCTCGCCAGCTATGCTCTTACCAAACAAGAGAAGGAGATCTTTTTTGAAGCCCTATTCAGTATCAAGGTTCCGTCTCGGTTTCTCGTCGAATATAAAGGGGATAGTAAATATGAAGGAGAAAAAATTCCGAACCCGAAGTCCCATGATCGTCACGTGCTTATGACACAATTGCTTCCGATTGCATTGAGTGGACTTCTACCGGAAAATGTTCGACTAGCCATTGTGAAGATATGTGCATTCCCGAACGCAATTTCTCGAAGGTAATGGATCCGGAAACTTTGTCGGATTACAGGAAGATGTGGTCCAATGTCTTGTCGACTTCGAGTTGTTGTTCCCACCATCCTTCTTCAATATTATGACGCACCTCCTCGTTCACCTAGTTGAAGAGATTAGAATTCTCGGTCCCGTATTTCTACACAATATGTTCCCCTTCGAGAGGTTCATGGGAGTCTTGAAGAAATATGTTCATAACCGAGCTAGGCCGGAAGGAAGTATCTCAAAGGGCTACGGAACCGAGGAGGTCATTGAGTTTTGTGTTGACTTTCTTCCCGACCTTAAGCCGATTGGTGTTCCCGAATCTCGGTATGAGGGGAGGCCGACTCGGAAAAGGCACACTAGGAAGGAAAACAACGGTGTGGAGGGACAAGATTTCTTTCAATCAAGCGCACTACACAGTTCTATACAATTCCAGCTTGGTGGCTCCGTACATCGAGAAACATAAAAATGTTTTACGAGAAATAAACCCGGGCCAGCCCGAGTCCTTGATTACACGTCAACACATGAATACCTTCGGCAGCTTGGTTGCAAAGACATCTCATTAATGACCCATCTGCGGTGGAGCAGCTGTACTTGTTGGCCAGGTTACCATCTTCAAACATATGTACATTCCAAGGGTACGAGATAAATGGGAATACATTTTACACGATCGACCAAGATAAAAAGAGCACCAACCAAAACAGCGGTGTCCGCTTCGATGCAACAGACGAGAATGGGCAGACCACCACATATTATGGATACATAGAGGAGATATGGGAACTTGACTATGGTCCCACTTTTAAGGTCCCTTTGTTTCGGTGCAAATGGGTGAAGCTCAGCGCTATACATATTGACGATAAGTACGGTATGATAACAGTGGATCCCAACAATCTTGCGTACTCGGACGAGCCTTTTGTCCTAGCCAGCGAGGTGGCTCAAGTTTTCTACGTGAAGGACATGTCTAGCAAATCAAGAAAAAGAAATCAACAAAAGAATACATCAATCGAGGAGCCAAAGCGCCACATAGTTCTTTCGGGGAAAAGAAACATCGTGGGAGTGGATGACAAGACAGACATGTCGAAGATTATAATAAGTTTAAAGAAATTCCGCCCTTCACGGTGAAAATTGACCCAAGCATCTTGCTAAATGATGAAGATTCTCCATGGCTACGGCGTAGAAGATCACAACACTAGATGGCGATGTAATAATGTATTCTTCATATATAGTTCCCAAGACAATCTCTACATTTATGTAATAATGAAGATTAAACCGTGCTTGGCTTGTTGATCCGCTTGGCAAGGCGTATCGATGCTCCTTTTATAGGCAAGGCACCGCTTCTACTTTGTCTTATTCCTTCGACGAGCCGTCGTGCGCTACATGCTTTATCTCATCGAGCAGTGCGTCCACCCACGCGTCCTTATCCTGCCGACACCTTTAGTCGCGGTTGCAGCCACCAACCGTGACAAAAGGTTGCCGACACATCCTTATTATCCTGCCGACATCTTTAGTCGCGGTGCAGCCACCAACCGTGACAAAAGGCCCTCCTAGATATGAAGGAGATATGCCCTAGAGGCAATAATAAAGTGGTTATTATTTATATCTTTATGTTTATGATAAATGTTTATATATCATGCTAGAATTGTATTAACCGAAACATTAGTACATGTGTGATATGTAGACAAACAAGAAGTCCCTAGTATGCCTCTTAAACTAGCTTGTTGATTAATGGATGATTAGTTTCATAATCATGAACATTGGATGTTATTAATAACAAGGTTATGTCATTGTGTGAATGATGTAATGGACACACCCAATTAAGCGTAGCATAAGATCTCGTCATTAAGTTATTTGCTATAAGCTTTCGATACATAGTTACCTAGTCCTTATGACCATGAGATCATGTAAATCACTTATACCGGAAAGGTACTTTGATTACACCAAACACCACCGCGTAAATGGGTGGCTATAAAGGTGGGATTAAGTATCCGGAAAGTATGAGTTGAGGCATATGGATCAACAGTGGGATTTTTCCATCCCGATGACGGATAGATATACTCTGGGCCCTCTCGGTGGAATGTCGTCTAATGTCTTGCAAGCATATGAATGAGTTCATAAGAGACCACATACCACGGTACGAGTAAAGAGTACTTGTCAGGGACGAGGTTGAACAAGGTATAGAGTGATACCGAAGATCAAACCTCGGACAAGTAAAATATCGCGAGACAAAGGGAATTGGTAATGTATGTGAATGGTTCATTCGATCACTAAAGTCATCGTTGAATATGTGGGAGCCATTATGGATCTCCGGATCCCGCTATTGGTTATTGGTCGGAGTGAGTACTCAACCATGTCCACATAGTTCTCGAACCGTAGGGTGACACACTTAAAGTTGGATGTTGAAATGGTAGTACTTGAATTATGGAATGGAGTTCGAATATTTGTTCGGAGTCCCGGATGAGATCCCGGACATCACGAGGAGTTCCGGAATGGTCCGGAGAATAAGATTCATATATAGGATGTCATTTTATGTGAAATAAAATGTCGCGGAAGGTTCTATGGAAGGTTCTAGAAGGTTCTAGAAAAGTCCGGAAGAAACCACCAAGGAAGGTGGAGTCCACAAGGGACTCCACCTCCATGGCCGGCCAGCCCTAGTGGGGGTGGAGTCCCAAGTGGACTCCACCATAGGGGGCCGGCCACCCCCACATGGGAGGTGGGAATCCCACCTTTGGGTGGGAGTCCTAGTTGGGCTAGGTTTCCCCTCCTATGGAAGGTTTTGGTTTCGGGTCTTATTCGAAGACTTGGACACCAACACTTGGGATCCACCTATATAATGAGGGGCCAAGGGAGGGGGCCGGCCACCCCAAGACCATAGCTTGGCCGCCCCCCTTGAGTGGCCGGCCACCCCTCCCAAACCCTAGCTTTGCTCCTCCACTTCATATTGCCCGCGTAGCTTAGCGAAGCTCCGCCGGACTTCTACACCGCCACCGACACCACGCCGTCGTGCTGTCGGATTCAAGAGGAGCTACTACTTCCGCTGCCCGCTGGAACGGGGAGGTGGACGTCGTCTTCATCAACAACCGAACGTGTGACCGAGTACGGAGGTGCTGCCCGTTCGTGGCGCCGGAACCGATCGTGATCAAGATCTTCTACGCGCTTTTGCAAGCGGCAAGTGATCGTCTACCGCAGCAACAAGAGCCTCATCTTGTAGGCTTTGGAATCTCTTCAAGGGTGAGACTCGATACCCCCTCGTTGCTACCGTCTTCTAGATTGCATCTTGGCTTGGATTGCGTGTTCGCCGTAGGAAAATTTTTGTTTTCTATGCAACGTTATCCTTCAGTGGTATCAGAGCCGTGTCTATGCATAGATGGTTGCACGAGTAGAACACAATGGTTTGTGGGCGTTGATGCTCTTGTTATCTTTAGTTTGAGTACTTTGCATCTTTATGGCATAGTGGGATGAAGCGGCTCGGACTAACTTTACATGACCGCGTTCATGAGACTTGTTCCTCGTTCGACATGCAACTTGTATTGCATAAGAGGCTTTGCGGGTGTCTGTCTCTCCTACTATAGTAAAGATTCAATTTACTCTTCTATTGAAAACATTAGTATCAACGTTGTGGTTCATGTTCGTAGGTAGATTAGATCTCTCTCGAAAACCCTAAACCACGTAAAATATGCAAACCAAATTAGAGACGTCTAACTTGTTTTTGCAGGGTTTGGTGATGTGATATGGCCATAATGTGATGATGAATATGTATGAGATGATCATTATTGTATTGTGGCAACCGGCAGGAGCCTTATGGTTGTCTTTAAATTTCATGTTGAGTAGTATTTCAAAGTAGTTGTAATAGTTGCTACATGGAGGACAATCATGAAGACGGCGCCATTGACCTTGACGCTACGCCGACGATGATGGAGATCATGCCCGAAGATGATGGAGATCATATCCGTGCTTTGGAGATGAAGATCAAAGGCGCAAGAACAAAAGGGCCATATCATATCACATATGAACTGCATGTGATGTTAATCCTTTTTATGCATCTTATTTTGCTTAGATCGCGACGGTAGCATTATAAGATGATCCCTCACTAAAATCTCAAGATAATAAAGTGTTCATCCTTAGTAGCACCGTTGCCAAGTCTTGTCGTTTCGAAGCACCTCGTGATGATCGGGTGTGATAGATTCAATAAGTACATATGACGGGTGCAAGACGAGTTTTGCACATGCGGATACTAAGGTGGCCTTGACGAGCCTAGCATGTACAGACATGGTCTCGGAACACGTGATACCGAAAGGTAGAGCATGAATCATATGGTTGATATGATGAACACTTTGAGTGTTCGCCATTGAAATCACACCTTTTCTCGTGATGATCGGGTTTAGGTGCGGTGGATTTGGTTCGTGTGATCACTAAGACAATGCGAGGGATATTGTTTTGAGTGGGAGTTCACTTAGGTTTTTAATTATGTTGAATTAAAATTTGAACTCAATTTGTCATAAACTTAGTCTAAACTATTGCAAATATATGTTGTAGAGATGGCGTCCCCAATCAATTTTAATCGGTTCCTAGAGAAAGAGAAACTTAAGAGCAACGGTAGCAACTTCACCGATCGGTTCCGTCATGTGAGGATCTTCCTCTCCGGCGGAAATCTGCAATTGTGCTTGATGCACCGCTAGGTGACCCTCCTGCAGAAGATGAATCCGATGAAGTAAAAGCTGTTTACGCGACTCGGAAAACTCGGTACTCTCAAGTTCGGTGTGCCATCCTGTGCGGTGCTGGAATCCGATCTTCAAAAACGTTTTGAGCACCATGATCCTCATGAGTTGATGAATGAGCTGAAAGCTATATTCGAGACTCATGCGGCCGTGGAATGCTATGAAGCATCGAAACATTTCTTCAGCTGTATGATGGAAGAAGGCAGCTCCGTTAGTGAGCACATGCTCGCCATGACCGGGCATGCGAAGAAACTCAGTGACTTGGGAATAGTGATTCCTAACAGACTGAGGATTAATCGTGTCCTTCAATCACTGCCACCAAGTTACAAGAACTTTGTGATGAACTACAATATGCAGAACATGAACAAGGAGTTGCCTGAACTCTTTGGCATGCTAAAAAGCTCGCTGAGATTGAGATCAAGAAAGAGCACCAAGTGTTGATGGTCAACAAGACCACCGAGTTTCAAGAAACGAGGGCAAGTCTAAGGGAAAATTCAAGAAGGGTGGCAAGAAAGCTGCCACGCCTCCTATGAAACCTAAGAACGGCCCTAAGCCCGATGCTGAGTGCTATTACTGCAAGGAGAAGGGACACCTGGAAGCGTAATTGCTCCAAGTATCCGGCTGATCCGAAGAGCGGCCTTGTCAAGAAGAAGAAAGAAGGTATATTTGATATACATGTTATAGATGTTCATTTCACTGGTTCTCGTTCTAGTACCTGGGTATTTGATACTGGTTCGGTTGCTCATATTTGTAACTCGAAACAGGAACTAAAGAATAAACGACAACTGTTGAAAGATGAAGTGACGATGCGCGTTGGAAACGGATCCAAGGTCAATGTGATCGCAGTCGGCACACTTCCTCTACATCTACCTTCGGGATTAGTTTTAAGCCTAAATAATTGCTATTATGTACCTGCGTTGAGCATGAACATTATATCCGGATCTTGTTTAATGCAAGACGGTTATTCATTCAAGTCCGAGAATAATGGTTGTTCTATTTTTATGAATAATATCTTTTATGGTCGAGCACCACAAAAGAATGGCTTATTTCTATTAGATCTCGATAGTAGTGATACGCATATACATAACATTGATGCTAAGCGAATTAAACTTAATGATAATTCTACTTATATGTGGCATCTGTCGTCTTGGTCATATTGGAGTGAAACGCATGAAGAAACTCCATACTGATGGATTACTTGAATCACTTGACTTTGAGTCACTTGATAGATGCGAAGCATGTCTAATGGGAAAAATGACAAAGACTCCATTTTACGGTATGATGGAGCGAGCTATCGACTTATTGGAAATCATACATACCGATGTATGTGGACCAATGAGCGTAGCATCGCGCGGTGGTTATCGTTATGTTCTAACCTTCAGAGATGATCTGAGTAGATATGGGTATATCTATTTCATGAAACATAAATCCGAAACTTTCGAGAAGTTTAAGGAATTTCAAAGTGAAGTAGAAAATCAACGTAACAAGAAGATCAAATTTCTACGATCCGATCGTGGAGGTGAATATCTGAGTTATGAGTTTGGCATGCATTTAAAGAAATGCGGAATACTTTCACAATTGACACCGCCGGAACACCTCAACGAAACGGTGTGTCCGAACGTCGTAATCGAACTCTCTTAGATATGGTTCGTAGTATGATGTCTCTTACCGATTTGCCGTTATCATTTTGGAGTTATGCATTAGAGACAGCCGCATTCACTTTAAATAGAGCACCATCAAAATCCGTAGAAACGACACCGTATGAATTATGGTTTAATAAGAAACCTAAGTCTGTCGTTCTGAAAGTTTGGGGTTGCGAAGCCTATGTAAAGAAGTTACAACCGGACAAGCTAGAACCCAAAGCGGAGAAATGCGGCTTCATAGGATACCCTAAGGAAACTATAGGGTACACTTTCTATCACAGATCCGAAGGCAAAATCTTTGTTGCTAAGAACGGAACCTTTCTTGAGAGAGAATTTCTCACTAAAGAAGTGACTGGAAGAAAAGTAGAACTCGATGAGATTGATGAATCTATACTCGTTGATCAGAGTAGCGCAGTACCGGAAGTTGTACCTGTACCGCCTACATCGGCAACAGAGGAAGCTAATGATAATGATCATGAAACTTCGAACGAGGAAACTACTGAACCTCGCAGATCGACAAGGGAACGTGCCACTCCTGATTGGTATGATCCTTGTCTAAATGTCATGATTGTAGATAACAATGATGAGGACCCTGCGACGTATGAAGAAGCGATGATGAGCCCAGATTCCAACAAATGGCAAGAAGCCATGAAATCCGAAATGGGATCCATGTATGATAACAAAGTATGGACTTTGGTAGACTTACCTGATAGCCGAAAGGCTGTCGAGAATAAATGGATCTTCAAGAGAAAAACAGATGCTGATGGTAATATTACTGTCTATAAAGCTCGACTTGTCGCAAAGGGTTTCCGACAAATTCAAGGAGTTGACTACGATGAGACATTCTCACCGTAGCGAAGCTAAAATCTGTGAGGATTTTGTTAGCAATAGCTGCATTTTTCGATTATGAGATTTGGCGAGATGGATGTCAAAACGGCGTTCCTTAATGGAGACATTGAGGAAGAGTTGTATATGGTACAACCCAAAGGTTTTGTCGATCCTAAAAATGCTGACAAAGTATGCAAACTTCAGCGTTCAATCTATGGACTGAAGCAAGCATCAAGAAGTTGGAACCGACGCTTTGATAAGGTGATCAAAGACTTCGGGTTTATACAGTGTCATGGAGAGGCTTGTATTTACAAGAAAGTGAGTGGGAGCTACTGTAGCATTCCTGATATTATATGTAGATGACATATTATTGATCGGGAATGATATAGAACTATTAAGCAGTGTTAAGGGATATTTGAATAATAGTTTTTCAATGAAAGACCTTGGTGAAGCATCATATATATTAGGCATCAAGATTTATAGAGATAGATCAAGACGCCTAATAGGGCTATCACAGAGTACATATCTGGACAAGATTCTAAAGAAGTTTAGAATGGACGAAAGTAAGAAAGGGTTCTTACCTATGTTACCAGGCAAGGTATTGAGTAAAACTCAAGGACCGGCTACGGCAGAAGAAAGAGAAAGGATGAGTAATATCCCCTATGCTTCGGCAGTAGGCTCTATTATGTATGCCATGCTATGTACAAGACCGGATATAGCACATGCTGTTAGTTTGACTAGCAGATATCAAAGTGATCCAGGAATGGAACACTGGACAGCGGTCAAGAATATCCTGAAGTACTTGAAAAGAACTAAGGATATGTTTCTTTGTTATGGAGGTGACCAAGAGCTCGTTGTAACAAGTTACACCGATGCAAGTTGGAACACTGATCCTGATGACTCTAAGTCACAATCTGGGTACGTGTTTATATTGAATGGTGCTGCTATAAGCTGGGCAAGCTCGAAGCAGTGCACGGTGGCGAAGTCTTCAACAGAATCAGAGTACATAGCGGCTTCAGAGGCTTCATCAGAAGCGGTATGGATGAAGAGGTTCATTGTAGAGCTCGGTGTGGTTCCTAGTGCATTGGACCCATTAATCATTTATTGTGATAACATGGGTGCCATCGCAAATGCACAAGAGCCAAGGTCACACAAGAGGCTGAAGCATATCAAGCTGCGTTACCACTCGATTCGCGAGTACATCGAAGATGGAGAAGTAAAGATTTGCAAAGTACACACCGATCCGAATGTAGCAGATCCGTTGACTAAAGCTCTCCCTAGGGCAAAGCATGACCAACACCAAAATGCCATGGGTGTTAGGTATATTACAATGTAATCTAGATTATTGACTCTAGTGCAAGTGGGAGATCGAAGGAGATATGCCCTAGAGGCAATAATAAAGTGGTTATTATTTATATCTTTATGTTTATGATAAATGTTTATATATCATGCTAGAATTGTATTAACCGAAACATTAGTACATGTGTGATATGTAGACAAACAAGAAGTCCCTAGTATGCCTCTTAAACTAGCTTGTTGATTAATGGATGATTAGTTTCATAATCATGAACATTGGATGTTATTAATAACAAGGTTATGTCATTGTGTGAATGATGTAATGGACACACCCAATTAAGCGTAGCATAAGATCTCGTCATTAAGTTATTTGCTATAAGCTTTCGATACATAGTTACCTAGTCCTTATGACCATGAGATCATGTAAATCACTTATACCGGAAAGGTACTTTGATTACACCAAACACCACTGCGTAAATGGGTGGCTATAAAGGTGGGATTAAGTATCCGGAAAGTATGAGTTGAGGCATATGGATCAACAGTGGGATTTTTCCATCCCGATGACGGATAGATATACTCTGGGCCCTCTCGGTGGAATGTCGTCTAATGTCTTGCAAGCATATGAATGAGTTCATAAGAGACCACATACCACGGTACGAGTAAAGAGTACTTGTCGGAGACGAGGTTGAACAAGGTATAGAGTGATACCGAAGATCAAACCTCGGACAAGTAAAATATCGCGAGACAAAGGGAATTGGTAATGTATGTGAATGGTTCATTCGATCACTAAAGTCATCGTTGAATATGTGGGAGCCATTATGGATCTCCGGATCCCGCTATTGGTTATTGGTCGGAGTGAGTACTCAACCATGTCCACATAGTTCTCGAACCGTAGGGTGACACACTTAAAGTTGGATGTTGAAATGGTAGTACTTGAATTATGGAATGGAGTTCGAATATTTGTTCGGAGTCCCGGATGAGATCCCGGACATCACGAGGAGTTCCGGAATGGTCCGGAGAATAAGATTCATATATAGGATGTCATTTTATGTGAAATAAAATGTCGCGGAAGGTTCTATGGAAGGTTCTAGAAGGTTCTAGAAAAGTCCGGAAGAAACCACCAAGGAAGGTGGAGTCCACAAGGGACTCCACCTCCATGGCCGGCCAGCCCTAGTGGGGGTGGAGTCCCAAGTGGACTCCACCATAGGGGGCCGGCCACCCCCACATGGGAGGTGGGAATCCCACCTTTGGGTGGGAGTCCTAGTTGGGCTAGGTTTCCCCCTCCTATGGAAGGTTTTGGTTTCGGGTCTTATTCGAAGACTTGGACACCAACACTTGGGATCCACCTATATAATGAGGGGCCAAGGGAGGGGGCCGGCCACCCCAAGACCATAGCTTGGCCGCCCCCTTGAGTGGCCGGCCACCCCCTCCCAAACCCTAGCTTTGCTCCTCCACTTCATATTGCCCGCGTAGCTTAGCGAAGCTCCGCCGGACTTCTACACCGCCACCGACACCACGCCGTCGTGCTGTCGGATTCAAGAGGAGCTACTACTTCCGCTGCCCGCTGGAACGGGGAGGTGGACGTCGTCTTCATCAACAACCGAACGTGTGACCGAGTACGGAGGTGCTGCCCGTTCGTGGCGCCGGAACCGATCGTGATCAAGATCTTCTACGCGCTTTTGCAAGCGGCAAGTGATCGTCTACCGCAGCAACAAGAGCCTCATCTTGTAGGCTTTGGAATCTCTTCAAGGGTGAGACTCGATACCCCCTCGTTGCTACCGTCTTCTAGATTGCATCTTGGCTTGGATTGCGTGTTCGCCGTAGGAAAATTTTTGTTTTCTATGCAACGTTATCCTTCAAGATAACCCTCCCCCAGTCTTTTGTCGCGGTTTGAGCCTCCACCCGGGATGAAAGTTTCGCGCGCCACTTCGTTCCCGCCTATTTTCTTCCCGCATTCCCGCCATTTTTCCACTATATATATGTAGGCTTGGACTCTCATATCTGCAAACCTCATCACTCTCTCCCATGGCTTCCATCGTATGTCTAACACCCCGGGAGGCGGAGGCGCTTTGCGCCTCGAACTACCCCTGCCCGCCCGGCTACCGCGTCCCGACCGGCTGGTTGCTGAGTGTCGGAGGCGTACCGGTCCCTCCTATCCCTGTAGGTGTGCCACGCGAGATGGCCATCACGAACCACTACTATTTCGAGCTCTTGGATAGGAGGTCCTGGCGACCCCTTGGATGGAATCAAGGAGCAAACACCTTGTGATCTCCATGAGGTGTTCAGGAAGGTTTCTGTTAAGGTGGCGGTCGGCTATGTCTTACCGGCATTCGGACCTGAAGGTGAGCCGGCAACATGGCATGGCAATCCGATTCCAGCTGGCTATGCTCGTGTCGGGGTGGATTCAGTTGTCCCGTCGTGGGGGACATTGGAGCTCGATATCCCTGGAGGTGATGGGGGGCTTACACTCGGAGAGGTGCTCGGGAGAAATCATTCTCTCGGGAAAAGAAGAATATCAAGCTGCCGGGCTGGGTAGCACCTAGTACCGGTCGTCCCAGCAGGTCACCATCACCTCCTCCGGGTGATCGCAGGCCACCATCACCTCCTCCTACCGATCACATGTCGCCACCATCACCCCGTGGGTACGACGTCGACCACGACATCGGTAGTCCATCTCCATCTCCAGCGCCGCCGCCTCCGCCCAAAAAGACTCGGAATGCACCCAGCCGGAAGCGTTTCAAGAGTCCCGTACCCAAGAGGTCGCCCCTCCCAAAAGTACCAAAGGTTCCTCCCCCCGTCCTTACGATCGTACCCCGGAGGAAAATGATGCCATTGTTAAGAAAATCAATTATGATTTTTTTCATAAGCCAAAACCTCCAGCCGCCGAGCCATACACAGAGAAGCAAATAGCATATGCTACTAGTTTTCTGAACACACCATCGCAGTATGACTTACACGAGAAGAAGGATGACTATACACGCACTCTTGCGAAGGTAATTGACACAAAGAATGCTGAAAAGGCTAAGGAGAAGGACATTGCTGGCACGAGCAAATCATCAGCTAGAAGTGCAACTGAGAATAAGTCAACTTCAACAAGTGCACCCCTCAAGGCCAAGCAAACGACAAAAGGCCCAAACAATCGATCCCAGCACTCAAAGTGCTTAATGTTCCCAAGCTGTACCAGGAACATGGTGGTTTCAATATGGAAGAAGCTGCAAAGCTAGCGGCTGCCTGTGACGTTACCGTGGAGGAATTGATGTATGCAGCGGATGCTGCAGTACCCATCGCTGATATAGCTCCTAAATTTGTCTACGGGGCCGACTTGGTCAGCACAGAGCAGCTGCTTAAACTGCCAACACATATGCGGAATTTGCATCAGTGGTACCTTGATGCATGCAAGGAGAACATAAGGTTCATCGTGGCGAGTATACCATGGGAATATTACTACCGAAAGGAGGAGATCCATATTGAGATGAATGAACTCTGGCATTTATTCAATCTAGATGCCCTCGACAAATCTCTCATGAGTTGCTATTGCTTGTAAGTTGTTAACTACATATAAGTTCATTTTCATTCAGTTCATGCTCGTTTTCATTGCATATATATACTCATTATATCTTATGTGTTCTCTTATGCAGTACCGAAGATCGGTGAATGCAAAAGTAATAATATTATCAATATTGGGTTTATTGACCCGGATAAAGTACATGTTCAAACGGTAAAGTTTAATGCCCAAGAAACGGGGGAAACCTACTAAGGTTTTGGGGGAGCAATATTTCTGTGATTCAATATTGTTTCCTTACAACTACGAGTGAGAGTCTTAATGATCTTTATGCACATTCAATTTTTCTTACTCGATGTTAAGTGTAATTCCCGACGTATATGCATAACATGTGCAGCTTCCACTGGATTCTACTAGACATTCAACCTGATAAGGGAATAGTTGAGGTAAAAGACCCACCGAGTAGAGGCGTGGACGGGTTCCAGGACTTGCAGAAGTTGCTCCAAGTGTAATTTCCTTCATCGCCGCGCTTTATCATTCGTGAGATATCAATTAATTATCCACTCATTCAATCATTCTTTTGCCTGGCAGGGCTTGGACCGCTTTCAAGAGACATCGTAAGAACGAAACCTGGGCAAGAAGCTAACATTTACTCCTGTACCGTGCCCCCAGCAGCCACAAGGGACGAATCTATGTGGATACTACGTTTGCGAGTCCATTCGCATGTTAACCACCGAGAAGCAGAACAATAATAAATTCAACGTAAGCAATAACATTCACAACTTTATTTATTATCATCAATATTTCGTTATCAAGACTGATATAGTCATACTCATCTCATTTTCGTATATAGGTCGACTTCATGCGGGACAGACTCCAACCAAAGGAACACGCACTAGGAATCGCGGAGGAACCGGCGGGACTTTTGATTAAAGATGTACTAAACAACAAAGGCTTGTTTAGTCCAAATAGATGCTCTACCTCCAAATAGACGGTCGTTAGTACCGCTTGTCGATCGTGAGCTAAATGTATATATATATGTAAGGGCTACATGTAAAGAGGAATCGACTTTTGCTTCCAACATTTGTTTGATCGATCTATATATATATATATTGAATGAACGTGTACAATTTCTAGTAGCGTACAAATATATGCAACTTTTATTTTCGAACGAAAAAAATGATATAACAGGCGGTCGGTGGCGGGGGGAGGGGTGCTGCACCCCTCAAACCCTAAAGCAGAAGCGTTGTGCGCGCGCCACGTAGAGGGCCTTTTGTCGCGGGTGGTAATACCGCCCGCGACAAAAGGGCCTGTGCCCTGCGCGCCAGGCGGCTGCCACGTGGTGGACCTTATGTCGCGGGTCGTAAGTGACCCGGGATAAAAGGCCTCCCTTTTATCGCGCCTTGCTTGTCGCGGCTGGCCGCCCGCGACAAAAGGCCCTAACCACCCGGATCAAAAGGCCTGTTTTCCACTAGTGTGCCGAAATAATTATGCCTAACTACCAAATTAATTATGCCTAATTTGCACACTAATTACTCCTGCGCGATTTCCTCTGCATCGCCATGGGAGAGCGGAGGAATAGGCCGGCGCCCGGCGGGCTCGAGGCGCCTCCACCGGCGAACTCGAGGCACGAACGCGGATGCGGCCGGCGAGCTGGAGGCGCCTCCACCGGAAAACTCGAGGCACGCGTGCGCATAAGGCCGGCCAGCTTGAGGCGCGCGCGCGGATGCGGCCGGCGAGGTCGAGGCGCGTCCATCGGCAAACTTGAAGCTCGTGTGCGGATGAGGCCAGCGAGCTTGAGGCGCACGCCCGGATGAGGCCGGCGAGCTCGAGGTGCGCAAATTAGTCAGGCAAGATCAAGCCGCCTCCACCGACGAGCTCGAGCTGTGGACGGGGGAAAAGATGGAGGTGGCGTCGGGGTCGCGTCCGGGCAGGGATGGAGCAGGCGTCGGATTGGCGTGCAAATTGGGGACGGCCTCCATGTCCTCGTCGCCGTGCGCCTCCCCATTGCGTGCTCGCGCGGCGACGGCCTCCCCATGCTGCTTGCTGGTGCGGGACGGCCTCCTCCTTTCGCCTTGCTCCGGCGAGCCTCTAGATACGCTCTGCTTTTGTTGGGCTCACCGAAAGAGAATGGGTGGTTCAAAGCTCATAATGAGGAGGTAAGGTGCAAGTGGGAATCAGAGGACGTGTCGCGGCTTCTAAGGGGCGCGATGACGTTTTCCAAATCGCAATGCACCGTCGCACCGCGAGCGAAACCGTGCGGCGTCGCTGTGTATCATTTTCCAACATCAAATCCATGCTGAATGGCCGGTAAGAACAACTGAGATTCAGAGATTGGCTCTTAGAATCAATGCTCCATCTAGATGAGGCAGTCAATCCGTTTCTTCCTTTTTGATGCTTCATGAAACCTGGCAATTCAGAAACATTTTCTCCAGAGACGAAGCTCTGCAAAACCCAAAGGAGCTGGCCAAGAGGATGGTCCATCTGGTCAAGGAATGGAGAGTTCAGAAACCAAATCCAACACCAGTTCACCACGCCCGAATATCTGCTCCAGCTTGCCATTCTGCTGACTCTCCGTCCGCACTGCTCGACATTTCCGTCATCTCGCCGTTCTGCTGACTGGAACTCTGTGTCTGGAATACCCACATCGTGCTCCGCAACCATGAGTCCATGACGCTAGGAGTAACATTAATTACTTCTTTAGCTAAGCTTCCCTCTTTGTGTCACATATATCTATCTGTTGGTTTATTTTGGATTGTTGCCATGAGCATCTTCCTAAAGCAGAGATAATTCTTTGTCATCAGATTAGTAAAACGAGAGTAGTGCATTCTGTAATATGTGGTAGGCATGTAGTGGTGTCAGTTTCATCCCAAAGTTTTTCGGTATCTTTCTGTTTATTTGCTCCTAGTGAGCCACTGAATCTTGCAGTGTTTGTTTCTTGCAGAGAAGCGAGGGAGTAGAAGGAGCAGGGGATAAGGGATGTCAGGCCGCAATGTAGCCAGATCATTTGTTTGTATGAACGAGGAAATAAATTTTCAATAGCTTCTGTGAGTTTGAAAAATTTATTCTTGATGGGCTATTACAGTTTTGGAGTTCTTTCAGTACAATGCCTCTGAATGCATTCATTTCCGAATAATTGTTTGAACAATATCTGTATCAAATGCTTAATTTTCAAATAATATTTTTGTTACGATCATAAGCATTGGAGTTAGTTTTGGTATTAGGATAGTTATATGTTCGTCGGGAATAGGAAAAATTGTAACTAACATCGACGATCGTGACAAAAAGAGAAGTGCCAGTACGGATGTTTTACTAGAGCAATGCAGTATTTGTTGATCCCGGTGGAACACACAGGCTTTTTTTGCTAGTAATAGATAAACGGCAGCGCCGCACCCCCGGAGGGATGATACACGTGAACACACGCAATGGGGTAAAACCTAAACTTTAGTTTAAATTTGTCTCCCCTAAACCCTAGCCGCCCCACCTCCTTATATGAGGGGGAGTGGTGGCCGGCCAGCCCTTGTGGGCCTCCCTAACTTGGTTTGGACAGGCTCAAACCAAACTGACTCAAATTATTAAAAATCCTAATTGGCCCACATATGACCATTACCTAAACTAAGATAATTAAGCAGGTGGAGTCCTGAATCTGGGCTCCACATAGGCCTCCATCCCCGTATCATCCCCGCCTTCAAGAAGCATTGTCCCCAACGCGTGAGGGTCTTCTGGAAAAGGTGACGTGATATGAACATGACACGTCCTCGCCGTCCTCAAGTCTTGCTTGCCTTCCACACCACATCCTCCCTCGCGGCCTTCTTGACTTGATACAACACTTGGCGCCTCCTTTCTTCTCCACATGAACTTGGACTTCGGCGCCAATATCTTCTTCTTGCGAGGTTTTGATGGACCCCTGTGTCGCTGAACATGACCCTGCACAAGATGTGTAATGCCTGGGCCACATAAGTGTCTCATACGTCCATCCTTGTCTCGATGCATCCGCGGTGTCGCGGAAAACTGGACTGCAGTACTCCTAACACGGTAGTACCGCTGCCCACTGTCTCCACTGACGCGCTTGCCTCCCACTCCTCCCACGCGCATCTGCGCCACATGTACTGAAACATCATCAGTCTGTATACTGGCATCAACACAAACTGAAACTGTAGCACATGCTGCAACATCCACATCAACAACAAATGTAGCTTCATCCGGCTTGTCACCAACAAGAACTGGCTTGTCATCTACAGACATGGCTGAAACATCACCAACATCAATGCTCGGAACATCATGCACCTCTTGCTGCACTTTAGGCTTGTGCAACTTCTCCTTACGCACCACTAACTCCACATCGGACTTGATATGATCATCGCCCAAAGGCTTCAAAGTCCGCTATTTGCTACCATGCATAAAAGAATATGTATTTGCTCTCCCATCATGTGTCACATTACGATCATACTGTCATGGACGCCCAAGTAGCAATCCGCACACCTCCAATGGCAACACATCGCACTCTATCTTATCAACATTGTCATCAACTGTAAATGGCACACGCACCTTGTGAGTAATCTTAAGCATACCACAACTATTAAACCACTCAAGACGCTTAGGTTCAGGAAGACGCCATGTAGACAACCCCAATTGTGCCACCATCGCCTTGCTAATGCCATTAGTACAGCTACCACCATCAATCATCAACTTGCAAGCCTTGCCCTTTACAATGCACCGAGTCTAAAACAAACTCCACCGCTGAACCTTGTCAACTGCCTTGCAAGCATCATCTTCTACCTTCTTGAGTTGCATATTTAGTCCGCTCAATGGTACATCCTCCTCAATAGTCATAGTAGTGCTCTTGGTATCAGAGCCAGGTTTCCTCTCCTCGGTGACTGTCTGTACTGGAACAACCTCCTCCACGGTAGTGTTAGAGCACACCACCTCCTTTGTAGGAGACGAAATAGACATAGACATAGCTTCCTTGGAACAAAGCTGCAACCTCGTGCCAACCTCAGCCGTCGGTGACACAACCCGAAGTGGCTGTTTGAGGGTCTTCACATGCATTGTAGGCTTGTTACCAAACACAAAACACGCACGTAAGAATTCCTGAAAATCAAACCAAGTTGCAGACATAATGCGCTTCACACGCATCTCCTTGTTCCACCAATTGGGTATCACTTCATCCACACGTCGAATAGCAAGTGCCAACCGTGTAGAACCATCCAAGAACTCATAAATACCACACCTTTGCAAACCCTGGTGTATATGACTTTCCCACAACTCATAATCTGAAACTGATGCATAATGTTGAAGTTTCCACTTGACCTTAGTCTCAGCAAATGACAAACCGTCTAATATATCAATAAAATCATTGAAAACATCTCCAGAACTCTTTCCTGAAACACACCGCTTCCCATGAAAATCACCATGAAATGACTGCACTGCGGACGAATACGGAAGTGTAAGTCCGGACGATTGCGCTGAATTGAAAACAAGTTGATCCCGCCCAGCAGCCGGTTGAACCGGGCTGGTGACCAGTTGGTCCGGCCCAGCAGCCGGTTTGACCGGGCTGGGGACCGGTTGGTCCGGTTCAGTGACCGGTTTGACCGGGTGGCCGACTGGGCGGAGGAGCGGAGCCCCCTGGACATCGCCCCGGTGGGCACCGGCCTGGAGCCGATTTTGGCCGGGACGGCTGGTTGTAGGGCCGGTCCAACCGGGACCTGGGCCGACTGGGCCGATCCTAGAGCTTGTTGACCGGGCCTGGCGCCGGATGAGCCCCGAAACTCCATCTTCTTCCCCGATTCCAGACTCGAAAATTCGCGATTCTGGCCGCAAAAACTGCCCGATATGATGGAAAAACTTCGCCCAAACAGCTCCAAACTTCCTCCAACTCAACCTCCTTCGACCGAGAGCCAATATCCTCCGATCTAGAGCAACCTTCTCCGATGCAAACCGATCTAGATGCGGTCGATCAACAAAACCTTGCCATGAGCAACCCAGAAAACTGATACCACATGATAAGGGGGATCCTAGCAGATCCTCCTAAGGTGTTGCCCGATCTTTCACATCGAGAACCCGGGTAGATAGAATCTCCCAACAACATGATGAACGCAGCCTGGAGAAGAGGGAACGAATCCAGCAAGCAACGGATCGATGAACGATACGCCTCAAACCTTGAGCTAGACAATCCTTGATGAACACAAGAACCTTCGCAGCGGATATAATAGATAAACGGCAGCGCCGTACCCCCGGAGGGATGATACACGTGAACACACGCAATGGGGTAAACCCTAAACTTTAGTCTAAACTTGTCTCCCCTAAACCCTAGCCACCCCACCTCCTTATATGAGGGGGAGTGATGGCCGGCCAGCCCTTGTGGGCCTCCCTAACTTGGTTTGGACAGGCCCAAACCAAACCGACTCAAATTATTAAAAACCCTAATTGGCCCACATATGACCATTACCTAAACTAAGATAATTAAGCTGGTGGAGTCCTGAATCTGGGCTCCACATAGGCCTCCATGCCCGTATCAGGTGGCACATATATACAGCCATGCTAGTTCGCGGACTACTAAACAACTTCAAGATACATAAAAATGTCTCTTTTTTATGTTGCTGGCTAGTTCATATCTACATATTGTGTTATCCGTGAGTTGTAAAATTTAACATTTTGATATTTTGGATAATAAAGAGGGATGGGTGTGCATCGATTGGTGCAAAGGTCGGATCAAACTATGAAGCCACGCTCACACTTCCGGAAGCATCGATGGTCAAACTAAAATTCACAACTCCGCTAAGACAGTACTAACAATCACCAGGCCTAAAAAAATAACATCATAACTGCTATGGATGGAGTAGACACGGGACACACAAACAAAGAGGAAGAACTAAGAGCATCTCCAGCCGTTTCCCCGACTAGGCCCCCGGCAACCCCTTTTTCATCCGGACGGCGAAAAATGACCCAGCCGCGCCCCCGGTTTCTCGTTTTCGCTCGGATTTAGGCTTTCATCCATCCAGAGAGCCCATGTCATCCCCGGTCCCACGGGGAGCACTCGGGAGTCCGGAGGAAACAAAAGCGCGGAAAACATCAAGGAAACTTCCCGCGCGCCCGGTGGCCCCGACATGTCGGCGAGAAAGGCCGATTGTCGTCCTCATTGCATCGTCTTCCGCGCGCTGTAAACGCCTGCTGCCGGTCAGTGTTCGCCGGACGCGTCGCTTCCACGCGGCAATTAATGACTACGCCTCGAAATCGCACGCGGTTACCCTCTATTTATCGCGGAACCGCCGCATCTGGCCACAATTCACCACCCCCGTCTCCCTTCTCTCCTCATCCCAAACTTCTCTCCCCAATCTCCTCACGCGAGCAATGGCGGGCTATGACGGTGCAGCGAACAACAGCTTCGACCGGCGGTCTCTGCACCAATGGGAGGGCAGGCTGCTGCACATGGCGGGCTACCCAGCGCCGCCAGACTTCCGCGCGCCCGAAGGCTGGCGCCTGAGGACGGGGATGTCCCGATCCCGCCTCCGCCAGTGGGGCGGGACGCGCTCGACGCCGAGATCGATGCCGTGCTCGTCACCTGTCGTCGTGGTGAACATACAGATGCCATGGGATGGCTTAAGTTGGGGCCGAATGTGCGCTAGAGGATTCGGGGGAGGGTTTTGGTTAGGATGGGATGGATTCCGGATGCTTTACTGATGAACTTGGCCTTGGCCAGAGGTAGAAGATGAACAACACAAGAACTATCTCAGCTAGGAATCTCTCTATTCCATGGAATTTGGTTACAAGCTCTCAGATATAATGCAGAACGTACCTCTCTCGTGCCCGCGTTAGGGCGTGCCCCCTCTCCTTATATAGGGGAGAGGGTGGCTTACAGGGGAAGAAACCCTAGGAAACCCTAATGGCATCTTTGACTAGACAAACTACTTTACAAAGCCTCTTTGGCTACCGGTGACGCCGGTATCTCTTTAATCAGGGAGGCTGACGTCCTCCGGTACCTTTTACGTCATCATCTGCTTTGGCCCAGAGCTTCGATTAAAGCTGAAGTGCTTCGCTCAGCTTTGTCCTCTAGCCCCTTAGAGGATCTTTGACCGGTCTTGCCGACGTGCTACAGTGTAGCCTGTACCGGTAATCCGGTACCTTCTTAGCTCATTCCGGTATACCCCTCCTAGGATACCGGTATAGATTCACTTAGCCAAAAGCTTAGCTTCACAGCCCGGAATAACCTTTAAACCGGTATCTTGATAGCTCAAACCATCCGGTTTGGCATGCCTTTGGCATACCGGGTGATACGTCTCAAACGTATCTATAATTTCTTATGTTCCATGCTACTTTTATGATGATACTCACATGTTTTATACACATTATATGTCATTATTATGCATTTTCCGGCACTAACCTATTGACAAGATGCCGAAGAGCCAGTTGCTGTTTTCTGCTATTTTTGGTTTCAGAAATCCTACAAAGGAAATATTTTCGGAATTGGACGAAATCAACGCCCAGGGTCTTATTTTTCCACGAAGCTTCCAGAAGACCGAGGGAGATACGAAGTGGGGCGACGAGGCGACGCCACACTAGGGCGGCGCGGCCCAGGCCCTGGCCGCGCGGCCCTAGCGTGTGGGCCCCTCGTGACGCCCCCGACTCTACCCTTCCGCCTACTTAAAGCCTTCGTCGCGAATACCCCAGTACCGATAGCCACGATACGGAAAACCTTCCAGAGACGCTGCCGCCGCCAATCCCATCTCGGGGGATTCAGGAGATCGCCTCCG
This sequence comes from Lolium rigidum, assembly GCF_022539505.1. Lineage (NCBI taxonomy): Eukaryota > Viridiplantae > Streptophyta > Magnoliopsida > Poales > Poaceae > Lolium > Lolium rigidum. The sequence continues at coordinate 207,591,767 of NC_061511.1, read as the reverse complement.
GCACCCTGCCGGAGAGGGGAATAATCTCCCGGAGGACTCTTCATCACCATGCTCGCCTCCTGATCGATGTGTGAGTAGTTCACCCCTGGACTATGGGTCCATAGCAGTAGCTAGATGGTTCTCTTCTCCTTATTGTGCTATCATGTTAGATCTTGTGAGCTGCCTATCATGATCAAGATCATCTATTTGTAATACTACATGTTGTGTTTGTTGGGATCCGATGAATATTGAATACTATGTCAAGTTGATTATCAATCTATCATATATTTTGTTCATGTTCTTGCATGCTCTCCGTTGCTAGTAGAGGCTCTGGCCAAGTTGATACTTGTGACTCCAGGAGGGAGTATTTATACTCGATAGTGGGTTCATGCCTCCATTGAATCTGGGACAGTGATAGAAAGTTCTAAGGTTGTGGATGTGATGTTGCCACTAGGGATAAAACATCGATGCTTTGTCTAAGGATATTTGTGTTGATTACATTACGCACCATACTTAATGCAATTGTCTGTTGTTTGCAATTTAATACTGGAAGGGGTTCGGATGATAACCTGAAGGTGGACTTTTTAGGCATAGATGCATGTCGGATAGCGGTCTATGTACTTTGTCGTAATGCCCTGATTAAATCTCATAGTACTCATCATGATATATGTATGTGCATTGTTATGCCTTCTTTATTTGTCAATTGCCCAACTGTAATTTGTTCACCCAACATATATTTATCTTATGGGAGAGACACCACTAGTGAACTGTGGACCCCGGTCCATTCTTTACATCTGAAATACAATCAACTGCAAACTCTGTTCTTTACTGTTCTTCGCAAACAAACATCATCATCCACACTATACATCTAATCCTTTGTTTACAGCAAGCCGGTGAGATTGACAACCTCACTGTTATGTTGGGGCAAAGTACTTTGATTGTGTTGTGCAGGTTCCACGTTGGCGCCGGAATCCCTGGTGTTGCGCCGCACTACACTCCGCCACCAACAACCTTCACGTGTTCCTTGACTCCTACTGGTTCGATAACCTTGGTTTCTTACTGAGGGAAAACTTACTGTTGTGCGCATCACACCTTCCTCTTGGGGTTCCCAACGGACTTGTCGACTATGCGCCATCAAGACTGTTTTCTGGCGCCGTTGCCGGGGAGATCAAGACACGCTGCAAGGGGAGTCTCCCACATCCAATCTCTTTACTTTGTTTTTGTCTTGCTTTGTTTTACTTTATTTACTACTTTGTTTGCTCTTATATCAAAAACACAAAAAAATTAGTTGCTAGTTTTACTTTATTTACTGTCTTGTTCTCTATATTAAAAACACAAAAAAATTAGTTACTTGCATTTACTTTATTTTATTATCATGACTAGTCCTGTAGTTGTTAGTGGATGTTTGCATTATCGGAATTTGATCTCCGGAATCAACCTGCGAAAGCAGTCAAAGGACAAGCGTTGGCCGATCTCATTGCTAAACGAATCAACACTGATATAGCAGCACTATCTGTACGTGCATGGGCCATGTTTTTCGATGGATCGGTTTGTGATGATGGTTGCGGCATCGGCATTCTACTCGTGTCGCCCCGGGGGGCAACCTACTCCTTTTCCATCAGGCTATCTACCCCTTGCACCAACAATGTCGCTGAGTATGAAGCAATACGTAAGGGGATGGAGTTGCTTATTGAAGCCGGGGCAGAAGCAGTGGAGCTTTTTGGAGACTCAAAGTTGGTGATCTAGTATGGGAAGCTGTATTTCCATTAGGGACTAAGGACAAGGTGTATGGTAAATGGTCTCCAAATTGGCACGGGCCGTACAGGGTCGGCCAAGTTTTAAAGGGCAATGCATACATGCTCGAGGAGCTGAGTGGTGCGGAGTTCCCAGTGGCTGTCAATGGTCAGCATCTCAAGAAATATTTCCCGAGTATGTGGGATGATGGACAGTAAAATATTGGGGCCGATGCGTGAAATCGGCCAGTAAAAAAAAATTATGGAAAGCACAGCCGATGCACTGACATTGACTTTAGAACTAAAAGCCGATGCGTAGCCATCGACTATAGAGGAACAACTGTCACAAGCAAGTATCAGGTCACCATTCGAATTTTGGGACTGGCCTTGCTGGCGTTTTTGGTAAAGACCGATGCATTGCCATCGGCTTTTTGAGCATTGATTTATTTTGATAATCGGAAGAATTAAGCATGGAATCCTTCTTCATTGATTAAAAGGGGATTTCTTACAAAGAAGAGCCGATTGCTCAGGAAAGGAAGAACAAAAGAAGAGCAGATTGCCACTACTAGTCCTATGCTAGTAGTCCCTAATCTAAGGGCCGTCGCTGCCCTCGTCGTCGCCGTCGTAGCCGCCGTCGGTGCTGCTGCTGGCGAGCTCCTCGTCGCTGCTGCCGTAGCCCTCGGCAGGGGTTTCTTCCTCCTCGTCGTCATCATCATCGTCATCCGACCCGGCGCGGAAGCGCTTCGCCGGTGGCTCGTCGGAGGAGGTGTCATCCTCCTCTTCCTCCTCTTCGTCGGAGGAGGTGAAGTCACCCCAGGAGAAGAGGTCGTCCTCACTCTCCGCCTGCAGTTCCCCGTCGATGAGGAACCGGAGGTCGTCCTCCCCGTCGGTCAGGGGCAAATCATCATCTGACCCGACGACGGCCAGGGGTGGGCCATCTGGCACGAAGTCGAAGTCCCAGTCCCTCTCATCCCAATGCTCGGGAGCGCGCCTATTGTACGCCTCCATCTGGTTGTACTCCAGCATCGGCTCGCTCGAGGAAGAGGACTGGAAGGAGAGAGCCGATGAAGCAGAGGAGGAGGAGGAGTCCATGGTGCAGAGGAAGGCTTTCCGGTGGCTAGTACTGAGCAGGGGGATGAAGAAGTGAGTTGCTCGATGCGATTAAATAAAAGGGGATATAGTGGAGATTTAATGTTGTGGTGGTTTCCGAGGACATGGTGCCAAAACTGTCAAATCATGCAGAGAAGTTGAGAAGGCAAGGCATCATGATGAAAGGATATCGTGACGTTTCTGCTCTGCCACGACGTGACCCTACGAAGAAAAAACAGAGTGGTTTTGAAATTATCATTGCCAAAACCAGGGGGCATGTGTTATCACCAGATTTTAACCAAGTCCGGAGATGGGCCGTGATCAAAGAGGGGCTTAGAGGACATGCATATGAAGTGTCTCTGAATCGGCCTTGTGCGAGAATTTGGGCTGGATTGCCCGTGTATCTGTATATTATGGTAGATTTAGAATTAAGAGATAAAGTTTAGTCGTACACAGCTAGGTTTATTCCAAAGATAGAAAGTCCACGGACTATAAATATGTACCTAGGGTTATTGAGAAAGGAGGACGATCACGTTCACAACAAACCAATCTAGGCGCATCGCCACCCCTTGTTTCGAAGGGTTTCTTCCGGGTAAGCGTCATGCTGCCTAGATCGCATCTTGCGATCTAGGCGATGTCTGTTTATTCGTTGCTTGGTGTTGCTCGTGCTTGAAGCCTTGTTGATGGCGAGCAACACCCTTATCATAGATGTTTTGGGGCTGACGTCGATACTTCCATGATCTACTCGCTTAGCTATGCTGCCCCTCAATATCTAGCTGCCTTTGCACCTATCTTGGGTGTAAGGGCAGCATCTTGCTTAGTCTTTATTTAGTAGATCTGATCTGTTATAGTCGTTCCTTGTTCTTCAAGGATTAGTTTGATATCCGCATGGTTAGGCCTTACAAACGGGTTGAACAATCCGGTAGTGCGTAAGGTATAGTCTGCTGATCCTAGAGGGATTGTTCCGGGAATCGACGTTATGTTGGTTTTTAGGCATCTTTAGGACTAGTTTTCTATTATCTTACGTATCTACTAGGCTCAACTACGCGTAGGATGTTCCGGTTATGCGGTGAAAACTCTAGACTGTCGTAGATTGGTTTATCTTGGTTTTGATTAAGCAGGATCCCCATGTTATCGTAAATCCAACGTGAGTCATGGGGTAATCGGCTCTTTGAGCCGATCCACAGGGCAACCTAAGAGCCGATCGGGGCTCGTATTTAATGTTTACGTGTTTGCCATGCAGGAGACTAATCGAAGCAATCCATCACCTTCCTGACCAGGTATAGGTCAGGTGGCACGCCCTCGCACCAGCCGGGACGTGTGCCGGAGCATTGCGGGCCGTTGCCCGAGGGACCAGGATCCACCAGCAGTCCTGGGAGCCTCCCGGCTCTTCGTGTTGCCCGTCGCTGCTCGCCGGTGGGTTTTGGTAGGCAACAGTTCCCTCTCGCCGAATTCAAATGAATTCGGCTATATATGTACGAACTCACCTATATATATTAAATATCTGTAAATTTCGCCTATGTTTGGACGTATTTCGTTTGAATTCTCCTATATTTGTTCATTCCCGTGGGCTCGCTGCTGGCAAAATGAGCTTCCTCGGACCAAAAGTTTCATCCATCCGGCGCTACTGGTAGAAAAACGGCCTTTAGTCGCGGTTCGCAACTGGCATTAATCCCGGTTGCGCAACCGGGACTAATTTTCCGCGACTAAAGGCCCCCCTTTAGTCCCTTTTGCTTACGAACCGCGACTAAAGGCCCATCCACGTGGGCGGCAGGCGCTCGTCGGGGCGGAGGACCTTTAGTCGCGGTTCGCCAGGCCAACCAGGACTAAAGGTCTCCGCAGGTTTAGGGTTTTAGCCCCCCTAAATCTGGTTTCTTTTTAATTTGTTGTGTTTTATTTCTTCTATATTTTATTTTTTGTTTTATTTTAGTTTCAAAGAAGTTTCAGTACACATATTCTACGCTACTATATACACGTTACACGTTGATGTATATGAATATACAATTTCAAACAAGTTTGAAATTTCAAACAAGAACAATTCAAGAGGAATAAACAATATATATTCAATCTCGGGTGACCATATACAACTTCGAACAAGTTTCCATACACAATTTACGGCATCAGAAGTTCTTCCTCCTCGTAATAGTGTTCTCCTTTAGGATGGAGGACTTCCCTCACCAAAAATCCTGCTGATTCCTCTTGAATTGGTCGGAAGGGAGCTTCTGGACTAAGCTTCTTCCGCAAGGCATTCCTCCGCGTGTTGCTATCCGACGGCCTCCGCTCAGAGGTGTGTCTCCCGATGAACTCACAAACATAGTATCCACATAGATTGGTCCCCGGTGGCTGAGTATCCACATTAACTAACTTTCTAAATTCTAGGTCATCTTTGAAATCACCGATTACTTTATCTTTGAACCGTTTCCAAACCCTACAGGGCAAAGAAAATTAAATGAACAAGGGAGTTATTTGTTACTTGATATTAGGAAATGAACCAAAGAGGCCGATCGATATAGAGCGCAAATGACTGAAAATAATTTCTTTCGCAGCATTAATCTCATGTAGACCCAAAGCTTTGAATCCATATTCAGAGAGTCCATGATGAGAACTATGGAGGTGTGAAATTCAATTATTAGCAGAATCCAGTCGAACATGCGGACACGTTACATGCAATCATGCATAACTCATCGATTAGACATACCATGCATGGAGTAAACAAAAGAGAATGTGCACAAGACAGAAACACTCACCCAAAATGGTAAGGAAATAGAATTTGACTTTTGAGTTGCTGCTCTTTAAGAAACTTGTACAAGTCTCTCTCCACGTCTTGGGGATATCTTTCTAACACATATCCATTAATGATATGTGGGTCAATGAACCCAACATCATAGATGTTTCTTTTTTTTGCATTCCCCAAGCTTCATTCTGCATAATAGCGTACACAACAATATAGTTAGGACAATATATATAGTGCCGGCAATGAAGAACGAGATGAGGTAGAAATAAATCACTCACAGAACATAGCAACTCGGGATAGATTTGTCGAGCTCGCGCAGATTGAACAGTTGGAACAATTCACTCATATGAACTTGTACAGAGTACTGTTTGAAGTGATGCTCCTCTCTAACTTCCGCATAAATATATTCTTTGCCGACCTTATTTTTTATGAAATTCTTGTACCAACGTAGCAGATTATGCATTTGTGTTGGTAGACTTGTTTCCTGTGTAGGATCGACGAGAGGCCCATTCGGCACATATTTAAATGCCACCTCACTTATTGGCGCATCCTCAAGACCTAAGCATGCACGAAGAGTCATACCAAACTCGGCCGCTCTTTATTTGGCCTCCGCTACAATCATTCCCTGTGCTCCAGCAGCTGCTATGATAGTTGGATCCATTAGTTCAAAGTCCTTATCCATATCGGCTCTGAAGGATAACGTCATAGCATCCGGACCAGCTTTCACTATGAGCGGGGGGATTGATTATTTATTCTGTTCCCCGAGCTGGGCAACTTGTTTCCCGCTTTTTTTACTTTCTTCTTTCTTCTCCTCCAAGACTTTCTTCTCCTTCTCCGCCAAGGCTTTCTTCTCCGCCTCCGCTTTTTCCAGTATTTCTTCTTGCCTACGAAATTCACGTCCATAGTCGTCTGGCAGATTCCGCTCGACTTGGGACGGTGTCATCAAAAAAATCCTTAGCCCACTTCTTTTCCTTCTCAGTAAATACTGGCTTGGGCTCAGGCTCTTTTTTCGCCTTCATATCTGCCTTCCATTTCTCATGCTGAGCAGCCGCGGCCACGTTGTTTTCCTCTTCACTAAGTTCCCAAGGCCTTGGGTGGAGAGGCTTCAGTGATGGCATTGGTACCTTTGTGGTCTTAGGTACATAAGGGTCCGGGTTAATAGTCCAGGAGCAGGTTGCCTTGCTGTCCGCCTGCTTCTAGTTCTTCACCGGAGGTGGATTGGGGGGCGGCGTAAGCGTCGGAGGAGGACTGGGGGAGGCGGCTGCTTACCCGCTGGAGGTTGTGGATTGGGGGCGACGTCGACTGACGTGAAGGAGGTGTAGGTGAACCACCATCACCACCACTGCCACCACCACCACCATCAGAGGGGGTGGACTTGTTGGCCTTGGCGCCTCACCTGGAAACACTATGTACTTCTTTTTCCATAGAATGAACTGGCGCTTGACATCTCCAAGTCTTCTCTCCCCTTCGGGTGTAGCATAGTCAATCTCCAGGTCCTCAAACCCTTGGACTATGTCTTCCACCGTGACACGAGCATAGCTATCTTCAATGGGGTTGTTGTGGTGGAGTGCTCCAGGTGTACAGGGTAAAGCACTGCTGATAGTTACCTTCATGAAAATGTTCCCCACTGGATAATGCAGATCACATTCTTTCATCTCCTTTACATCATCCACAGGGTAGTGAGGCTCCGGTGCATGAATATCGATTGTCGGTGCATTAGCACCAGCCGAGGTGAAGGGTGCATTAGCACCAGGCGGGGCCAACAAGGGTGCATTAGCACCAGCCGCGGCATCGTGGAAGCCACGCTGCTTCTCCGCTGCTGGCTTCCGACATCCGCTGCATGATCTTCATGCGGACCTGCAGCCGATCTTTCTTTTACTAGTTCATACACCATCTGCTTCACCTCATGGAGTTCCGATGCCAACTACCCCACTAGATCTGCATCCCGATCTGTCTTTCTCTTACGGCTTTTGTAACTGTACGGGTCATTGTCCTGGGAAAACCCTACTTTCCACGGAATGGCGCCTTTGCCTCGTACACGTCCTGGGTGTTCACGATTCCCGAGGGCTAATGTCAGCGTGTCGTTCTCTCTGTTGAACTTGATCTTCCCATCTTGAGCTTGGGTCATTGCGTCAATAAGGGCTTGGATGGATTTAAACGCTTTCTTCCGGTGAACACACATCCCTGTCACGGGGTCTAGCGATCCCCCATGCCCGTACCACCAGCTTTTGTCCCTTGGGTCCCATCCCTCTGTACCTAGAGAGATTCCTCGCACCCTCAGGTCGTTCTCCATCTTCTCCCACTTAGGCTCCGAAAGGCGGTATCCTCCTGGCCCCATAATATGATTGTACTCTTTCTTAGCCGCATTTTCCTTATTTTTTCGATATGGCCTTGAAATGCTCCAATTTCTTTTGCCTCACAAATTCTGGCCAATCATCTTTCAGTTTCTCATATTGTCCATTGAAATCCGGAGTCTTGTTCGATCTGGTTGACATAATCACGGGCTAAATTTTTCTTGAAGTTCCGGAATTCTTCGGCCATCTTGTGAAGAGCGTACTGTTTGACTAGCCTCCTCCTCTCATGTCCACCCGGAATCTCGTTACCGAATTTATCACGTTTGTTGAATTCCGGAGGTAGAATAAAATGTTCCATAAGCTTTCTCCAGCAATCCTTTTTCGCTCTCTTGTCAACAAAATTGAAACCAAGGCGTGCCTTCTTTGGCTCATTCCATTCCTGGACGGTGATCGGGACATTGTCTCTAACAATGGCTCCGCATTGGTTGATAAACTTTGTGTAGTGTTGTTGGGGCTCCAACGGCTTGCCGTGTTCACTGACAACATCGATGGTATATGTTTCTCCTGGTCTCATCGTCTTGGTTTTTCCACGCTTTGTCGTACTCGATTTTTTTGATGATCCGGCTGAGGGCTAAAAAAGAAAGAGAGTCGTGTTAATACATATTTATTCAAATTTCAGTAAGTTTGTATCACCAGAGGCTCAATGTATATATATACCTCGCAGGAGGTGGTTGCTAATTCGAGATCGTCGACGGTTGTCGTTTCCCCTCCGGAGGCAAACGTTTGAATAACTTCCATTCTTCCTTGGTCATCACCTTCACCTTCACCGTCCAGGTTCAGATAAGAAGAGACATCTTCTTCATCTTCTTCCGGCACATACTCAACATCGCCGTTTATGAGGGCGGTTATGTGTGCTTCGGCATCCGGATCGTAGCTTGCAAGAATCACGTCAGCTCTATCGTCCGCCATATGTCACTCCTGAAGACATGTAGTAAAAACTAATTAATTAAGTAAAGAAGGGGGCGGTGGCGGTGGCGAAAGGGGGCGGTGGCGAAAGGGGGCGGTGGCGGTGGCAAAAGGGGGCGGCGGTGGCGAAAGGGGGGCGGTGGCGGTGGTGAAAGGGGCGGTGGCGAAAAGGCGAGAGAGAGGAGAGAGAGAAACACTGACTACCCCGCGCATATACGGAGGGGGTGGCGAGGGGGCGGCGCCGCCCCTCGCCACCCCCTCCGTATACGCGCGTGGTCGGTGTGTTTCTGTCTCTCCTCTTCCTACCATTTCTTCCCGCCATGTCGTCGTGGTGAACAAACAGATGCCATAGGATGGCTTAGGTTGGGGCCGAATGGACGCAAGAGGATTCGGGGGAGGGTTTGTGATTAGATGGGATGAACTTCCGGATGGTTTCCTCAAGAACTTAGCCAAGGCTAGAGGTTGAAGAAGAAAGACATAAGGAAGAACTCGCTCTAGATCATCTTCTTTATTGATCTCAATAGGTTACAAGTTTCTCAGTACAAGTGTTCTTCTAGACCTAGCTCTCTTCGGGCATGCCCGTGAGAAGGGCTGCCCCCTCTCCTTATATAGGGGAGAGGGTGGCTTACAGGGCAAGAAACCCTAATAGCATCTTTGACTAGACAAACTACTTTACAAAGCTACTTTAATCATAGATGACACCGGAGTCCTCTTTAATCAGGGATGCTGACGTGCTCCGGCTTCTTTGACCGTCATCCCTCTCTTTATCGTCAGCCCTTCGTTTAAAGCTACTTTGCTTAGCTCATCCTTGTCTTCTAGCCCTGGAGAGAATCTTTGACCAGTCCCGCCGACATGCTCTTCCTTCCGGTAGCCCGGTATCTTCTTATCCGGTTCCGGCATACCCCTCTTGGGGATACCGGCTTAGCCTCACTTAGCTAATTTCTTATCTCTATGTTCCGGTACGAACATTAAACCGGTATCTTGATGGCTCAAACCATCCGGTTTGGCATGCCTTTGGCATACCGGGGGTCATCCCCCCAACATTAGTCCCCGAAGCTGGTATAGTCTGGCGGATCCTATCCAACAGACCATGCCAGGTTCTTTTATCTTTGGATACCGGTTTAATCTATCCGACATTTGGCTCGGATCCGGCATCTTTGCCCGGATTATCGCCATCTTTTTTGTAAGACATTCTCCGGTGTCTTATCCTCCGGCATCTTAGTCATTAAATACTTCCTCGGCGAAGTCGAGAATATCTCGGGCCCCGCGCCTGTCAGTGACATGCGCACTGTAACTGACACGCCAGTGTCAGGGGTCACTTCCCTTCGGCTTCTGCGCGCGCATTAATTGCTTCACAGTGAATCCCAACCACCTCTTTGGATCCGTGTGCACCTCCCTGTGGCTTTCTATTTTTCCGCGTGTACCACCGTGCCACGTGGCGGCCCGTGGAGCGAACCGTCGCGGCCCACGACCCAAACCGCCGAGGCCCAGCGGTTTTCGGCCCACGTCTCCCTCTTCCTTTATAAGGGGGAACCGCTCCTTCTTCTTCCTCTTCTCGCCTTCTCCAGTTCCTCGCGCACAAGTGCTCCTTGCTCTCGCGTCTCCGCCACTCCGTTCACCGCCTGAGCTCCGCCGCCCAGCAAATCTTCGCCGTAGCTCCGCCGGACGTCGCCGGACTTCACGGCGTGAAGAACTCCTGCAGCGCTTCTGTCCCAGCCGCGGCATTGGTGCTTCTTTGAGCTCTTCTTCACCTCGCCGCCGACGGACTCCCTCGCCCACGGCAAGCTCGCCAATCCACCGGCGAACTTCTTCCTCAGCGACTCCACCGCCTCAGGTTAGGCTTAATCTGGGTTTACCCCTCTTTTGCTTGCTTTCCAGATCTCGACTCGGTAGTGTATTTACTTCTTCTTTTTCTTGCTTTTTCTCTCTTTCGTAGATCTTCGCGCGGGGGTAGATCGTGGGATTCTTGTTTCTCTTCACCAAATTCCATGTCTAGCGGGGAATCTTCCTCTACTTCTTCTTCTGCCTCTTCCTCCGCTAGCCGGCGTAGCAAATCCTCCGACGGACTGTCCGCCGATCTTTCCCGGATGGACGCTGAGTCCGGTAGCAATCATGAATCCGGTAGTTCTAGTGAGGGTTCTGGTATGGATTCCTCCGGTATCACCCGTGGGGCCTGGATGGGCTCCAACGTTACCAAATACGAGATCGGCGGCTTTACCGGCCCGGAGGATTCCGGAAGGAGTAGCCTGCCGGCTTCCTCGCGATGAGATCGTACCGGAGCCCGAACCCGGTGAACGAGTTGTCTTTCTCGCTCACTTTGAGCGCGGCTTCGGCCTTCCAGTCTCTGATTTCTTCCGGCGCTTCCTTGATTTTTATCAGCTTCAACCTCACCATCTCCCTGGCAACGCCATCTTCTACCTCTCTTGCTATGCCACCTTCATGGAGGCTTATATTGGCATTCGTCCCACTCGCGAGACGTTTGCCCGCTTCTTTGCTCTTCGGATTAACTCCGTTCAGGGCAAGGAAATTCCTAAACCCAAACCTCCCGTACAATGCGGGTCTTGCATCATCGGCTCCCGTCAAGGGAGCCCTTTTTCAAGTTCTCGGTCTCGAGTCGTGCCGGCTATGGCAAGGGACCTTCTTCTATGTGAAAAACACGGGCGCTGCAGACCTTATCGACCTGCCGCCCTTCAATCCGGCGCCACCCACGAGGGCCAACTGGAGCTACAACCCGAAGGAGTCTCACATTGAGACCAACCGGATTATACGCTTCATGAGACAGCTGATGAAGAGCACCGGCATCTGCTCAGATGATATTATCCGCACCTTTATCTCGCGCCGGGTGCTTCCTCTCCAGCGCCGCATGCACAAGATGAGCGAGATGTACGGTCCCGGTGATCCTACCAAGATCACCGGAATCGCTCTCAGCAAGAAGGACATCGTCCTCAAGGCCGGGCAGATCTGCCAGACTGCCATGCCGCAAGACTGGGAATGGGGTCTTCAGCCTCTTAGTTCTATAACCCCCCGACCCAAGAAGTAAGAAATTACGCAACTCGGGTCGGCATACCTGTAACTTTTGCACTGTGACTAACCCCTTTTTCTTTTTCTTTTGTTCTTTCAGGCCAAGGACCGTTTCCCCGGCATCGAGTCTGACCAGCGAGGCCCTTGCCGGAAGCGCGGTTTAGACAAGTTTGACCCCGACCCCGTCATTCATTGGCGGGATTTGAAGATGGGCAGGACCCCAGCCTCGCGCCTCGGCAAGTCTCCGCCGGAACCCGCCGGTTCGTCTGACGACCTGACCTTGCTTGAGGTAGCTTCTCTATTTGATCTCTCATATTTTACCGTTATTGTTCCTACGTAGATCTTCCCTCAGCCAACATCAACCCACAGGTTCATGAGTACGTCACCCCGCTGCAGGCCGCGGTCGGCCAGGAGTTTCTGGACAAACTCACCATTGGGGGCAAAAAGAACAAGACCCCGGCGACGGATGCCGAGTCCAGCCAAGCCCCTCCTGCCAAACGCTTCCGGACTGAACCCTTTGCGGGGAAGCAAGTAGGCACGAGGCGCTACAAGGGCAAGCAGATGCCCACTTCCTCCGGGTAAGCCCCATTCCTTTGCTTGTCTCGTTTTTGCCAAGTCTTTTCCGGTTGCCTTTTTTCCAACTCTTTCTTTTTCTCTCTTTCAGCCCGGCGCTCAAGCTTGGGCCCAGGCCTGAGGGCTCTGCCGGCTCCGCGAGGACCTCGACTCCTCCTCCTCACTCAAGCCCGACACCATCTGGTGCCGGCAACATCTCTGCCTCCCCTCCGGGGGGCACTACAAGTTCGGGGCGCGCGGCCCCTAAATCTCCTGATCACCGCGCGGAGGAGGATCTTACCTCCCCTCCAGAAACCCAAGACACCGGCGCCAGCAACATCGGCGCCGAAGAAGAAGCTGCCGGGCGGGCGGAACCTTCGGTTCCCCCCGTCCAGAAAGAAAAGAAGAAGAAGAAGAAGAAGAGTTCACGCTCTTCCCCCTCCAAGGCCGTGCCGGAACCTTCCGTGCCGGCAACCTCCACCTCAGCGCCAGAAGCTTCAGCTCCTGAGCAAACTGACGCCACGCCAACACCGCCGCCGGAAACCCCTGTTCCTGAGGCGACCGGGACCATGCCAGCACCTCCGCCGAGCCAGGGACCTCCCGCGACTACGCCAAAGCCGCCGCCGGCAGCCCCCAAGACCACTCAGTTTCTTAAGCCGGGGGCGTCTCGTGGCAAGGCTGTGGACGGCAGCGCCTCAAGCGGCTCGCGGTCCTTGGTGCTGCACGTCGGGCCTGCCGCCGCTGCGGTCTCGGAGAAACCTTCCGGCCTCCTGGGCCGGATTGTTGAGCTCAAGCGCGAGGGCAAGGAGCTGGGGCACCTTCTCCCCTACGCCCAGAAATGGAACGCAGCGGACATCTCCGCGTCCACGAAGGGCTTGGGGAAGGACCGCCTTCCGGCGCCGGATCCAGCTGGGCCGCGGTCCACTGAAGAACACTTCATGCGGCTCAAGCGAGCCGTGAAGGAGTTCGACAGTGCCTGGTACGATGCCACCAGCAATGTCGTGGTAAGTTTCTCCAATCCTCTTGTAATTTTTGCTGCTGCCGGTTTGTTTCTTTCCGGATCTTGTTTATCCTCCCAGTCCCCGAGTTTCGTGTTGAGAGCACAGCTCTTAGCGCGAAACTTAACTAAAAGCGCGCAAAACCGGCATAGCCAGTCCCCGAGTTTCGGGTTAAGATCTTTGTTCTTAGCGCGAAACTTAACTAAAACATGCGAAACCGGCATAGCCGGTCCCGAGTTTCGGGTTAAGATCTTTGCTTTTTCCTTTCTCATAATTATCTTCCTTTGAATAGAGCACCGGCGACGCCGGAAGCAGCTCTTCGAGGAGCTTCGTGGGAGCACCGGGATCTTGCCGAGGCCCACAGCCACTGCCAAGGTTTGTTTTCTTTCTCTTCTTCCGGCACCTTTTCACCGGAAACTTTTCTTCTTTCTTTGTTACTTACTAACTTTTCGCGTAACAGCTATTCCGGAAGCCTCCATTGAGGCCCTCAAGGTCCAGGTTGCCGCACTCCAAGGTATCTTTTTTGTTTTCCGGTTAACCTGCTTTCTCTGCATTGTATCAGTTCAATTTTGCTAACACTTGCTTTCCGGTCTTCAGAGGAGAAGGACAAGCTTGCTTTGAAGCATCAGGAAGAGCTGAGCGCCCAGGAGACCCGCTACGGGGAGCTTAAGCGCCAGTACGTCCAGCTTGGTCTTGACCATGCTAAGGCACTGAAAGCTGCGGAGTCTGCTGCCGAGGCCAAGCTTCAAGAGGCGCTGGAGGATGCCACCAATGCCAGCGTGGTGCTGCAGGCCGAGCTGGAGGAGGCCGCCAAAGCGCAGAAAGCAGCCGAGGGCAAGGCCGCCCAGGCGCACAAAGCAGCCGCGGAGGAGGCCGCCAAGGCACAGAAGGCAGCTGAAGACAAGGTCGCGCGGCTGGAGGCGGAACAGAAGGAGTACGACCTTCTGGTTACGCGGACTGACGCGCTTGCCCTTCGTATGTTTTTCTTTTCCCTTTTCCGGTTCCTGCTTATAAGCTTGTTTGTTCCGGTAACATGCACTTAGCTTCCTTTCTTTGTCTTGCAGGGCTCTTTCCGGATTCCCAGACGCATGTTGTGAAGAAGGTCGAGGAGCACCGGGTTGCCCAAGGGCGCACGGACTTGGCTGCGGCCTGGGATCCCTATGATCACCTGGTTGCGCTGAACTCGCGGGTCTCCCACATGCGCTGCGTGGACCGGAACGTCTCTGACATTCCGGAGGTGGCCGCCCAGCTCTTCAGGACTCTCTGGACTGGAGAAGTGGTGCCGGACAACTTCTCCCTCATCAGCGACCGCTTGAAGGTGCCGGCCGAAGGATCCGGGAGTGGCGGTGTTCGCTGCCCGTGCCGGAGCAGACTCAGCGCTTCGCGTTGCCTGCTCCTGGTACCCGGAGCTGGACCTGGATGCCCTCGTTGGCGTGCGCGAAGGAGCTCCCACCGATTTGGACCCGGTCCTTACCGCTAAGCGGCAAGACTGCGCGTACCACATCGCGGAGTATGCTGAAATGCGCACCTTCATCCCTCCCCCTCCTGATGTCAAGGACTACCTCAGCGATGAGGAAGAAGAAGACGGAGGTGAAGATGAAGGTGCCGAGGACGTGCCACCGGAAGCTCCTGAGGCCGGCGCTGCTCCCCCTGAGGCCCCTGCTGCTTGAATTATGCCTGAATGATGCTTGTAATATGTTTGTCCTGTTGATCTCAAAACAATGCCCGTTAAATTCTACCCCGGTATGCCGGGGTCTATGATGTAAGCTAAAACTTAAGCTCTATTTTGGCTGTGGTACAACTTATGCCGGTATCTTGCATACCGGTAACTTGTTAAGTTATGTTGGTTTGCTTGTTAGCACTTGCTTATCGTTTTGATTTTGGTCTTGCACTGCAATGATTTCGAAATTGTTTCCGCATCCAATTCGATGCACACTTGGCTCTTTTGCTTTAGCTCTGCCTACCTTCTCACGGGCGTTTTTGGCATATGAGCACAAAGTTCTTTCACCAAGCAAGCACTTTCTTGGACTTAGAAATAACTCGAAATTTTTGCAAAAAACCGGTATAACTGGGGTTAGCTAAACTTTTCCGGATTGTTCTTTCCCGCTCTCCCTCTTCGCAGTTCATGTGCTTATCCCCTACCGGTTTATCTTGCTTGCCATGAAGCCGGGTTGCGGACAACAGCAGAGTCGAAGACTCCGGTAGGGTTTAGCACACTACTAAACCGGAAAGAAAAAACGTTCAATAAACAGCCGGTAAGCTGAAAAAATAGACAAGTTACATGCAATCTTAGTGGGGTAGTCCCGAGATTCATTCGAGGTTCCGACATCTTTTATTCATAGCAAATAAGGTACAAAAAGGAACTTCTTACACCACAACTTCAAGAGTAGAAAGGGCCGCAACAAAGCTACATTCCATGGACGCTTGGTCTCCTCTCCGGACCTGTCCGCCTTTCCTTTCTTCCATTCATGTGCATCAATCAGGTAGTAGGCATCGTTGTGGAGAGCCTTGCTCACAATGAAAGGCCCTTCCCACGGCGGGGAAAGCTTGTGCCGGCCTTCAGTGCGCTGCACTAGGCGTAGCACCAGATCTCCTTCCCGGAACACTCGCGGGTTAACCTTCCGGCTATGATAGCGTCTGAGGTTCTGCTGGTAAATGGCTGTTCTTGCCAAGGCTAGCTCTCTTGCTTCTTCTAGCAAGTCCACATCGTTTTCTCGAGCCTCCTTTACCTCTTCTTCGTTATAGAGTTGCACCCTTGGTGAATCATGGAGAATGTCGGTTGGTATGACCGCTTCGCTCCATAAACCATGAAAAATGGAGTGTATCCGGTAGACCGGTTTGGAGTTGTTCTTATACTCCACGGCAGCGATGGTAGCTCATCGAGCCAACACCCCGGCGATTTTTCCACCGCATCGATGAGTCTCGGTTTGATACCGGAAAGCACCAAAGCGTTTGTTCTTTCCACTTGGCCATTGCCTTGTGGGTGTGCGACTGAGCACAAATCCAACCGGATGTTGTTGTCCTCACAAAATCTTTTGAACTCACCTTGAGCAAAGTTTGTGCCATTGTCAGTGATAATGCTATGTGGGTATCCATACCGCAAAATGACATCTTTTAAGAATTTGACCGCTGTGCGCCCATCACACTTTGCGATGGGTTTGACTTCTAGCCACTTGGTGAATTTGTCCACCATAACCAAGATGTGGGTCATGTTTCCCCTTGCTTGTTTTGAATGGGCCAACCATGTCTAGGCACCAAACTGCAAACGGCCAAGTTAATGGTATTGTTTTCAAGCCGGAGGCTGGGGTATGATTTTGCTTGGCGTACCTCTGGCACCCATTGCATTTTCTTACCATATCCTCCGCGTTTTCCAAAGCTGTTGGCCAATAGAACCCATGCCGGAACACCTTTGCTACCAGCGCCCTTGAAGAAGCGTGATGTCCACATTCTCCTCGGTGAATCTCCTCGAGCATTTCCTTTCCTTCTTCCGGTTCCACACATCTTTGGAGGACACCGGTAACACTTCTCTTGTACATCTCGCCATTGATGATGGTGTAAGCCTTGGACCTCCTTTGGATCCTTCTTGATTCATTTTCGTCAACCGGCAAGGTGCCGTTGACCAGGAATTCCTTAATAGGTTTAACCCATGACGGTGTCTCCCGAACCAGGAACACCGGTACGTCTATGTCCATGCTATCCACCAGCATTGTTTCTTCCGGTACCGGCGCAGCGGTCGATCTTACCGGAGCAGGTCCCGAGTTTACCGGAACAGTCCCCGGGTTTCCTTCGTCGATATCCATCGGTACAATGTGTGACTCCGGTACAAAAATTGATTCCGACTCCGGACTTGGCTTGATTGATGGTACCCTTAGGTGTGCCAAGGCTATTCCGGGAGGAATTTCTTGCCTGGACGAGCCCAGCTTGGACAAAGCATCCGCGGCTTCATTTTCCGCACGCGGTACATGGTGAAACTCACACCCTTCGAAGAAGCCGGCAATCTTTTGCACGTGAAACCGGTACGAGGCCATGTTGGCATCTTTTGCGTCCCAATCTCCGGAACATCTGTTGTACCACAAGATCTGAGTCTCCATAGCAAATGATCCGGTGTGCACCGATTTCTTTTGCGACCTTAAGCCCATAGATCAAAGCCTCGTATTCGGCGACATTGTTTGATGCCCTGAAATGTACTTGTAAAACATACCGGAGATGATCTCCCTTTGGTGAAGTTAGCACCACACCGGCACCGAGACCCTCCTTGAGCTTGGATCCGTCAAAGTGCATCTTCCAGTATTCCATTCTTTGATCCGGGGGCTTGTACTGCATTTCCGCCCAATCGACCAAGAAATCAGCTAAAGCTTGCGATTTGATGGCGTCTCTTCTTTCATACACCGGTACATACGGTGATATCTGTATTGCCCATTTCGCAATCCTGCCGCTAGCGTCTTTGTTGCACATGATATCGGAGATGGGTGCTTCACTCACCACCTTCATAGGATGTTCCTCAAAGTAGTGCTTGAGCTTTGTGGCGGCCATAAACACGCCATAGGTCATTTTCTGGAAGTGCGGGTAGTTTTGCTTTGAGAGGGAGAGCACCTCGCTCAGGTAGTATACCGGCCTCTGGACGGTTTTTCCTTCCTCTTCTCTTTCTACCACCACAACAACACTCACGACCCGGTTGGTTGCTGCTATGTATAGCAACATCGGCTCTCTTTCCAACGGCGAAGCCAATATCGGCGCGGTGGCCAGCATTGTTTTCAGCTCCTTAAACGCCGCGTACTGCACGAGGGTCCGGACGAACTTATCGGATTTTCTCATTAAAGCATAGAGCGGCAAGGCCTTTTCTCCTAACATCTTATGAACCGGCTTAGCGATGCTAAGCTTCCGGTAAACTTTTGTATGTCCTTCAGATCTTGCGGTATCGTCATTCTCTCAATTGCCCGGATCTTTACCGGATTGACCTCAATGCCTCGGCTTGAGACGAGGAAACCCAGCAGCTTGCCGGCAGGGACACCGAAAGTACATTTTGCCGGATTGAGTTTCATCCGGAACCTTCTTAGATTATCAAATGTTTGCCGGATGTCGTCAATT